>NW_005187431.1:211548-222492 GCF_000239375.1 Pundamilia nyererei
GTCTGAGTGACAAGATCTCATATTACGGTTAACTGAGACTATTTAGGCAACATTGCAGAGGTGCAGGTAAGACTGTGACATGTTGGCGATTGTATTAGTGAACATCTATCTAACTGATCTCAGAATCTTATTTTTGTTCGATTTCTGTCAACTGTTCCTCGTTCTCTGTTGTTGGTTTGTGTCTGAACCACCAAAGTTAAACTAGGCCACATTTCCTTCAGGTGCAAGTCCAAGGGAGTTCTTAATTATTTTGTTATCAACAAAGACCTCCTGCTACAGTTGTCCTGATTAAAATAATTTGAATAATTGCTTAGATTGCCCAAACTGTTAGATGAAAATATTCAGGGCTCATTACTCAAACAGTCTGTTCATGTACAGTAGATTAATTTAATTGAGCTGAGGAATGTGCATTGAATAACTCTTTCTAAAAATTAATTAGAGGACAGTTTTGACAAAATTCCAGCTCCCTTTTCGGCTCTTTATGGTAATAAAAAACTGCATTTTGCAGTGGTGATCGCTAGTGGGCGTGAGCGGAGTGCTTAATGCCGCTTTCACCAGTGTTAAAAGGTCCTGTATGCTTGTTGGTTGACTTTATTAAGAAATCTGTGCCTATTACACGCTGTGATTTTTGCAAATATGGTTATATAAGCATTTTTTCTTTTATTTGGAAAACATTTCACTGTTCCTCACATAAACTCACCAATAAATTATCTGACAGGCGATAGCTGTTTCAAATCTTGCATTTTAATGTTTGATGGTGGTTTGCATGCTGACGACAGATCGTTCCTTTGGTAAGTCACAATACAGTGTTTGTGAGCAATGCTGTAAGATGAGTCATATAAGCCCGGCAGCTAGAAATAATAAGTGAGCAACTTGAGCGAGACAAAAACCCGAAGTTAGAGCAGCTGACAAGTATCCCACGGGTTGGTGGTTTCAGTCCCAGTTCAAATGATGGCGTCTTCTCTCTCTGAGATGTGAAAAATAAGCACAGTACATAAAGTCTTGACTAAACTAATCTTTAAAACACTAATTTGTTCCAAGCAGCATGTAGCAGCTGTAAGATGGTTTTCTCACAGGCTGAAGAACATCAGTCCCTGCATGAATCCAGACATTTATCCTCTGAAAGAGAAGCACAGATTATTTTGGAGTTTGGAAAGAGGCAGACTGCAAAAAGGACACAGTATAACATTTTAACGTCATAACACACATCAGATTGAAACGCTAATGCATGCTCGCGGGTTCTTTCTCAGCGTCCTGCAGCTATTTAGAAAAATTACATATAAGGGAAAATCTCAGACGCATTTAACAAAATGAGCATTTTTAGTGAATGTGAAACACGTTAGCTTAGCCAGAGCATCACGACACGTGTAACCAGCACAAAAGCTGCTACAACGGGTAAACAGGAACTCCAAAATGAAACACAAATACTGATTTGAATACGTTAGAGTTTGATATCTATTAAAAGATGCCATTTATTTATTTTTAGTAGTTTAATGTGTGTGCGCTTTATTTGCTGCCTTGACTTAAGGGACAGCTGTCTGCTTCCTCTGAATGTTATTTATATGTAAATCAGATCACGTTAAGAGGGCAGTGTGAGACTTGAGTATGCAAGCTGTAAGGTGCCCACACAGTCATAAGTTTATATGCCTCTTTTAGCACTGACTGACGAAAACCCTTTTTTTCCCTCTAAAGTCTGATTTGGTGGGCAAGACGCCCGTTCTGATGGGCTCAGCCCACCCCTGCCATAGCTATTGTACAGCTGGGCTGTGTAGATGGAGGGCTAACAGTGATCACTGTGACAAAATGGTCTAGACTTGCAGTGGAAATAACTTTCCATGCAGCGTTTGTCTTTCATTGTTTGCCAGCACTTACTGCTCTGATTAATGGTATATTTGCCTGTTGTGTTCCAGTTTCCCAGGTTAAACAGTCAGAGCTCGACGATCATTTACATTAGCACACTCAGATAAATGTCTTCACGCTGAAAAACGAAAACAAGCGCATTTTCTTACCAAACTGATGTCAGCTGTATAGAAAGAACGCTGCCTCGGGAAATGCAAAAATGTCCTCTGTAAAGTTGTGTGCTTTGTGAAGATCTTCTTCTCAGTGAACATTGTGTACTCAGCCTTTGGCTCTGACTTTGAGACTGCTGTGACAACTGCAGTAAATGCAATTTCAGGCTTTCACAGCAGAGCTGTTTCACCATGCTTGGATCCTCACAACACTTTCTTTTTTCTCCACGGAGAGATAAATTCAGATGGTTTTTATAATTAACTTAATGCAACCAGCAAGTACGCGATTCGTTTTTATTTTTGATTTGTCCAATCCTTTCTTTTCTTTTCTCATAGTGGAGGAGAAGAACAATAAATTAGTCATTTAGTAAAATGTACAAAAAAAGAGTGAAAATATTTCAATTACTTCCTCCAAAAGTCCTTTTTAATCTTATTTATTTATATATTTATTATTCTTTTTTACACTGGCGTCTATCTAATGCAATCTAATACTCAAAACCATCAGCCATGTTCCAAATATGTTTATTGTTTTGATTTTAAATTCTTTCTAAAATATTGTTATGATTAATTGGATATTATTCAACATTTTTCTGATCATTTGGGGGATTTGGATGCAGTAGTTACAGGAGTACATGCTCAAATTTTACTTTATAAATGTTGTTCTAGTGCATCCTTAGGTGGTTGCCAGGCAACATCATAGTATATTTATAATAGTGGATATAAATAAAGCATTACACATGAAATGGAAATGATGGGAAGCTTTTATAAGGTGTTTTTCTTAATAAATTTTTTTCATACCTGCCACTGGGCTAAAATGATCCCTTCTTATGTATATGTATCATAATATGTGATGTAGATAAGAACTTCTAAGGGCCTTGCATGCACCTGTGTGCCACTAAGTCTTGCTGTATTATAGTAAGACTGAGATAAAAATGTAACCTTTTTTCCAAAATTGCATAATTTATCAAATTTTTTTTTGCATTTTAAATATTAAAATGCTATTAAAACCCAAAGTCCAGTAAAGTCATTGTGTTTATTTAGACAGTTTACTAACTAGATAGACTACTTATTTGGTTTTCTTATTTTTTCCCCAATGACACATTTTTTAGGTTGTCGTAGTTGCTGATTTTTAATTAAAGTAATATTTCCATTGCAAATACTGGTCTTTATGATTAGTATGCCAGAAAATCCCATTCACCACTATAGTAAATGGTGAAAATAATCAAAACTTATTTCTATATTGATTGATAATCAACCAATGATCCACCAGCCAAATCAGGCCCACCATCCCATGTTGGCTTATTTATTAAATCTCTAAAGAAAATTCATTGAAGGGTATCCAGATATAATTTTTGTTTGAACACTTTCAAAGCGTTAGTAATTTAGATGCATAATTAGCTGCTAAATGCAGAAAAATATAATATTTATCAGCCACATGTGCATAGTTGTTTCCTTGTCCCAAGTTAATGTAGTTAATAGGTTGAGGTGAGTAATGGAATTTGTACTACTTATTGATTTTGGGTAAATATCGTTTTAACGGGCTCCTGGCCTGGCGTCATTTTGCAAAAGTGGCCCCCAGGCAGAGCAGAGTACTCCTGGTCTACATCATCTACACTCTGAACTTCATTATGAAAATGCAGTTTCACTATTTGTCTCAGTGGAACATCAGAGAAATATCTAAACTCCTCCTAAATGCCTTCAGCAGCTGCAGGATATGAATCAAATGAAGTATGACCTCTTCACTATAAGTCACGCTATATGGAAAGATCCAGCTAAGCGCCGCCCGCCCTCCGTCCTTCAGCCCCTCGTATGACGTTGAAAAATCTATCACTGACTCTTAATTTGTCCAATATGGCATTCTTTCTCTCATACTTGGCAATGCAGCAGGCACATGGTGTTACTTTGCTTTTATCTGTCTGTCTGTCATTTTGAGTGCCATCATAAAAGTGAAGAGATCATTGTTTTTGTGGTTTTTATCTCCGAGCGTATCAAATAAAATGCAAGTTACACAACAGCTGATTACAGTAGGTCCGTAATGATGACTGAAGGGTTGATGTCTTCATATCTTTAAGTTGTATTTTTATCTGTTTTCTGATAAATGCAGCAGCTGCTAACATCCTCACGTATTACTGTGTCTGAGTCGTAGCTCTGTGACAGAGCGGTTCAGTACGACAAGGAGCTTCCTGTTGTCTGGAAACATGGCAGATGCCTTTTGATTATATGCATCTGTTTGTATCCATTACATTGTCACGCTAAATGATTTCCTAAGCATCAGACATAATTTGCATGTTTATCCCTAACAATGGATTGAAATATTCAAGGCTACCAAAGGGCAATAACACTGGGATATCATGTTTCTTGCTCTTACACACAATCAAATGCTGCTGCTATTGTAAACATGTAATAATAATAGGGTAAGCATTTCGCTTAGAAACCAGTAAACATTAGGGGGTCAGGCAAGACTTTTTTTTTTGCACATTTTACCCTAAACCCTAGTGAGATTTCCCCAAGTTTGTTCCACGTCTCTGATTATATTTGTGCTGTAGATTCTGAAAACCACACGCATAAATTCCTAAATGTCATCGATGTTGTGTTTGTCCTTTCCCGCCCACCACATTTTTCTTTTCAGCCCAGCTTTTTGCTTTTACCTGGAGGATCCCTGCAGACTCGCATGAATTTGGAAAGGAAACACAACTTCTCTCCCAAATGTCTTTCAGAAGCCTGTTTTTATGCTGAAAAGGCACAACAAACGAAAGGTCAAGCGTCATGTAGCGTCATTAAAAATAGACCAAACCAAACTTTGCTTTAATGTCAAACTAATGCAGCTTGAGATTTATTTTATTCATTCAAAGGACAATGTACAGTTCTTGTATACAACTGTAATGTAGCACTGTAATGTTCTTATTCATGGTAAACCTGTGGATTTGTTTTTTGCTGACTGGCAAAAGTCCTCATGCTGCCCACTTCTCTCTGTTAGGCTATCTTACATATAAAGAGGTGTTTTTTACCCCACTTCTTTGTACCGAAGATCCTTTTAGGCACCATCCCCCCCACAGCAAGCACAGCTTTCCCAACACTGCAGACGCAGATATAAAAGAAGAAACAAGTGAAAGAGCTTGAATTCTAAAGCTCCAACACTCCACAAAGAGAAAGCAGCTGCATTTGTAAAGAGGCGCGTTTTGACCATAGTGTCCAACCAGCTGCTGATATGATAAGATCTGCTGTTACAAAAGAAAATGACAAGAACAACCGCACAAATAGTTTTCATTTGATTTTCTGGGAATATTTATTGCGTTTGCATGTTTGTGTGCAAGTTCCTGTAGGATCTGGCAACCTCACACGTACAAATGGCTGCTGGCCACTGCAGCGAAACATTTATTTATTTATTTTGCTATGATCCCGTTCCAAATGTTAACGTCATTTGCTGTAGTTTGAAGAGGGCAGTAATGGCCTTTCTGGATGAACTCCATAACCATTACACGTTTGTCATGTTTATGTGCAGGGACGTGTTTAAAATGCTGACAGCTGTGCTCATTGTGGCGACTTGAACCCTTTGCAGTGTTCGAGACGCCTTTGTATCTTTTTAAAGCAGATTTAGTAGATCAAAAAATTGTAACTCATGACTAAGCATGTGAAACTGAGTTTTCTCAGCATATAGTGCTTAAAACATTTATTAGACCCCTCCCAGTGTAAGGTTTAGCCTCAATTAATAGTACTGGTGTTTATCAATGTCCTTTTTTGTGTTTTATGGTGGTCTTTAATCAAAATGATGAAAGCAGACAAACAACTAAACCTCAAGTTATTTAAAAATTACTTTCAGTGGTTGAATTTTATGCTTGACTACTTTGTGACTTCTCAGACAAGTCCAGTGCGCTGGCTCAAATTTGTGTGTTAAAATGGGAATTCAGTTTATTTTCCCAGTAAATATAAAAGAAACTTATAAATTTGTGAAGCATTTCTGTGCATTGTAAAAAGCCTTGGACAGCCATAATTTAAAAAAGAGTAATTAATGCGTATCAACCCTTCAAGGAACTAAATTAAATGTGTGATTAAATGACTCAGTAAACGAGGACTGCATCTTTAACTTGGGGCTCAAATTGTTCTTCCGATTCCCCGAGTTTAGAATAACTGCATTCACAGCTGTATTAGGCCAAAGTGTGGCTGCTTTGGTGAACGCTCTGCAGCCTTTTGACAAAGTAAAGAAAGCCCTTGGCTGACTAAATATCAGTGTGCATTATTTCTTCTGTTTTTTTAAGTGTTTTGGTTGCTTACAGAAGAAAAAGAAAATATGCCGTTTGTGAAATATGCAACAAAAATGTTAATAGTCATATTTTTTTTTCGTTTGTAGTCCAATTTGAGCTCAGGTTTAATAATTCAGGGAAAACTTTATCCGATCTTTTAATCTCTAACAAAGACGTAATGAGTAACTTTAGCCTTACCTAGTTACTGAAGGCTTATTTAATTTCACCATCTGCGCTGAGAAGTATTCAATTAAATTCAATCGTGTTTATTTCGAGCCGCTCCCGCGATGTGTTGCAGTCTCCGCAGGGAAACCATTAGATCCCCACTGCTGTAAAATAATATAGATCAACTGTTAATCTCCCCGAGTCAATTTCAGACCGATGATGATTTTGGCAACACTGCGCGTTTGATTGAATGCGGAGAGATAAGTTGGAGGTTGTATAAAGGTTGAAGTTATCACTTTGAGGGAGACAGCATAGCTCCTGCTTGTCTGAGTCATAAATTGTCCACAGAGCTGCATTCTGTGCATTTTTGCAGCAGTGCGTACGCCGAGCTGTTATAGCCCATTTTAGCCGCTGCTGGCATTTTAATACGGAGCACGTCACTCTGTGTAAAACACTGTTTCATTTCAGAAATGGTTATTTGTCTGCTGTTACTGAATGTTTTTCATCTGTTATCAGTGATAATAAAGTAGTGGCATGAAGGTCTTTTATCAGGCAGGATTTGACATTTCACAAATTCTTGCCATCTTTTTTTGGACCACGTAGGAGTGATGTAACCATTTGCTTTACTTTTACTCATTAATCTTCATGCTACAACAGTTTGTCTCTACTCTGGATACTTGGCAGGACCTCGGTTATAAAAGCTTTCCACCGCTCTTCTGGAATAGGAGTGCTCGTACACGATATTAGACCCAGACTGCACTGGCCGGTAGTGGACGATACGGTGCAGCATTAATGGCTCCCATTTGTTCATTACCTGCATGATTACTATTGATCTGCCAGAAGCTGTTTCAGGGGGCTTTGCAGTCACAGAGTACAAAGCTCTGTGTGCCAACATAATACATTACGCCACCAAGACATTACTTTATTGTTTTTCATGCAGATGCTGATTATTGTGATTGATTGGAAGAGAGCCGGGTTGAAACCTTTCTATTTCTCTTTCAGTAGTTTTTCGATTGAAAGGATAAAATGAGTGATAAATGGAGTGTTAGAATGTATCAGAACGATTAATGCTGCCGCTTCAGGAGTGTTTGGTCAGCAGAACTTTACTGTGTGTGGGCTTCGGCTGTGACCGGGTCCCTCAAAGTTGATTGCACTTTAGACGATGCATCTGAACTGCTCTTATGTTAGATTAAATGTTAAAGTGATCGCAGGACGACATACACTGAGAGAGAGATTAGCAGGGAAATGATTGCGCTTCCCTCTGCTTCAAGTGATATTACAATGTTTCCTTCGTGTTAGTTTTCTAAAGTCCACCTGTGTTTCTTTCAGGAGGCTGTCGGGGAGAACGCAGGGGTGCATGGCCCAGCAGAGGACAGGAAGGAGAAGGTGCCCAGCCCCCATCTCAGCCAGCTGGTGGTCCTCACTAACAGCGGGACTCTCTACGGGCTGGCACAAAGGGTGGTGGCCACAGAGTCTCTGTAAGCACACTACATTAAAGTATTCCTTACATTACATTGACATTAGTGCGTGCTTTATGTCATCGCTTGTGTATCCTGGCAGCGCGATGTAACGTGACAGTTATGTACATCAAAGCACTCTGTTTGATCAAGTTATAGAGGCCGCTTCTCGCTCACTGCCTCGTGTCAGGATGGCAATAATGTCATTACACAGTTTTCCACACACTGGCCGGCAAAGATTAGCCCTGCCTGCGTTGTGTTCCTGCACACACAGCAACACATTTTAGCGCCCCCAAAATCATTTCCTTTCTCTAATTTGATATGTTTTAAACTCTCTCAATCAGTCACTCAGTAACCAGTTTATTTTTGTACTCCTCTACTCTGTTTTTTCCCTCCCTCTCTGTCTTACTCTGTTACATTCACACTACACACTGGTGCCCCCGTGCATAATTAGGTCAAGCTATCATCAGTGCTGACAGCACTTGGGCCCTCAGAGGTCTGCGCTGTACAACAACAGCTTCATAATGAAAGTCTTGTAAACCAAAGGCTCTGACAGCGCTGTTGCCAGAACGCTGAGTAGGCTTACACTCGCTCACAAAAAGGGTTTCGTGTTTTGGAGGCAGGCAACAAGATCCGAAGAAGAATGAAAGCAAAACGGCTAAAGTGTTTAGTGTAGGTAAAGTTTAAAGGACCAAAGCAGACTTATTCTGTGCAAAACTGCGAGAAATTGTTGAGGGCGTTGGTGGTCGGGTTTTATTTTTTATGCTTTTGATCTAAAAATAGTGTTTTTAGAAAAGACAGCTCACAGTTTGTGTGTGTTTTTAGCATCCTCAGCCTGTCCCATTTCAAACAAAATCTCTGGGAGAGAAAAGAAAGTGGACACAGCAATCATGTGTGAGAAGAATCAAAGATAAAAGCTCAGCAAACTGACCATCGGTTGTTCATTCTCTATGCTGCTGGTCAGGTGTTGCATCTATACAAGCGTGACTCTGAAGTGCAGTGTGTGCTTTCTTCTTATTATTCCCTCCACAGCACATGATTATGTTGCTGAGGTAAACACAAGCTGTTCCAGCTCACCTTAATGCGATTTTCATTGCTCTATGAAAACAAACGGACACAAAAAAAATATCTTCTCTCTGGTACTTTTACGCACCCATCCAAAAAAAGTTGGGCCGGTGTTTAAAACGTAAGTAAAAACAGAATGCAGTGATTTGCAAATCTCACCAACCCACAAAGCAGCTACACTTCTTAACAGCGTGGTACTAAAAAGAAAGAGTTGGAGGAACATTTTGCAGCTTATTTGCCAACAGGGCTGTAACATGATGGTATATAGGGAACGTCTCTGAGATGCCAAGAATAAAAATGGGCAGAGGTTCACCAATATTGCAAAAAAGCCTTGTAGAACAGTTTTAGATTCACTTTCCTTGATGTAAAATTATGAAGACTTAAAGATCAGCAGTAGATAATATCAATAAAAGATTCAGAGCATTTGGAGAAATCTGTTTTCTTTGGGCTAAGATGATTTAAAATAGACTGAGGCAAAGTGGAAAACTGTTCTGGGCTCAGATGAGTTGAAACTTGAAATTCTTTTAGGAAAACATGGATGGTACATCGTAAGGACTAAAGAGAGGAGGGACCATCTGGCTTCTTATCAGTGCTCACTTTAAGCCTGGGCGTCTGATAGTATTGGGGTGTATCTGCACGTATGGAATCGGCATCTTGCACATCTGGAAATGCACCATCAGTGCTGAAAGATATACATACAAGCTTTAAAAAAACATATGCTCCCATCCAGATGAGCTCGGAAATCATGTGTATTTCAGTAATAGCTGCATACTGCAGTTATTCTAACAGCAGGAATTCATAGTAGAAGAGTGGGGAGTGAGGTGGCCTGCCTGCAGTCCAGACCGTTCACAAACTGAAAACATTTGGAGCGTCATATGTCAAAAAATACGGTATAGACCCAGGAGTTTTGAGTATTTTGAATCTTACCAAACAAGACTGGAATAACATTCCTCTCCTAAAAGTCCAGCAGCTGCTCTCATCAGATTCCAGATGTTTTTGATGACGACTATTTTTAAAAGAAGGGATGCTACACGGTGGTAAACGTGGCCTCTATCCCAGCTTTTTTTGAGAAGTGCTGCTGGCATCGAATTCAAGACAAGCTAATTTTTTTTTTTTTAAATGGTGCATTTTGTCACTTTAAGCATTTGATATATTTTCTGTGTTTTGTTGTTGATAAAATGTGGGTTTATGGGATTTGCAAATCAATGCATTCTGTTTTTATACAGTGTCCAAACTAGTGTGAATTTATTAACATTAAATAATGCTTTAAAATAAAGGTTTCTGTTTGGGTTTGGATGTTAATAATATGCAAATTGAATGCAATTTATCTTTTTTTCCTAAGCGCCCTATCTAAAAGAAAATTCAATTTATAGCCGCAAGAGTCTATTAGAAGAATAATGACACAGATGCACTCACTGGCCCCTTTTAAGGTACAACTATTTAACAGCTTTTTAATACAAATATCGAATCTGCTGATTACACAATGCATCATACCATGCAAGTGACTTAGTATGTGACGGACTGGCTGCTCGGAGTATTTCACAAACTGCTGATCTGCTGGGATTTTCCCACACCATCATCTCTGG
The DNA here is from genome assembly GCF_000239375.1 of Pundamilia nyererei. Taxonomy (NCBI): domain Eukaryota; kingdom Metazoa; phylum Chordata; class Actinopteri; order Cichliformes; family Cichlidae; genus Pundamilia; species Pundamilia nyererei. The sequence continues at coordinate 222,072 of NW_005187431.1, forward strand.
GGTTTACAGAGACAGTCTGGAAGAAAAATATCCAGTGAGCGGCAGTTCTCTGGGTGAAAATGCCTTGTTGATGTCATAGGTCAGAGGAGGATGGCCAGACTGCTTCAACCTGATAGGAAGGCAACGGTAAATGAAATAATGAGAAGAAGAATAGCATCTCTGAACACACAAATGTTAAACGAGAAGGAGTTTACTGTACTCAAATGGCCACCTGATCTCAATCCAATAGAGCACCTTTGGGATGTAGCGGAATGGGGGATTCACATTATGGATGTTCTGTTGACAAATCTGCAAATCCTCTGAGGAATGTTTGCAGCACTTTGTTGAATCTGGGCTATGAAGAATTAGTTCTGGAGTCAAAGTGGCGTCAAAACAGATATTTGCAAGGTGAACCAAACAAAAGGTCCAGTGAGTGTGCATG
>NW_005187431.1:223044-223545 GCF_000239375.1 Pundamilia nyererei
ACATGTACGCTACCATGTCTGTTGCATTCAGTGCAGATGCACTGTACTTTAAATCATGTGTGTACACTTCGTGTGCTTTAGATTTTCTTCCAGTAGAGAGCAGGTTACAGTGGATTATGACATTAGACTGTAATTACACACTGACACTTGAGACCCCCAACTATACATTTTGTGAAGATTCAATATTTGTTGCTTCCACACTGCAGAAATCTAAGTAAACTGTAAATTTAGTGACTGTCACTTCTGTGGCCTCAGACTTTTAGTTCTCTGATCTTTCTCCAAAACCCCAATTTATCAGCTAACGACAGGTTACCTTTAGCTCGCAGTGAGGGGCGTCTGCAGGTTTAAGGACAGCTTTTTTTTTTTCACTTCATTGGTGTGTGCATTCACACCCAAACGGAGGTTCAAGAGGCAGCAAAAGAATGTGGAGGTCCCACCTGGGACTGGTGTCTTAGTCTGATTAAGTCGATTTCTCCTGTTTTATTCTCTCTTTTTTCCTGC
>NW_005187431.1:224079-234911 GCF_000239375.1 Pundamilia nyererei
ACCCTGAAAAGGATAAGCGGAAGCGAATGGATGGATGAATTTGATGTTTATTTCATCAAAACGTGACCAACAAGGGAAGAAATGAGATTGAACAGCAGGAAATGCAGGAAACTCAGGTTTAAGCACATATGACTAAAATCTTGATCCAATTAATGGATCAGAAGAATCAAGGGAGACAAAAAAGTAAAAAAAACCTTCTTATTCCATTTGAGATGTTTTACTGTTGTTCAGGAATAACAGAGATTTAAGGTGATGTTCTCTCTAATGGTCAGTTACTCCACTTTGTAATAGTGATACGAGCTTTTGTAAATAGATCTGTCACTCTTTAATAACACAAAAACAACACATCGTAATTGCCTTTTCTTATGTGTCACAAGCAGAATGATTCAGAGCATATGGGCAGAATTTAAAGGCTGTTTCTCTTTGGTTGTGTCAGTGTGTTTCTGGCAGAGCAGTTTGAGTCCTTGCAGTCCCACTTGGACGCGATGATGCCTGCAGCCAAGAAGCCCTTCCTGCAGCAGTTTTATTCCCAGGTATTGTTTGGTTTATACAGTTATGCCTCCTCTGAGGGCACAGGCCTCAATTATTACAGTAACTGATCATGTCATCACTGTCAGCTACAGCTGTCAGGTTATTTCAGACATCGTCTCCAGCTGTAGAAAACCGTTTGTCTTTTATTTTATTTTAACCTCTTGTAAGGCTGAGATTATGTTATTTTTTTGTTATTTGTAATTGATTTTCTCCACACATGCACTTAAATATGTGGTTTATAGGATGTGTTTTCCTTTTGGATTTCACTTTTTTAATATTTAAGGAACAATGTGAAATATGCTGTGTGACTGTTGTGGATGTGCTCCCCCTCCCACCTGCACTCCACTTGCTTAATTGTAATTGTGCCCTTTTGTTTTCTTTAAAAACAAATGAAACCAACTCAAACCCACATGGATAACTTTGCTTCTTTTTCTTTTTCTTTCTTTTTTTTTGTCTCTTTGACATTTGAAATTCAGATGAAGAGACAGGTCTGTTTGACCCAAAACATCAAGTGAATGTCATGTCCTGATTTCGCTCATTGGAAACTTTAACATTGTTCTTCCTGCAGAATAGCAGGCAATTGAAAAATACCTTATCCATATGTTGACTAGAATGATCCACTAACTCTCATATATGTATCCTTCCTTCCTGCACTCAGACGGTGTCTACAGCCAGCGAACTGCGGAAACCAATTTACTGGATCGTGGCGGCCAAGGCCATCGACTATGAACAAATGTTGCTCATGATGGCCGGAGTTAAATGGGACATTAGGGAGATAATGTCCCAGCACAATGTATATGTGGATGTCTTGTTAAAGGTAATGACGAATAAGAAAAGCGAATGCTGATGTTACTGTAGCCTATTTTTGACTCACTACGGACAAAAACCAGCTAAAGTTATTAAGCATACAAAAACTTCCCACCTGACCATCACTTCAAAATTCCACTGTTTGGAAAACTACTTGAGCTAGGTCCTTTAAAGCTTTTGGTATGATGGCTTTATGAGTGTAGCTCACATTAACATAGACTGATGGATGCTTGAAGTCCCTAAAATATTTGGACAGCAGATTTGAAGCTCCTGTAGAAACCACAGTGTTGCAGGTAGGGGACTGAGATTTTGTTTAGAGCCTCTCATAAACAACCTGCATCATATTCTTTAAAACAGTCTAAATCCAATTAAGGGTTATGCACATATTAACGCTTAAATTTTGAAGCAGCTTTTACTCACATTTCATAAAGATCTCATGCAAATACCTCATTAGGGTTTCTGCATCATTCATATCTTTAAGACTCTTGACTTAGCAAGGTGAATATAAATGATTCTGAGACTACTTGGTGCCCTTTTTAAAACCCTTTATTCCTTTTTTGTGCATTTTATAGCAAAGAAAAGTCCACAAAGATCTCAGTGCTTATTACTTTTCCCAAACAGATACCGTGTCCTCTCAGTGTCACGCAATATCCACGCTACACAAAAATAGAACACAAAGCAGCTGTATTAGATTTACTTTTATCTAGCAGGCATCCCTCCCCCTCCACACATTGTGTCTTTGTTGCACTCGTAAAAAATCATCTGTGTTATCCTTCTGCCATCAGTACACTAAGCATTAGCTCTTATTCTTTTAAAGTCTGAAACTGTGAAGGTCATTGTTCTCCTCCTTGACTCAAAGTTAATTCAGGGACCTTTAATATCAATTATTTGGGATGGGGGTGAATAATTTATTATATGGGTGAGCTGTTAAGAGCCAAATGCAGATCTCTCCTGAAGTTTTCTGCTTTGTTAAAGACATCTGAGCTCACTGCTCCCAGAAGTATTTTTAGAATGAGAAAGTTTCTTCTAAATGTGTGTCTTTATTCATGCTGGCTACTTATTCTTTTATAAACTTGCATGGCGGGGTAAAGGACACATTTTTCCTGCTTCTGACACTAAGAGAAAGAAAGGTGCGAGGGGCTCGCTGCGGTGCGAAGCCATAAACAGAGCAGCATCAAGCAGAGGCAAAATCATACATAACAGAGTCCACAGCAAATCAGGTCTTAGAAAGCTGATGGCTGAACCGCTTAGTGACTCGGACAGACATCGTATACGCGTGTAGTTTTCCATCAGGTGCTAATAGCCTCCCCCGTCATCGTGTCAAGACGGTCATAATGCATGCGGGTTATGTTACGTGATTGAAATAAGTGGTGCTGAGTTTTGTTGTAGCGCGCACACAGCAATATTTTATTCATGAATTCAGGTTGATCCCCAGCATTCAACAATGGCGCTCATTTGCATATAAAGTGGCAAAGACATGCCGAAGCCTCAGAATGACTTCATTGACAAAATGCTTGAGTCAGAGTCTATTGTGAGGCTGTGAATGAGTAACATTTCATTTCAGGGTGTAAAATTAATGGGAACATGCATTAAGGTTCAGGTTAATTTTTTTTCTATAATGATGCAATTTAAAAATGTAATTTAATACTTGCATATTTTATGAATTTATTTACATTCTTAATCTGCATGTGTCATATTTACATACTTACCTAGGTACTGCAGTTTGTTTTTGGAAGGCAGTAACAGAAAATGAATCAGAATAACATTTTAGATGCTGGTCTATACAACTGGAGTGTGCGTGCGTGTGTGTGTGTGTGCTTTTTTTAATGCATACAGACAAGAAGCACCACACTGTGGCGCTTATAGCGGTGGTGTGATGACTGTTAACATGCTGTTAGAGCTTGTATTCACCTTGGGATGCTGTCAGACCGGAGTACAGTATTCACCGGCGCCCAAATGATTTGTTTTTGCGCATGATTTGTGGCTCGACAGCTTCATACATGCAGCCCCCGCGCTCTTCACTACTCTACGTCAGCATGCTTTACTTCCATCAGTGCAGACGGCAGAATTATTACTTAGCTCTGTTAGAGTTTCAGGAAAGTAACCCACACATCCTGCCGGCTGCTTACACTGGTGGAAAAAAACAATAATTTAGCCGAGATTGATCTGATTTACTTATAATCACTATTTTGGATGTATAATTTAAGCTAAATGGTTTAAAGGAAAACCCAAATGCTGGTTCTTGAGGCAGCGTGTAAGAGAGAATCAAAGGAAATCCTTGAAGTGTTGTTCATGACAACTTTTTGTTTTGTTTACGTCTTCCAGTTAGAATCCGACAAGGTCATTACATCTCAGTTCATCAGGTCATTTTAAGGGATGAAGATAGTGACGCTTTTTTTTTCTCGTGTCATTGTGTTGAGGGGCCATTTCAGAAATCTACTATCTGGAAAACTAGTTGAGCGAGGCCCTTCAAAGTTTTTGGTATTATGCTCTCTGGAGTGCATGCAGATCAAGTTAACATAGAAGGACAGATACTTGGAAGTCCCGTAATTATTTGTAAGTCTGATCTCTGACAGCAGATTTGGAGGTTTCTAGAAACCAAAGTTTGCAGGTAGGGGACAAATGTTTAGCTTATTAAAAAACAAGCTGCATCATATCCTTTAACAGTCTAAATCAGGTGAATAGTTTCACACACGTTAAAGCTTAAATATGAAAAAGAAACATACTTTCATCCAACTTCAGTGTGATACCAAATCCAAGTCATCTTTTTTAGAAAGGGCAAGCTTCTGTTTATTTTATATTCAAAATGTATGATGGATTTTTGAAATGCACAAGTAGATGCACAATAGAAGAACAAGAATGCAAGAAAAATGTCGAAAACTTTCATCTCTTCAGTTTTGTTTGTGTTTATTGTAGAAACAGTAGAGACCTAAAATTCTGCATAATCCATATTAAGACGTTATTTTCTTTTTCTGGCTAATCTGTGATGGTTAGGTGGAAGCGTTTGGCTGAATAATGTAGTGTCCATATTGAGATTTTTGTGTTTAGACCTAATTGTAGCTGTAGTAATATAGAAATATAGGAATCTGTTAATTAAAATGCTTTTTTTAATGAGCCGCATGTTGTTTATATGTTGATATGAAAGTTATGGTACTTTTTAGCGAAATATGACCAATTGTATAAAATATTTTCCTGACCACATATACTTTTTTTGGTAAAAGACCAGCGATTTGTTTTTCTGCTGCGTCGTGTTGTACTCACGGGAATGTGTTCACCTTTCCTTTTCCCCGCCTCATCAGGAGTTTGAGCAATTTAACAAGCGGCTGGGTGAAGTTTCCAGACATGTGCGCATCCCCCTGCCTGTGTCCAACGTCCTCTGGGAACACTGCATCCGTTTGGCCAACAGGACTCTTGTTGAGGGGTAAGAAAGTGCATGCAGTGAGTTATTGTTAAACCTTAAATATAAAAAACACAAGCTGTTTTTGTACATAATGTTTCCCCCCCTCCACCATCTGCATGGAGCACCGACTCAAAGCCGTGCGTCACACACTTGGTGTCTGTCTGTGAGTCATTTGCTGCTTTATGAAAAGGCTGTTGTCTATTATCATACTGCTATGGGCTGCTCACAGAAAAAATAACCTATAACAGTGGCAGCGACAGTTTAGAGAAGTCTGTCACTCAGTTTCTCTACTTTAACATGAGCAAGAGATTCATACGAAGACTCGCTATTCCCTCCAGCAAAAAGCACTACAGGCTGTTTGCCACTGGCAGCAACCATCTCCTCAAATCTACTGAAACAAGTGCACATCCCAGTTTGAGTCGGGCTGCCATCTGCCCGAAAGAAATTGGGCTTTTTTTGTCTCTCTGCACAAATATCATACCATACCAAACAGATACTGAGTCCACTAAAACTGTGGAAAAACTGTAATTAAGAAATACATCTTAAAATCAGTGAATAAAACACCTACAATAAAACCTCGGTTAAAGGAAAGTCATTTTAATAAAAACAGTTTTAAGTAAGATACATCTTTGTTCATCAAATATTTTGAAATATGAGCAAAGCAGCACAAATTTCTGTGAAATAAGTATCAGGCAGAATCAATACCTGAACTTTAAATGAACCCGTTGTGCTTAGATCTGTATCCACCCACCTCCTACGATCCGCATCATGCCTTTCCTAAAGCCAGGAAAAATCCGGGTATGAAAGACTTCTTTAGGATATACAGGTGAATGCAAAGCAGTCGAAGTAAATGCTGTATGCTACTGAACTACAAGGAGGAAAGAAGTGTAAAGCAAAATGTTCAGATTGCTCAATCTTCGTGTTAGACTTTTGAACTATTTGTATGAGTTGTGTAACCAGGCTAGGTACCACACAGTTCTGCTTTTAAACCACTGCATTTAGTAAAAAACACTGAAGCATTCGTCATCCATCCACCCCAATTTTTCTCATTAGTTTTCATTAGTTTGTGCACTACAGGCAACCGTTGACAATAAAACACATATCTTATGCTTCTCTGACAATCCAATGGACGGGTCTGGGTTTGGTGGTTGCCACGAGAACAGTACTTGTCTGATTGCATTGTGCCAAGCGTCAAGTTTGGTGGAGGGGGGGATTATGGTGTGGGGTTGTTTTTCAGGAGTTGGGCTCGGCCCCTTAGTTCCAGTGAAAGGAACTCTTAATGCTTCAGCACAAGAAGATATTTTGGACAATTTTATGCTCCCAACTTTGTGGGAACACTTTGTTTACGGCCCCTTCCTGCTCCAACACGACTGCGCACCAGTGCACAAAGCGAGATCCATAAAGAGACATGGATGAGGGAGTTTGGTGTAGAAGAACTTGACTGGCCTGCACAGAGTCCTCACCTCAACCTGAGGGAACACTTTTAAGATGAGTTGGATTGGAACCTGCGAGCCAAGCCATGTCGTTTAACATCAGTGTCTGACCTCACTGATGTGCTTCTGGAAGAGTAGTGAAAAATTCCCATAAATACTCCTAAACCTTCTCAGCAGAGTTTAAGCTGTTATAGCTAACAAATGGTGGGCTGACATTATATTAAGTCCTACGGATTAAAGGATGGGATGTCATTCAAGTTCATGTGTGTGAACCCAGAAGAGTGAATGCCTTTGGCAACGTAGTGTGTGATGCACTTGGCATTAAAGGGTTAAAAAACTGAGGTTCATCAATCTCTGCTGACTTTTTTTTTATTATTATTACAACCTTGTCCTTCTGGATGCAAACCAAGTGTAAACATCTTTGGGTTTGTTGGAATTTCTTTTGAGATGTCACGCTGAATCTGGAACAGTTTTCCTTTAACCTCGGTGCTTTTTACTGTCTTTTCTGCTTAAAACTGATCTTTTTACTCTCAGGTTACAGTCATTAATAGTGCCACTCAATTTGTGTTATGAGCTGAGCTATTGCCTCAATGATTTGAGGCTCACACTTCTCAAAAGAATGACTCTTTCTTTATTTATTTCTCTCTGTGTTTGCTCCCCAGTTTAAACATCTGCATGTCATAAATTTAAAACGAAAATTCTTCCCAAAGCGTGTTGTGAAAGCAGCGGGAAGAGCAGAGAAATTGACCGGCCGTCCATAAAACTGTGTCTGGTTCCTTCTGAGATATTCCCTGAGAAAAACCACTCGACGACGCTGCCATCGCCTCCTCTATTCATGTTGGCAGTCGCATCTCTGCAGCCTCACCAAATACCCATCAGGGGATTACCTGACACAGGCCACTCACACAAACCGCAGAATGCTCTTGACACATCTCTTGTAATGCGTTTTACCACTTTCGCCCTTGCAAGGGAGCGATATAGGTTGTGATAGGTGACAGATTGTCGGGGTTTGGGGGTTTTTTGTTTTTGTTTTTTCTCAGCACCTCCACTGTTGCTTTTCTCAGGCTCATGCGCGGAGCATATGTGTGAAGTATGTTTTTAGATGAATGGTGCGATAAATCCCTCTGATCGGACAGATTGGGTGCACAGCAGCATCGAGTCACGCCGACTGGACGGTGACGAAGCGAGAAATAAGCAGCTGACAATCATCGTGAAGTTCCACACATTTTATCGGAAATATGAAAGGACTGCGACTGACGTCAAAGTTATCCCAGGTTACAAATTCAAAGCAGGTTACGCTGAACCGTGTTGAAGCAAGGGAACGCAGTTCGGGCTGAAAACAAGTCCTTGCTCTAAGTGGCTTTGTTCTTTCCAAGTGTTTTAAATAAGAGGGAGAACATCGACTGCGAGGCATAGGTGGATGCCTCGGCCTCAAACACAAAGAGAAGGGAACATGTTTACTTCCCTACACGTTTGCTGAGCGCTCTTCCTCTTGTTGCGTAAGAGAACTTTTGAACCCTTTCCAATGAGCAAATGGCCCATTACGACTGCAATGCTTGGCAAATTTAAGCTGCTGTTGCCGACCGCCTGCCTGGTTCTCCCAGTACACCCTACAAACACACATCTCCCAACCCTCTGGCACAACGAGATAGAGCGGTCATATTTATTTGTTTGTACTCCGACCGCCCTAGTCTGTTATTAATTTTCTCTGTCCAGCGCTTGTCCTTGTCTCCTCAGAGACTCGCAAAAACCGCTCCGTTAGCATTCTGAGCCACAGCTCAAACACTCGCCACCAAAAACTCTGGCAGCTTTGACAAGAAAAAGAGAGGGAGAACGACAATGATGATGAGAGAGAGAGAGACGGGGAAGGTGAGGGGAGAAAATGGAAACGAGAGAGAGAAAAGCTGAAGTGTGAGACGGGGAGAGTTTGCAAAGTGCAGATGTGTTGTGTGGAGTGTTAATGTACTGGAGATGTCACAGTCCGACCTGCCAGTGCGCAACAGTGCTCGCTGCCAAACACATGGAACACAAGCAGACACACACAATGAAATGCATGTGTACTCTGGCCCACACACATGTACCAACACCACAGGCCGTGTGGAACAACCCGATTTAGTGTAATACTGAAGGGAAATAAAAAAGAGCCCGAATGCAAACACCCTTAAATACACATACAAGAAAATGCTGTAAAAACACATGTGTGTAACAGCTGGAACTCTAAACAGGTTTCGGTCAAACTTGATTCCAGAATTAAATATATACACTAAATATATTCATCCAAATACACAAATATAAAGCAAAATATCGAAGTAATCCTATGTAAATAAGTAAATAAGAATTATTACTAATATTAAGTAGCATAGTAAGTATTTTAATAAGACAATATTCTGCAGTAAAATCACACCAAATGAAACCATTGAATTTAAGATGACGTGACTTGGATTGTCACAAGATCAGACTTACTATATGACACTTTGGTAAGAGAATATCATCTCAGTTAATTAACAGGAATTAAGCACCATTTAAAAGTGAAAGCAACACCCTGTTTGTTTAATTTGGAGTTAATATTTGGTATTTTTCTGAGAGATTTACCGAATTTATGTGAATAAGTACTCATTTTATTTTACTGCAATTTTTTTACATTTGGAGGAAAATAATGAATGGTTGTGATGTCAGTATTGATCAGAATAATCGGGATTGTCATTTTAGCCATAATCGTGCAGCGCTAGCATTGACGTGGTCCCAGCCACGCACACCTGTGCCATAACGTGCCTCCACCATGTTTGACAGATGATGTGATAAGCTTCAGATCTTGAGTTGTTTCTTTCCTGCTTCATATTTTTCTCGTCCCATCATTCTAGTACAAGTTGATTTTTTTTGATCTGCCAAAAGATTTTTTGCCAGAACCTTTCAGGCTCTTGTACGTGTTTTCTGGTAAAATATGATCTGGACTTCCTGCTCTTTAGTGTCACCAAGACTTTGTACCAGCACCTCTGTGTTTACATTCAGGATGGCATCTCTTGATTGTAGAGTTTATCAGCGATAAACATCGAGATTTCCTTTTTGACTTTGCTACATATTTTGAAGCATTTTTTCTTAACCATGGAAAGAATTCTGTGATCATCCGCTGTAGTTGTCTCATGTGGTCTTCCAGGCCTTCGGATCTCAAATTGAGAGTTGAGAGTGACCAGCTGCCAAATAATTAAACACTTGGAAACATCTCCACATCTTATCTTTCCAGTTTCAGTTTCAGGGATGTGTTCAAATACAGCCCAATTTGTTGTTATTCAGTTCAATTTAGTTTCAGTTATAAGGTGCCAATTCACAACAACTGTTGCCTTAGGGCGTAATAACTTAAACTCCCCTTACTATCAGTGTAAAGAAGTTGAACTACACATTTAAAACCTGATATATCTTAATATAAGGGGGGGGAAAGCACAACTTTAACTGTACATCTCAGGTTTTCTACTTGATAGAGAAAAGCTGCTATAGTAAATTTAAAAGCATCACTCTTTGGAGTTAAATTCAAAGACATAAATGTGTAAAATTACAGAAAACGTTTTGATAGCTGATTGCCCAGACTGTCTTTTAATTAGAAAAGAGAAAGTTTTTTAATTCACAACAATTTTCTTTTCTTACTGAATTCCCTCCCTCAAATTTCTAAAGTAGATATTAAAAAGACAGAAACTTTGGTCATCCAATTGTTTTTCTGTTGCTTAAATACTTTGATGTAGTATGAATGTAGCAAAAGCTGTAAAATGCAAGAAAATATAGTCTACAAATTATGACCTCCTTCCCAAAACCATAGAGTGGGTCCTGATTTGGACTCTTTGCCAGGCCAAATCTGGCCCCGGGGCCTTATGTTTGACACCCTGGGCTAATTTGTCATAGAATAGAAGGAAGAGGCCTCAGCAGAACTTGAAAACTAACTTTCAAGTTCCTGGAAATTAAGAACTGTATGTATTTTTTTATTTTATTTTTTTTTAAAAAGGCTGTAATTCCTAAATGGGGGTGCACAGAGGCAAAATTGCAAAACATGTCTCATGTCCAGTACTACACAGAACTACTACAGTAACTGTGTAGTAATGATTTTGTCATTTTGTATTCCATTTCCCTTTTTTGGCAGTTAGACTGCACACTTTAAACACTGGAGTAGAGAGATGGCTTCTCTGAAACCATTACTGTGCAAAAGTTTGCAAAGATATTTACAGTGTTATCATTGTGTCTTTTTATAATTTATTTTCTCGCTTATTATAAATAAAAATCTTTAGTGTTGAAGTATTGTGACACACTCCATCCGTCTGTTTTCATAGAGGTTTTGACTTGTAGCAACAAAACCTGCTGACCACAAATCACACTTACATCATATAAACTGAATGACTCATTATGCATTTGTACAAGGATGTAATTTATATACTTTTTACAATCCCGTAAATTTTCTCGTTTTATTCCCTTTATTAAACATATTACACTTTTCTTATAAACGGATTAAAAATGTTAAACTTTACCATGTAACTACAGAAGCCTCATTTACTTTTCTGCTGGGGTTTATTTTGACTTTTTGAGTTTTAATACCCTCAAAGAATTTGACTTTTTTTTAAAAAGCTGGAGCACAAATTTCCAAATGAAATATACCCAGGGGTATAAAGAAATATTTTTTT
>NW_005187431.1:234975-236862 GCF_000239375.1 Pundamilia nyererei
ACACACAGAGTACTGGACATTTTCACTTTGCTAGGTACATTGTGACTTTATTATGCACTCAGAGCACTTAAGAAAGGCAGATTTTGTCTGACATTTGGTGATCTGTGCTTGGAGATGTCTAAAGAAGTGCAGAATGTCTGAGCATGGTGATATTTGGCTGGAGAATTTAAGTGTGGAAAATATGTGATGTTAAACATAACCCTTAGGTCACATGCATGCGAGCGACCACTGGGATTGACTTCCAGAATTTACTTGTGTTTCAGTCGTTACTTACCTCTACCTGAGCACTCAGGGCAATGCTAATGTCCTTCTCCGTCTGCTCCTCTGTCCTCCTCTGTAGCTACGCTAATGTAAAGAAATGCAGCAATGAGGGCCGGGCCCTGATGCAGCTGGATTTTCAGCAGTTCCTGATGAAGCTGGAGAAGCTGACTGACCTACGCCCCATCCCTGATAAGGAGTTTGTTGAAACCTACATTAAGGCCTATTACCTGACTGAAAATGATATGGAGCAGTTCATCAAGAATCACAGGGTGAGACAGTGACACAGGCTGGTGGTTATAGCAAGTTACTCCATTTCTGTTAAAACAGCGAGACCGTGTGTTTGATTTTTCTGACCGACTCGTTGTGTTTCTTTGCAGGAGTACTCCATGAAGCAGCTAGCCAACTTGGTGAACGTTTGTCTCGGTTCACATATAAACAAAAAGGCTCGCCAGAAACTTCTGGCAGCCATCGATGACATTGACAGACCCAAAAGATAGACCAATGCACAGAGAGAAGCCCAAACATACTATCCATCCCACAGAGACGAACCCTCCAAGAGTGTAGCTCAGCATTGAATGTCTTCATTTTCAAGTCTAAAAGGTGCATTTAGCAAGCTGGAAATAAGTAGCAGAGCTATTGCGCACTAGCTCTAATACTGTACATTATCTGCTAATTGCTAATTATGTGCTAATCTAGTCTTCATATGGTAAAAAATAATTAACTCCTGCTTGCTTGAACGCACCTTTTGATTTGCCGATATACATAAATACTAAACCTCTGTTTACTTCCAAGCATGTTGCAGGCATTCTATGCATATACGGACCAGAATGCATGCCCTCATGTTTTCTTACAACATGACGTTTTTCTGCAACCGCAACAGCTTACGTTTCTTTGAAGATCCCGAGTTTGTTTGTCTGCTGCTCATACAGACTCTCACTGTGTAATGCGGTGTGTCCGTTTAGCACTCGGCTGCTTGTGGCTTTCCATCCTCCGCAAAAAAAGCCAGTGAACATGTGCGAGTGGCTAAATCTGACTCTTAATGTTGTTACGCTTTCCCACGAGAACATTTTAATACGCCTTTACTGTCTGAATGTGTTAACTGAAGTCAGTGGTTCTGGGTTATTGTTGACCTTAATCGTTCACTGTAACTTATTGCAGGCAATACGCTCGCTGTAGATTATTTCACTTCGGGGTATTTGCTGCGTCAGACTGGATTCTCTGCTTGGTTGTTTAGTTAGTTATGTCCATGAATTAGATGAATCTAAATGAATGATGATTCTGAAAGTAATATAAATTGCTGTAGTTAGCATTTGTTTGATTGGATTATATCTGCACCAGCTGCATTTATTTATCTGCCATCTGTCATATCCTTTTTTTTTTTTTTTTTTGGACGAGCAGTAGAATTTGGCTCATTTTTATCTAAATTTGTTAGGCTCCGATAGTTTAACCTGAACGGACTTGCAGAGATGTTTGTAACCGTAACTTCCTCTGGAGAAAAACAAACAAACAAAGGTTTTGCTTCACCTTTGTACATATTTTGTGTGCAACTATTCCAAGAAGAATACTGTAAATGTGAATGTTTGAGCAATGTCTGTATTTATTTCTTGCTTCGTGTCTTATTTGGGG
>NW_005187431.1:237339-240395 GCF_000239375.1 Pundamilia nyererei
CAATGATGAGTCATTGCTTCCTATTGTATTAGAGTTCAAACTTTTTGCTTTGCCTGTCATCAGTTCGTGGTGGGTTTTGATATAAAAGACATCAATGTTCTAATAATAATGAAACCTGGAGGCTGAAAGTACAGGCATTTAATTCTTAACAGAGCTAAATGCTGTGGGTGGATGTGCGTGTGTGTGTCCATACAGAAGAGAAGCCCTTAAGCAGCATCCAAGTGAACAAGGTGAACACTTAGCAACTCTTCATCAAGCTGGCGGTCTTCCAGGCATGGCATAGTTCTGAAAATGATTGCGCAGTGATGAAGTTTTCACACTTCATCACAATGATGTCATTGAAGTGCAGACTTTCAGCTTTAATTCAATGTAGGGAAATGCATTTAATGAGTGTTGTGAAATGAAAATGTGTGAAAGTGATGAAATAATAACAGGATTCCTCTTTTGTGCTGATTTGCTAGCTCTTCGCTGTAGCCAGTGCCGGTCCTTCACGGATATTCCTGCCTTTAGTCTTGAGTAAGTGAAATGTGTCTTGGTTGGATTAAGATCGGCTCAGTGATTCAGCCATTACAGAATTTTTTCCACTTCCTGACCTTCAGCTTTCAGACGCTCCTGTGTTGGTATTGCAATATGTTTTGGGTCATTGTCTTATCTGTGCAATAAAGCATCTTCAAGTAAACACTGCTGCGTTTGGCTGAAAGTTTACCCGCGTGCACTTCAGGATTCATCGAGCTGTGCTAGCGATACGCTACTTCCACACCAGTGTTTTACAGGTGATGTATGATTTTCATTTAAAATTGATGCTGGCGGCTCAGAGAAACTATGAAAAGTCTGTCACTGTCCAAACATTTCCAGATCCAACTGTACACTAGATGTCATCTGTATAATCTTGCCATGTCACCCAAACATTCAACAGGGAGAGAGCAAACTATCACTTCTCCTGGTGTAGCCGCGGCTATCAGCAACATGCTGGTTCTCTACAAGCATCAATCCCCCCTGCCTTTACTGATTTAGTGTTCAACCACTGAGCAGTGCAAAACAAAGTAATGACCCAGTAAAAAAATATCCTCAAAATGATTAAATACGATTAAGCATTTTTAAATAATTAATCCAATTAGTGCAGAATTACTGATATGATTTTAATATTAGTAATTACTCAACGGGTCTCAGCGTGTTAGATGATAGATGATAGATGAAGTTCGTGAATGCACAATTAGAATAAGGCTGAACAAGTATGGTTTATCTGGAAGGATTCCCAGGAGGCTGTTTCTTCTCATGCAAGAACAAGGCAGCACAGCTTGGGTTTGCAAAGCTACATCACAACAAACCACAAGACCTCTGTAACAGTGTGCTTTGCGCAGATGTGACAAAAGTGGAGATGTTTGCCCATAATGCACAGCGTCACACTTGGCAAGCTCCAAACACCTCATATCCACCATCAGGCACGGCGGTGGTAGGATGATGATTTGGGCTCGTTTTGCAGCCACAGGACCCGGGCACCGTGCAGTCCCTGAGTCGGCCATGGACTCCTCTGTATATCAAAGTGTTCTAGAGTCAAATGTGAGGACATTTGTCCAACAGCTAAAGCTCGGCTAAAATTGTGTCATGCAACAGGACAATGATCAGAAGCACAGAAGCAAATCTAAAGCAGAATGGCTGAAAAAGAAAAGAAACAAGATGTTGCAGTGACCCAGTCAAAGCCCACTGGAATCTTCTAGCTGCTGTTAAAGCACAATTGTAAAGAAGAGTAAGACTGAAAGTCTCCACATAGATGTGAGAGACTGATAAAGTCATACACGAGAGACTGATAAAGTCATACACGAGATTATTACTTTAACTTGTTGAAGTAATGGCTAAAGGTTGTTCTGCTATTAAATCACATGGAGGTGTCTACATACCTTTGGACAACTTTTTTTTTTTTTTTTTTTTTAGATTTTCCATTGTGTGAAATCTCTCTGGAACATTAAATGAATTTACCTCGAGGACATCATGTCACATAATTCATGATTTGATTTAATTCATCATCCTCTCATAATATTACTCTTGTAAAAAAGACTTATAACAAACATCACAAACATGCAGAAATGCAGACTGATTGGTTTTATCAGTTAGCCATGAGGAACATTATAATGAGTTTCAAACGTGAGGAAAGAGGGATGAAGGAGAGAAGGAGTCCGAATCAAGGTGAGGTGGGGAAAAAGGGGAGATGAGGTTGGAAGTGTGCAAGGATAGATGAGAGAAGAGGGGATGAGGAAACTGGGAGATTTGTTTCTGTTGCCAATCTAGATGCAGCTCATGTTCTTGGCTTTCTTCTCCTGCTCTTTTCTGCTGCGTCTTTGCTGCTTTTTCTTACCTTTACAGCTGTTTGAGTGCTTTTTCAATCTTTTCCTCTGTCAGTTCAGTGTCTGCCATTTTTGAATTCATTTCCATCCTTTCCACCTTCTTCTCTTCTAATGCTTTCTGGACTTCCAACAATTCCCCTTTATGCATTTTCAGGTCCATTTTTTGTTAGTTATTAAAGAAAACGTGCCCACATTCCCCATGCATGGACAAGTAAAATAATGCTGGTGAGGCTGAGGGCTTGTTGTAGCCTGCTGTTTGGGTGTGAAGCTAGAAAAAAACTGGTGGACTACTGGAGGTTAAAGCAGCCAACTAGTCACCTGCAGTTTACTGGCTTGAATCTCCGAACTCCTCTCTGAGATGTTTGTAAAGAACCCCTGACAAAAATTAAGGATAAGAAACAAGACATTTGTGACCCTGCACAGTTATCTTCCTTTAACCAGGAGGGCAGGGGTCCTCCTTTATTTCCTGCATTCTTTACCCACCAAGTGTACTTTATCAATCTTTGGGTTTAACAGCTCAGCAGTGGGTTCCAAACTTTCTGTACTCTCATATTACAGTTATTTTACCAAGTCTGATTAACATTATTTTAAAATGAGAAAAACAGTAATTACACCAATTTCAGCCTCTCAGACTTCAGAAAACATGTCCTAATACAGGATGTCCACCTTTTTTTCCTTCTGACTTCTCCATCGGTGAAATAAATCATAACAGTG
>NW_005187431.1:240672-251271 GCF_000239375.1 Pundamilia nyererei
CAGGTTCCCTCGCCTTCGCGCCCTCCTCTAACGCTCTGATTCACGACTCTCTTCACGCCACTGTTCCCACCGTCCTTGCGCGACACTTCAGGGTGCCCGATTGGACCGTCCCATGATGCCATGACCCATTTACCCTTTTAGATAAAAGATCACGCTCCCCTTTCCTCCTGAGTGTCTGCCACTCTGCCAAATTCCACGAGCCAGCCCTTTTAGAAATCAATATCATTGACCTACATGGCCTCTGTTCCCCCACCGTCTGCTGATATGCATTCACACAGACTTCATTCATGTCTATTCATACACGTTTGATTGAGAACAATTGCTGGCGGAGCCCATTAGTATTGCTTACTTTGTGTGCTGATTGATAAGACGAGATGTGACAGCGGAGGAGGGGCAGCTAAAAGTAAAGGTTGCACTGAGAGGAGGTTCTCCTTGTTCATAAAAGAGGAAGTTATAACTGCACTGGGACAGTATTTAGATCAAATGTTACACAAAAAAAGTCTACTTTTTATCAACAGTCATCATCTGTGAGAAAAAATGTATTTCCTCAGGCATGGGTAAGTCTTTGATAATCAAAGTGCTTTGAAAGCTTAAGCTTTGGCACGCTGATTAAAAATCTGCTCGAGCAAAACTTTATTATTAATATCCAAAGTTTATTGGGCTGTGTTAAAATCGCTTCAGTGTCTAATATAGAGTGAATTTGTTGCGGTGGGCGAGAGGCTGATGATCTGACATGCAGGCAGGAGCTTATTTGAGATAAATCTGGCATTTGTCTCAAAGAAATAAGACAAATGCATTACCTGTAATATAATATTGCAGTCTAGTTGCATCAGCACGTGGCATGTTAGCTCAAAGGCGCTCTATTGTTGCACGTGCGCTGTTCAACCCTTTAACATGTAAATAAATAAGAATTAAAGATAAGGAAGACCCACTGCCCATATGGAAAAGATATTTATAAATCTTATAAAGTTTGTATCTGTCTTGTGTGAAACTTGTATGAAAAGCATATAAGAGTGAAAACACATATAAGATCCCTTGAAAAATTATATAATGAAACTTGTATGTTTTGGATACTTACTAAAACAATGTATGAAAGTAATGAGAAAGTGGCCACTTTCATGAGTAATCACATATAAGTTTTTACTATTTCTTTTCCATATGGGTGGGAGTAAAGAGCGCTGCAACTTGTCCTTCACAGCAGGTCTCCTGTCACCTGTCTGACAGAGAAGACGGGAAAAGAGTGAGAGTTCATCTGGAGTCGGTACGAAACAATTTTGGGGGAGGGGGGGGGGGACTTTTTAATCTCGGTGTCTCAGTCTGCAAGAGCAGAAAATCGAAAACTGTAACTAGGGAACTGTGCTGGGTTTAGACAAACCCCTCTGCTTTTTCATAATGACAGCGCTCGTTTTGATTCAGCCCTATCACTAAACAC
The DNA here is from genome assembly GCF_000239375.1 of Pundamilia nyererei. Taxonomy (NCBI): domain Eukaryota; kingdom Metazoa; phylum Chordata; class Actinopteri; order Cichliformes; family Cichlidae; genus Pundamilia; species Pundamilia nyererei. Next base: position 242,105 of record NW_005187431.1, read on the forward strand.
AAACCTCAGAGGGAATGGGAATAGTCCGCTTCCCTAAAGAAAAAGGAATTTAGACATGTTTACTGTATCTGTTTCATTTGTCGCAAATGAAAATTTGTTCAGCTTGATATTGAAATTAAGCAAAACCTGAAGCCACTGAAATTAAATCACCCACAGTTTGAGCTGTTTGGGTTTTTTTGCATGCAAACAGCATAAAAAAAGATTAATGAATATTTTAGAAATACCGCAAACACACCGGTTGAGGTATTTAATATAATGCCAGTACTTCTCATCATTTTGACTTTCGTTACTGACTAAAGCGGCTAAATGGATGTCAGTCTCTGCTGCGTAAACGTGAACTTTAACGAGGAGCCGCCGAGAAGCTCGCTCCACTAGCTGCTGCTAATTTCCTGCTTGACTAGCCGTGCTTGTGTGGAAACCATATGGTTTTGTGCGGTCGTACACATAAACAAGGAAACCTCTGAAGAACCATCAGGGCTCGTTTTTTTCACGCATCTGTGTTACTTGTTTGGATTTTGTACAGATATATGGAGCGGTAGCTGAATTTTTCTTTTTAATTATAAAGTAAAATTATCTGCCTTCGTGTGGTTAAGACACTGAAAACAAAAGCTGTGCGCCTTTCTCCTCATTTTCAACAAATTGTTCTTTAACTTACTTTGGAAAATTAGATTAAGATCTGTGATTATTCATTCTGAATTATTATTTTTTTTTAAAAGCCATCCAAGGCAACATTTTCATGTTTATATTTACATTTAGGTTTGCAAAGGTGAAAATGATTGTCCTAGAAGTTTGATCCTAGAAGTGGAAGTGGTAAAAGTTATGAGACGTTCTGGAGGACGCCATCACCGCTCACATCAGGAAACACAAACCAGTAAATAACACAAAGTCAATATGTGCAACAGTCTTTCTACCACGGGTACAGAATATTCTCATCTAATATTTCTAAGTATTATATGTGGTTTTCTTAAAGTGTAAAAAAAAACATTTGAAAGAAGGGGAAGTTTTTTTCTCAGCGGATTAGTTTGCTTGCAGCTGGAATGAGTTTCTGTGCGTATCTGTTTCATAATCTTAGCCCCAGACAAATGGCCTCTAATGCCGTGCGGTGCCAGTTAATGGCATTTTCTTTGAGAGGACATTGAAAATTAACATATCTTAATGGTCATTGCGTTTAGCGTTGAACAGAACGATTTTTACCAAGATTCATCCTCAGAAATAAATGGGTCAAGTCTACTTCACCCAATCACCCTTTGGTTCATGTCAGATCAATGCTTTTCCTTTAATGCATAGGATCATACTCCTCTCTTCCTAAACTTAGAGCAGACTGAGTCTGTGTGAGAGTGCAGATCATGCTCCCAGTATTGATCTGTCTCCCCGCTAATATCTGACATTGGAATCTTAACAAGCTCCTACATTTGCCAGAGGATTAATTTTAGAGGGATAGTAATGGGAAATCATGGCTCCACAGTGTTTACACAAAGTCATTTAACCCAAAGTGCAAGCTGAGATGTAGCCTGTATTGACTGTATGTAAAAGATGGAGCTTTGTAATGGCCAATCCTGTGGCAACAAAAAGGATATCTGATTGATCAGTGGGACTCTCCTGATCTTTGATCTCAGCAAAAAATCTCCAGACAAGTTTATGGTTTCAATTACTACTTTTAAATCTTGGGCCTCAGTCACACTAGTGTAAAAATAGGATGGCAATCCTCATCTGACCAGGAAAAACTGGTGGCTGGCGAGTGATTACATTGAATTTTTTCTGACTTCCACAGGTGGAGCGTGCAGCACCATCGAGCTCGGGCTTGGTGTTGGACATGAGAGGTCCTTTCAAACATGTGGGAAATGTATTTTTTTACATTTACAATTTTATATTCAGATGCTGATTTTTGCCTGAACTCATAAAGTGATTGTTTCATTTGTTAATGTGCCAAATATTTACCTTTGCAAGTAGTTCTAGTTTCACAAACAGGACATGTACTACTAGAAATAACAGAAGCAGCATCGCTGCTGTGATTTCCATTTCTAGCTTCTGCTTTTTGTGAACGTTCACAACTTTTTCAGCCTCTGACCACACATGCTAATAAATCCTTTGGATTGCAGTGGAAGTATATGAACTAAGCTCTAAACAATGACACAACACAGCAGAAGATGGGCAGCAGAAGAACGTGAATGAAAGGACCATTGTCTTTGGATTGTGGAGAGAAACCAATGCAGGTACAGAGAGGAGACGCAGCTCCAAACAGGAAGACATCAGCTTTCCAGGAGGTTCAAGCCCAGAACCTTCTCGCTAAGAAGTGCAAGTGCTAACCACTGCATCATCATGCCAAGCATCTGAAATGCTTCAAAAAATCATAATTAGGGGACTGATGTCTTGACCAGAATCCAGGCAGTAATTCTAAAAGTCGTTAAAGTCATTCAAAACCTAAAAATGCGAGTGTCACAGTAGCACTGCAGGACAAGATTAGCAACATTATTACTGTTCATTGAACCAAACTGGGTTGTGTTTATAGAGAGTGTACAGTGATAAACATGCATGTAAGAGATGGGAAATCTTTTGCAACTCACCCTGTTGCATGTGTATTTCTGTGATTTCCTTTATGACATGTAATTGCGTGCTAATTAAGTCAACATTTAGTGCAAAAAAGTCCTATTTTCTGTGCTTGATATCGAAATGAACTGACTACAAAACAGTTTAGCTTTTGTAAATCACCCATAAACCCTACCACACCTATGAGCATTATTTGGTTATTGCAGTATTGCAGTCACATGTAATTTTGCCCCATTTAGTGGACCATGAATATCTTTACAATCCAAGTTATAGCAGCTGAGAGGTTTCAGTCTTGGACGAAAGGCATGACAGCCTCTGAGTCGTTGCCCTGCTGTAGGTGAAAACCGTCGGACTCGCTGCCTACGGCTGAAACAAACATCAGTATTACAGAACCTGTTACCTTGTGAGCTCGTTAGTGGCACAGGTAAATAAGCTGGGATGACCTTCATGACACTCTCCACTTACATAATGCTTTCAGTTGCTTTGCATTTCAGTGACACGGTGTCCTTGTTGTCCCTGCTCCTCGTGTATGTACCTAATGGCCTTCCAGTTCAAGGAACTGCTATATCAGTGCCCCGAGGCTGCTTTGCTCAGCACAGAAGAGTCGCTTGATTTTAAAATTGTGGCCCTGATTCATTTCCACCGTGCCTAATGAGTGAGCTATAAATGAAGTCCGTGGTGATACAGTAGATGAGCATGAGTCACTTGGACGGGCTAAATATTGAAACTAGTAAACAAATAGTGACAACAGAAGCGATTGCTCATTCATTTCACGGCTCGCGGCCTCTCCTATTGTCATCTTTGAGAATGCTTCAAATTGAAGGACAGCTTTTGTGTTTTTAGGTTTTTGTGTTCATCAGCCACACTGGCTCACAAATCTAATCGTGTTTGTAGTTTATTCACAGACTCACAATATGCAGATATTTTCAATGAGCGTACTCGTGCCATCGACTGAGAGTGCAATAAGAGCGCTGGGATGATTTTGAACTGACTGACTTTATGTGATTGCATTGTAAGTGCTGCACATTTGGATTAAAATTAAATAAAACCAGTGTGGCTTTATGAGTCTGTCTTTACTCCATGATCTGGAAATATACAGACATGGCACGTCATTGCACAGTCTCCTGACTTATTCTAGGTGCACTGCGTTACAGTCAGTGGCCTGTTGTGATCTCAAAACAACAAATACATGAAATCAAAATGAGTAAAAGCTATTGTGGTTACAGTTAGGTACATATAAACAATTACCACAGAGTCACGTGGTCTCCAAACGGAACGGTGAATTAGCTTTAGCTGCTAATAGCGAGTTTCATGGCTAATCTACCCCCCACTACACAAAATAATCACCATATTCTCAATAACCCTGTGGACTTAACTTTACACCAAGGTCAACTTTTAACCATTTTGCACCTGATTCACTGAAAATATACAAACATAGTACATCTTTACACATTTTGTACACAGTCTCTAGACTTTTGTTAGGTGGCCTAGCCTATGTATGCCCACTAGAGATGCTCCTTTGTGGTGCCTCATTGGAAACTGGGGCAATCATTAAGTTGGACCCACTTAACTTTTTGTTTGTCCTTTGCTAGGACTACACAGTGTTACTAAAGGTCAGTGGTAATGTAACCACCTGCACTGTGTTTCTTTTGCTAATAGCAAGCCCTTTTTTGTGATGCCGATGTATCGTAGGAGAAAATCAAAGCGAGGAAGTCGCCACAAAAATGTTCAGCTTGTTTGATTCTCTCCACTGTTGCCTGTGAAGGTGAAAGGACTTCCAACAGTCCAAACTCAGAAATGATTACAGGATTTTCATTTGCTCTGGATGGCAAAATAATGAAAGCAATACATCATACAGCAGAAAGCAAGCCTGCTTACACTCTGTTTTCTGAAGGAAAATGTATCTCACAGCCACCATTACCATATAGACCAATATTTCACATGCCAATTTGTCCAAAGCTCCTTAACATTAGTTCTAGTAATACAATATGTATACAGTGCCTTCCATTTCAATCACTGGGTTATCATGAGGACCAGCATGCTCCCCTTGGGCTTTCCCTGTTTCTCATTACTCAGAGGAAAGCTGGGGCTTACAGATCAGGGGGTTTAAAGAAGTCAGAGGGAAGGCGACGCTAAATGAAGATTTAACAGGACGTGAGCTAACCTCAAACTGTGACAGCTTTTCTTCTACTGGCAATTACACACAGTCTTTGCCCAGCTGTCTTCATGACAGTGTGTGTGGTTAGAGACATTCAGTGAGAGGGATATTTATAGCACATGTTATAGAAGTAATACACAATTTCTATGATCGTAGTACACAACATATATATGACACACACAGATCAGCACATTATCATATGACCCCCTGCGAGCAAACATTTAGCGACACTGGGAAGGAAATACTGAATTTTAACAGGAAGAAACCTCCGGCAGGACCAGGCTCAGGGAGAGGCTTCCTAACTTTATACTCTCTCATTCAATACATTAATTAGGTTTATTGTAATTGTAATTATATAAAATTAAAATTTTGCATGATTAACTGTTAGAGGATATACTTGTTTCAAAGTAAACCAACTTTACACATGAAAAGGACAAACAAACAAACAAAAACATACCTGTTTGAATTCGGCTATCACTCAGGAGTATCTTCCTGTGTATCGGTGTTTATGATCCATCACTGCAGCTCCGTTCAGGTCCTACCACAAAGCCCCATTTTAATCGTACTCATTGTGTATCTGCAGCACAAGAGGATCTGCATTGGCACTATTAGCCTGTACAAATTTGTTGTAATGGTTAAAAAAACAATAATTACCACGGCCTTGGTATTACTTCTGATGTGCAATGCCGACACCTTAACTAAAAAACATTTTTTTTGGTGTCTGAGTCACTATCCAGGGAGATCACATGGTTGTATCAGCTTTTCAAAATCTTCATTCACTCAAAAAAAAAAAGGTAATAATTTTGAGTAAAATGTAACTAAAAGATACATAAAATCAAACATTCTAATAATTAATAAGGAGACAGTGTTTGATAAACTGAATGTATACCAATCAAGTTCATTGCATTAACATTAAATGTAATGTTTGACATTGTAGTTATGTAACAACACTACATGGGAGATTTACATGTAATCAAATTAAAGTCAGCATTTTTGGCGTACATTTTTTTGGAGCGTTCCCTCCGTGTTTGAAGTCTGGTCAGAACAGGACCTTAAAAAAATCGAATAAAATCAATCAATCAGTAAAAAATAGGAGCACTGCGAGCAATACAGCACTTTTCAAGGAGACGACGAGGGAGGGTCAAGTGGGAAGGGAAGAGCAGTAGTTAATTCAGGTATAGATTTCCACACCGGTCTTCTAAATCCCTCACTGAACCAAAAGGTTGTGTGATCAGCTACAGAAGTTTGCTTTCATTAAAAAAAAACAACTTGACATTGACCTGATTTGACTTTATTTTCTCTTTCAATATATACGTTAAGCTCATCTTTCTGAACACTTGTGGGTTTTTTTTAATTTGTGCTTTCTTTCATACATGGAAATCTGACAGCATCACACTTAACGATAGTCAAAGACCTCTTGAACAGTCTGTTGACATTGCGTTTGGCAAACATCAGCCTCCTGGCCGATTTGGACAGATATGCAGGAATATGTGGCCCACAGGACTTCAATCACCCTCCCTTGTCGTGCTTAATCCTTGAAGCGCTTTGAAGAAGATGACCATAAACCATCTTGATTGCTTTTTTTAAAAAAAATGTAGCATTCAAGATTTGGCACTTTTGATCTTGCCACTGGTAATCCAGAGGGTTTAGGTGTGTACCTGTGGACCGAGGCTTATAGGCAGGCTGTGGGGAGATCTCAGCTCTGACAGGTTTGTCTTTTTCCAAGATCTCTCACTGGATATGCATGGATGAGAGAAACTACAGACAGAGCACTCACAGGCCTGCTTCTAATAAAACACCCCTCTCAATCCCACTTGGGCCTGAGCCACTATTATTTACATATTCAAATGATCCCAGGGATTAATTTGAACTCACTGAAGCAAATGCATTATGCATCGGTCACATGCACGGGCTTAGATTTTCCTAAATTAAAATACTAACATTAAGTGGAAACCTACAGTAGCTTTAGAGTTTACAGAAAAGAGGGAAAGAGGGAAATTGCACATGGTAAGCCGTTGAGAAGTTGTTTGTTTTTCAGCAAGCTTTTGGCAGTTTGCCCTAAAACAAGCAACATCCATGGTAATGAAGAAAGGAGCGTGGGCGTGAGAACAAAATGCTGAAGAGAAAGGGGAAAACAAACTCTGCAGGAACTATTTAAGGACTCGTAACCACCTACAGGTTTAGAGACTCTTGTTTTTTTGAGGGGTTTCTCTTTTTAATTTAACTAACAAGAATTTGTTTTAGTTACCATGCTTCGAGTCCTCGCAAAAAATGTGAATATTTTTTTTAGAAATTTTCAAGAACAATGGGTGATGTGTGGAACAGCAGTAACTACAGAGGGATAAAGCTGATGAGCCATACTATGAAAGAAGATATGAAGAAATGGGAAAGAGTTGCTGGCGCTCCGTTAAGAAGAGTGAGCAGCAGCGCGGCTTCATGCTGAGAAAGAGCACCGCAGATGTGATGTTTGCTTTGAGAGCGATGATGGAGAAGTACAGAGAAGGTCAGAAGGAGTTGCATTATGTCTCAGTGGGTATACAGAAAGTATGTGATAGGGTGTCACGAGAGGAACTCTGGCACTGAATGAGGAAGCCAGAGGTGGCACAGAGGTATGCAAGGGTGATGCGCTGTGTATATGAGGACAGCAAAGATTTTCAGTAGGAGTGAGCAGCATTGAGAGGACTGGAAATGAGTACATCGCATCAGAGCGACGGCTCAGGTTGAGCGGTTTGGAGACAAAGTTTGAGCGGCAAGGATGCACTGTTATGGAAATGTGCAGAGGAGAGATGGTGGATACATAAAAGGTACAATCAGTGGTTATTTTGAGGTTATTTAATAGAAAAAATGTAGTTTTCATATATTCAATATTACTGTGTGATTATATCTTCCCAAAAAATGGGTTCATTCTCATAAACAATTAATTAATCCATTAAAAATACATAGCAGCGGGTTCTGGTTCGACCTGCCATCTTCAATACAGTGACCGTTCCACCTAATCATGTTTTATGTATATGGATAGGAACCAGCCACGTAGGTGGTACGCTTATGCTGTGGATGCAAATTTTAATTTGTGTCTGCACATCTAGACTCAAGATATGAAGGATCATACTGATGTTTTATTGTCCCTTTCACCAAAGACGGAAAAATGCAAAACAAAGAGAAAATGCCACCTGACTAAAATCGCAATTAAAAACTCACGCTCTTCCTCCTCAGCCCAAGCTTCATCTTCTCAGCCTAAATTAGAGCTCTAACACACAAAATCGCACATAATTATTCCAGGTATTGCCACAGGTTCTGATTATAAACCTCAATATCGCTGTTGTCAGAGAGACGTGAGCTTCACTGACTCATCAATCTGTGTTAGACTCCTCTCACAAGGTTTCACAGCCTCCTCCAGAGTAAACAGATGTGGACGCTCTCACCTGACATTGACAGCTGAGCTATACAGCGTACACGGAATAAAGATAAATGGCGGTCAGACATTTTTAATGTCACTCGTGGTTAAAAACCTAAAATACAGCAAAATGTTTGATTGACACATATCCATTTTTTATTTCTGATTTATTGCAGAATTTATTCTTGATATTATTCAAATATACTAAAATATGTTGTGCACAAAAGTGATCTTATACACAAACAGTCAAAGAATGGCCACCCACAGCCATCATAGGAAAATGCTAAGTGGCTGGACTTAGTGTAGATTTAATGTTTTTGAGCGCTCTTGGATGACTGAAACATGTTTGTCCTACAGCAGCCACCGTAGCTAGCCACGGCTAAGCACTTGAATAAGGAGGGGTAAAAAAAAAGAATTCATTTGACTTCAATCTGCAATCTACTGACATCTAGTGGTGAGATTTTAAACACTGTACTTTTAACCAAAGCAAAAGAAGCATTTTATCAAGCCAAGAAATATCTGATCCTGCGTAACTGTGTCTGGAATAATCCTCTGGGATGCTCTGGTCCACCATCTCTCATTTTTCTTGGCTTAGTGTGCCGTAGTGAGCAGTTTTCCACCTCAACACACATCTTAGGACCTTTGGAATGAGGCATATTGGTGCTATCTAGGTGTGATTTAAGCCTGATGGGTGATATGGAGTGAATGTCGGTTAAGGTGCCACAGGCAGGATTGAATGACAGTAAACAATAGCTTATCATGAGTGGAGAGTGGCTGCCTGCTTCCTCCTCGGTATGTGTGGTATATTACTCTGGAGGGGAGTGGAAGAGACACTTTTCAAGTGTGTGACTTACAACCTGAGTACATGAAGTGCCAGCAAGCTGTTTATGTTTTAGTGATCTATTTGGGTGTAAAGCACACACACAAATCCTGTAAGGTGTATTTATTGGCTTTGAGGAAGAAGAGCACGCTCAAGCTAAACTGGGGTGGCTGGCCTCTTATTTTACCTCGTGATGGTGTGAGAAAATAAATAAGCATGCTTGGCAGAGAAATGTGTGTGTATATATA
>NW_005187431.1:257304-282485 GCF_000239375.1 Pundamilia nyererei
GTCACTGCTGATGCTCTCTCACGAGCACCGCTGGCAGGGCCTCCTTCTGCTGGGGATCTTCAGCTGGAAAAAGAGGTGGAGGTTTTCGTGGACGGTGTAGTTTCCCATCTCCCAGCAACAGATAAAAGGCTGGAGAAGATTAAGTTGGCGCAGGAAATGGATAACCTGTGTAGAAAAGTGGTGTATCAATGTGGGACAGGCTGGCCAGAAAAAGGTAAACTAGATCCAGAGTTAAAGGGGTACTGGCAATACAGAATGGACTTCAATCTAGTCCATGGTCTTCTCATGAAAGGGGAGAGACTTGTGATACCACCTCAAATGAGAGCGGAGGTTTTGTCACGTTTGCATGAAGGCCACCAGGGCGTTTCAAAATGCAGGGCCAGAGCAAAAGAGTCTGTGTGGTGGCCGGGCATCTCTACCCAAATACATCAAATGGTAGACAGGTGCGAAACATGTCAAAAACATAGGTTACAGTGCCGTGAACCAATGCTGGCAAAAAGTCGGCATGGATCTGTTCGAGTGGTCAAAGAAACACTTCCTGCTGATTATTGATTTTTTTCTCAAGGTACATTGAGATAGCTGAACTGAGACACACAACTGCAGAGGTCACTATTAATGCTGTAAAAGAAGCCTTTGCAAGACATGGTGTTGCCGAGACTGTGGTATCGGATAACGGGCCGCAATTTTCATCAGAACAGTTCAAGCACTTTGCCAAAGAGTACCAGTTCACACATGAAACAAGCAGCCCCAGGTACCCCCAAGCCAACGGGGAGGCAGAACGCGCTGTTCGTACCATTAAAGACTTGTGGAAAAAGGACTGTGACTACACCAGAGCACTGCTAGCATACAGGGCCACCCCACTGGAACATGGGCTCTCGCCGGCGCAGTTGCTTATGGGGAGACACCTGCGGACCACGCTGCCACAAGCTGTGGCAAAGCTGGTGCCAAAGTGGCCTGACCTACAGGCTTTTCGCAAAAAAGATGAGGAGGGGAGGCGTGAGCAGGCAAAACACTACAGCCGCAGACACAGAGTCAGACTGCTTCCGGAACTATCGTCAGGACAGAAAGTGTGGATTACCACTGAAGGAACTACCGGAGCAGTAGTTGGACCTGCCAGTGCTCCCAGATCCTATGTGGTAGAAACAGACAGGGGTTTTCTGAGGAGAAATAGGAGCCACCTCAGACCAACAGGAACTATTACCAGATCTGGTCAAGTGGTGAGACCTGAAAGACTGGATGTGTAATTCTCTGAAGTTATCCATTCATGCCCTATTCAAAGCTGGGTTAAGCTGTCAGAGATGTTTACAATAATGTGTTTTGTTTAAATGTAAGTGAACAAATGAGGGATGTGTATAATTTCCACGTTTCATGATGTTCCCCATTTCTGTTCTAGTGAGCTGTTTGAGACGTTATGAAGTATGTCTTTAGCTAAAAGGAGGAGGTGTAGCGGTAGACTACTGTTCCCATAAGGCTGTGTGTGGGGGGAGCTTCCGGGGTTACGAGTAAAGTTGGAAAACATCACCCGAACACGCTGCGTCCAGTGTCATCATTTATAGGCTGGATGTAAGAGAACAAGATAACAATGGCCAACATCCGAAACCCGAGTCTTCAAAAACGTGCTCCACAAAGCAGCGGGTGATAACTCAGTGACATTCCCATCTTTTACATACAGTCTTAACACAGCTGGATAGTGCATCAACAGCCACTGGCATTTCCCCAGTTGCCACTTGCAGTATTATAACAAAGCAAAAGCCCTGCAGCCAAAATAAGCTTTTTCCCTTTGGACCATTATTGCAAATGAGGTAACTATAAAACTGTAGGCAGTCGATACTATATAGATATGCATTGCTTCCCCAGAGACAAGAAACGTCTGGTTTTCAGTTCAGCTCCCAATGTCACTGCATGCCCACCGCATGCTGTCGGCTACGCAGCATTCTGAGAATATGTAGTGGGCTGTGCAGTGCAGAGGAAATCACACAAGTTATAAAGTCATTTTTTGCTCATGCACCAGAGAAGCAATTTTTATTTAAACGAGTGGCTGCCAGTATCCAGGTCTCCTTAATACATCTGTGGTTTCACAGGTTTCATCGTCTAACATGGGAGCTTGTTGTAATATTAACAAAAACATCACTAACAGGAAGAAACAAGCCTGCATCTCACCCTGTGCGACACCAGCCCTCTGCATGTGGTCGTCCTCGTTTCTCCTGCTTGGCAGTGTGTCCACTCTCTCCTCTGCACATGCCCAAACCATCTCACCCTTGCTTCTCAAACGTTGTCTCCAGATCGCTTGACCTGAGCTGTCCCTCTGATGTGCACCTTTCTAACTGGTCACTCCCAATGAAAATCTTAACATTTTCAGCTCTGCCACCTCCAGCTCGACCTCCTGTACTTTTGTAAGAGCCAAACCTCCAAACCATACATCACTGCACGTCTCACTAGCATCTAGAGATCTTTCACTCTTGCTACTATCACCCCTAACACTTATCTCCACCTATTCCACCCTGCATAGGCTCCCTTCTTCCTCTCTCTTGTGCACAGCATGTAGCTTTGCATATTGAACCCTGGTATTTAGACTCATCCACTTTCATGTGCACTGTTACACCTGCCTCCATCTCATCTGCACACATGTATTCTGTCTCGCCTCCACCCACTTTCATTCTTTTTCTTAAATTATGAATTTATTATTTCAATTGGATTCACCAGTATTAAACTATCCTTTTTAGAAATGTAATGCACCAGAGATCAACAAGAAGCAAGTGATCTCTTACGAGAGTTCAAATGACAACTTTTGGCTCAGAATAAAAGAAACAAGCATTAAAGCTTGTGACTATCAAAACAGCTGGCTATCTTTTTTGGGGGGGGGGTATCTTGTTTGGCTATTCCTAGTCTTACATTATCCTGCGAGCCACATGCAACCCAAAAGTGCAACAATTTCCTTTTGCTTTCTGTGACGAGTATGAGTGTTAGCAATATGGTTTCGACATTCATGAGCATATCAATCAACTTTTGTGTGCTTTGAAAACACCTCTGTATCTTTTCAAACCTTCTTTAAATTCTCACTGCAGGGATAGCAAAACAGAAATAAGTTAGTGCTGCCCCTGCTGTGCCGAGACCACTCATAAAATACTGTGAGTACCGTGGAAAATCCGAAGCACAGGCTGTGCATGAACAAGGAACTTTGGCTGCTAACCCTGCATTTAAGGCCCTGCGGTCCCTTAACTTTAAGTACTTTGGATCTTTGGCTGCATAATCATAAGGTTTTTGTGTCAGAGAATTACAACAGTGGTGTACATCCGTTTTCCTGCGCAGTAGATGTTGAAATTTGTGGCTCAGCGGTAGTTGATGTTTGCATGTTAGTCATGTGGGATCGGGCTGACTGAGAAAACAGCCTTGCAAATTTCTTTCTTTCTTTTTTCCATATTTCTCTCTACACACGCAGCCTAATTGTTACACTCTGTTGTATAATGTAGCTTCAGTCAGCCATATAATGATAGAATTTGGATGACAACCTGGTCTGAGAGGCAAATGACCTTTTTGAAGCGCTCTGCAGGAGGTGTGATTACAGTTAACAATGTCCTTCAGTTTGACTCTACATCAACATGTTCACAATCCTTGAAAAACTCTCCTCATGGGCTGCCCCCGACATGCACGCTGAGGTTTGTACAGGACGGGCATTCCACATCACTGACACCTCCAGCTTTTTAAGACCATTTGAGTGTAGAGACTCTGTGACTCTGAGCAACGTCAGAAAAGAATACATTCAATTGTTCAACTGTAGTCGCTACAAAAGTGCAAGGTTCAAAGAGTTATTCTGCCTCCCTGCGATGGGGGGAACGGTGTTGTTTTTGTCCGGGTCCTTTTTTGAGTCGTTGCATTTTTCTGTCACTTCTTCTAAAGCGGGAATGAACCAGCACGGAGAACAAAAACACAGGAGCGGAAATAAATTGTTGTTTGGTGGAAAACCTCTCCAGCGCCACAGCATGTTCTCTGTCGAGTGCCCTGATAATTAATAACTTGCCTCACAAATCTCATTAGAGCATAATGAGGGAACAAGTGCTATTAGAAAGACATAACGGAGACGGTTATCTTCTAAGACATATTGTAAGCCGTGGGCAGACTGACAGACTCCGCCGCGCTTTTAGGACAAACATGATGCAAACAGAAATCTTGTTTTTATGTTGTTTGATGCACTCGGGGGATTATATCGACTTCAAACATTTTGGCTTTTGGCTTTTGTGACTGAACAGATATTTGTTGGTTCTCATCTGGGTTTCTTTTGAGCCAGGATGACTCAGTTGTTTAGGAAGGTCAGTGCCTGTATGGTAAAAATGTGCAGCAGCTTTGAGCACATCCAAACAAATCCTCTGCTCCCTGGACGGTTAGAAAAATATACTTTTTGCAAAGGCTGTTACAGCCCTCCTCATTTCTGCAGCTCTACAAACTGCAGCTACTACAACGCCTCCAGTTTCTCATACCCTGGCAAATAAGACACTACGAGAGATGTGGCAGTAAACATTGTTACACAAGTGAATCGGGGAAGTGATCTGCTGTAGGGCAGTGCTTTCTTTACTTACGTTCTTAATACCAGAGGATTTAATCAAAACGGCCTAGATACTGTCGTGCAACACGCATTGTCTTCAAATAACACAGAAAGAAATTGAAAAACCAAAGCTCATTTGAGATTATGATTTAAAAGTGTTTCATTGTAATCATGAATGAGGAGTTATTTTATCAGGTAATCTCTTCCTCTGTCTGTTTAGATATCTGCTCACTTGTTGACGAGGAAAACGGCATCAAGTGGATAAATAAAAATCCAATAGCATCTTAATTGTTCTGGGTTTTCTGAGTAAAATTGGCTTGGTCTTTTCCATCTCGTGTTTCTTTTGGGATTGATCACTGATGCTTCGTTGCTCATTATCATTCAGGCCTTGGGTCCTGGCTGTTGTGTCGCTGGAGCTGTGGGCGGGTGGGTGCAGGGGACCTCTGGTGCATCGGCCCAACTAGGGGGCTCTCTAACTGGTGGGGAGGTTGTTATATCTTTGCAGGTGGTCTCCTCTCTACAGGAGCTCACTCTGCAGGTGGGGGGAGAGATATAGGAGAGGTAGAGAATGAACTCAACCTGGGTGTCTATTGTCTAGTGTAGTTTGGGAGATGATTGGATGATGGGGTGGGTGCAGTTTTCTCTGGGGTGGAGTTGGGTGGGCTGCCCGGACTCTGTGGGGCTGGGCGATGCTGCAGCTGCGGGCCCCGGTCCGGATGGGCCTGGGCCCCTTTGCCCTGGTGGGTTCCAGAGTGTGGGGGTGCCTACTGGGGTCAGCGGGGGAGCTGGCCCCAGGGAGGGGCCGCTTGCCCCTCCCTTTCTTCCCTCCCCATCCTCAGCTGCCTCCCTATTCCCGCTCTACCACACCCACCCACACACGCAGGGCTTGGGGTGCAGGTATGTCACCAGGGTGCAGGGGAGGCACTCCCCCTCTCTCCCCTTCTGGCCGCCTGTGCCTCAATTTTATTCTGCAACCTAGACACCCATATTATTCACACTCTCACATAACACATACATATAGGGCCTTGGGGGTGGGCACATTTTACAGCATCCAGAGGATGGTCAGTGTACTCCAACCCACCTCTGGCGCTGGTGCCCTACCCTCAACTTTAAATGCACATAGACACTAAGGGTTTTCAGGAGCAGCCGTGCTGCTCTCTGAGAGGAAGCAGGAACCATGCTCTCCTGTGTTTTAAATGCACTTTAGAACAGCACACAGCAACACTACATATGAGCGGGCATTGGGAGGTTTGGAGTCTTCACTCACCCCGGTTCTGTTAGCCGTCAGGGCTGGGGGGCTGGGAGGAGGTGCTGGCCGTCAGATTGGGGTCTGGGATGCGGGGCCTCCCTGCTACTGCAGATAAGGAGGTGGTCCGCTTGCATCCACCCCAGAGAGAAGGGTTACATCTCCTGGGTCTAGGTGCGGCTTGCCCCTCTGGGGGCGGGTGTACCTGGACCTGGGATATAGAGTATGTTTGGGGAGTGTGACTGTCTGTGCAGTGTCTATTTGTGTCTGTCTACACGTTGGGTGAGTGCCGAGTATTTGGTTGTGCATATGGGGTGGGAATGCACGTTTGTGTCCGTGTGTGCCTGTTCGTCTGTGTCTATATGTCAGGTTGGGTCTTAGACTCAACCTCTCTGGGTACATCTCAGGCCCTCCAAAGTACGGAGGCCTATCTCCCCTCACCACACTCCCTGCTGGTGGCTGATGCCCTCAGACGTTGGTGTGTTGGTGGTCCTTGTCGACTGGGGCTGGGCGCTCATGTATGTACCGGCTCACTCCTGGTGGCCGATTGGCGGGGCCTGGCACCTGTGGCCCGGCTGGGCCCCTTCCGGGGGTGGGGTGCCCTCAGGCCTCTGGGCCTGAAGCTCGGCCCTCTCTGGCACAGCTGGCTGCCGGCAGAGCCCGCGGGCATGCCACTGCAACCCCCTCTGGCCTCTGCTCCATAGCTGCTGGGTGACCTCTCGTTTGGGGCTCTACTCAGCTCTTCCCAGGAGGGTGGCACGGTTCCCCCCCTTTTGGTGGTCCTCCTCGGGTCCTCGAATTCTGGGGCCTCTGGACATCTGGGGCCTGGATTTCCTCCATACCTGCTTCATACCCTGGGGGACGGGGCTATGGCTCCCCACACTCCCTAGCAGATCGTTACATGGAGAAACCTTTGGAATACAAGCATGCTGATCCACACAGGTGTGCACACAGGTGTGCACACAGGTGTACACACGGGTGTTCACAGATGCGGACTACACCTTTCTTGGCTGCTGCCTCAAAGCACATTGTGCGCTGTCTATCTTGCATGCTGCACAATATCGTTTAATGTTTAGTATCTACTGTTATCTACTGCTAGCTAGTTTATTGTGATGGTGCTGTTTTTTTATTATGTTGCTCTTTTTTTGTTTGCTTTCTCTTCTGTTTTTTTTTCTCCATACAGGTGATCCAGGTGTTTTGTTTGTTTTGCTTTCTTTCTTCCCCCCTTCTCACCGTCTCTTCTCCCCTCTGGTTTTCTTTCTCTCCCTCTCTTTCTTTCATTCTTTCTCCCTGTCCTATCCCCCAGTCATGTCTGTCCCGTTTGTAGCAACTGAAAATAAAATAAATACATAATTATAATAAAGGTCAATCAAATGGACCAATATGGCAAGTCCATGATGATCCACTTGGTAAAATAAATCTGCTTGGCATCTTTCTTGGCCTTAAGACAACAATTCTGATGGCTAAAGATCCAAATGGGACACAAAAAAACAAACAAAAAAAACATAAGAATTTTAAAATTAACTCTAAAAGACACAGGCAGCCAGTGCAGAGAGGCTAGCACGGGGTTATATGCTCTCTTTTTTCAGTTCCTGTTAAGAGTCGTGCAGCAGCATTTTGAACCAGCTGCAGACGTGAGAGCAACGCCTGACTGACCCCCACATAAAGTGAGCTACAGTAGGTAGCTAAGGGTTAAATGTTTGGGACTCTCCACCATTTGTTACTCCTCAGCTGTAACAGGCTGATGGGGTGTTGTCGTCACCCTGCGGGTAGGCAGCATAGATACTGAAGTTTGTGGACATGATAACTTGAACAGTATCTGAAAGTCATGTCTTCAAAAATGAGGGAAAAAATCCAGCAAAGATCTGATACAGGACATGAGAGTCGCATCATCAGAAATGGTCTCTGTGGAAGGATGGCTGTCGAGAAACCATTCTTAATTCTTGCCAAATTACACAACAACTGGACTGAAACTAAGTGCATGTGATTAACCCAGCTTTTAAATTTTTAGTTCAAATGGCCATCAAAATATGTAGAGGTGGTCAGGAGTTTTACTTCAGCCAGTGTTGATGCGGATTTTGTCAAAATTGATGGAATTATGAACCCAGAAAAGTGCCACCGGATTTTCAAGCGCCACACAAGCTCATCTAAAAAGGGTGTGATTAGTAACAGCTTCATTTTTTCAGCATGTCAAAGATCCCAAACACATTGGCAGTGCAGTAAAAGCACACCTGGAGAGAAGGCACAATGAAACACACACAGAAAATGGAACAAAATCAGCCAACATCCAAAGAAGAGTTTGAATATCCTTCAAGAAGCCTGGAGAACTATTCCTAAAGTCTACTTAAAGAAATGATAAGAAACCTTGGCTAAGAGAGTTCAGGCTGTGTTGAAGAATAAAACGAGTCATACTAAATATTGACTACCAGGGTAGTTAGAACTGTTCAAACTCTGTTATTGCATTACATATTTTATTTCTATTTATTTGTGCACACTTCAATAAATCAATACAGCTGTGTCCGATTTTTCTAGCAAACAATAAAGAAACAACTGGTCACTCAGTTTAGATAGAACTGTAGGTCTACAAGTTGTAAATAGAGTTTGGGTGGAACGGAACAAATTTGAACTAGAGATCTGATAATACCGACTAATTTGTCACACATACACACAGAAAGCAAACTCCAGCACAATATAGTAGAAGAGAGTCCAATAACCTACACAGCAAAGCCATATTATTTGTCAGAATTTAAAAAAAAAGGTCCAAAGCCTTCCAGAGGTCTGGTGCAATCACATAAAATCAGCCTCTAAGCATACCCCTAAAAAGGCATGTTTGAGCATCAATAAGTGTAGAGATGCGACTTAAAAATAAAGATTTACCTCCTTACAGTTGACTGGGAGGTGGAAATCGATTAAACTAAATTTACAGAATGAGATAAAATTCACTCATTTGTGTGCACCAGTTACCTATCATTTATTTTTTTTTATCAAAGCTAATGTTTTACTGTGTTCATGACCAACCGGTCAAACACTAGAATCTGTTGGTAAAAGTTTGACCTTCGAGTCCTCCAGGCGAGTTTGGTCATTTAATGTGACATTGAGGTTGGTTGGAGGGTTGGTGTTGCTGCTGGGTTGAGAGCAGCACAGTATGAAACCAGAAACAGGAGTGTGAGCTTTGAGAGGTAGATAAATGAAATGGCCCTCTGAGTCTTTGTGTGTAACCCAGCTGAGCTAGAGTAAAAAAAAGGCACCATTTCTTGGATATCCTTGTGCCTTCTGCTGAGTTGCTCAGCTGAATTTCTGGCCATGAAAGCAGAAAATACCCCAAACCCTGGGTGAAAGAGTGGTTCAGCATACTCAGTCAGTACACTTGAGCTGGAATGGGTGGACATTAAGAGGTCCAACGCGCGGGCAGGGAAGAAAAGTAAAAATCCTTGACAACAGTGATCGGAGCAGTTTTAGCTACACGACAGTTTTAGGCGACCTTGAAGCAAACTGGAAGCACTTTTCAAAAAGCACGGCTGGAGATTTAGATGTGGACCAGTGTCATTTCATCTTTTAACACAGCTGAGCAAAACGCTCCACATGATCACTTTTATCTACGATTAATGGGTGCACACCACATATTTTGGGATTGGTCCAGTGTACTGTGAGATTGTTGCTGTCAGGGAATGAATGGCTTGAAATAAGCAGCTGCTGACATTTTTCTGAAAGGCTCCACGTTAACCTTTTCTCCAGACGGAAGCGTCTCGCAGCAGTTTGCTGACATTCTTGCACTGTGCGGGTCTAACGAGGGGTTTTAGAGAATTTAGGAGACTTAAAGCTTATTGTGTCTTCATAATCAGTACAGTATGCATACAGTTTCAGACTTGCATTGACTGTTCAGGTAATTATTTAACGACAGTCTGCAGGTGGGTTGCTTGGCAGAAATTTAATTGCGAGTTTCTTTGTGACAAATATTTGAGCAACAAATCTGGCTGCATGTCCAGTTCATAGCTTGTGCTGCAGATGGACTCCCAGTTTTTATGGTCTTGTTTTATGGTGAAGGTAGTCACTGCAGCCGCCGTGAACTCAGCATAGCAGCATAGGAACAAGCGCTTCACCTTCAGCAGCTTAGAGCGGCTTCCCAGGTCAGAGAGGATCTTCACAGAGGATCTCCAGAGATGGAGATGAAGGACTGCAGTCCCTCATCAGCTGCAGTCTAAAGCCTTGATTGTACTCTGTTGCTGACATGGACACAGACAGCTGGAGACAATACAACACAGCAGTCATTCCTGTAATATTTTGCTGAAGTCTTCTTGAAATCCACCTCCCTTGGGTATGTGAGCAGTATGTGAATTTTAATGCAAATTCTTCTACGGCAAGTCAGAAAAAACAAGCAGGTACGCAGACGTCCACGCAGATTCTCAGCGTCGTTATTGACTAAATGTATGTCTCACTGACCCGAGCGCGCTCTGGCAGACTCAGGTTTTATCAGATGCAGTCTAAAGCCTTATTATACTCCACTGTGGACATGGAAAGAGACAGCTGGAGACTCCACATCCTGTAATACACAAAAAGAATCACCTGATTTCAAAGAAGTATTTTTTTCAGTAATAGACATAGAAGCTTGCGGTAAATTTGAAAAATATGGTTGAATAGTTTTATATACAAAACTTCCAATCTTCATAATTGTTTGAATGAATGTGTTCCCCTCGTAAAGCACAGCTTATGTCTATTTGATAGTCCAGCTCGCTCCATACTTTTGTGAGCATGTCTGGAGTCACTCCAGCCGCTGCTTTTGTTATGGCTATCTACCAGCAACAGGGTGAAACTCACAAATCCCCTCTTTCTAACAGTACATGATTTGATAATTACTGGTGAACGGCTGCAGAATTAAAGTGCTTTGAAATAGGATTATCCTTTTTGATACAGCCTGTAGAGGTCTGCTAGCAATCTGGCACCTGGAGCGCATGCGTAGTATCTAACTGTAATGCAAATTCTCCACAGACGAGTCAGCACAGTCGCAGCGTCTGATGGCCAACTTTCCATCACTCAGGCTTAAGTGGACTCTAGTGGATTTTCGGATACAGAAAGAAAAAAGGCCTAAAAGTAAAATTATACTTCTGTGGTTACTGTGGAACTTCGTAACAAAACCCTAAACCATAACCTACGGCGAAACCAGACATGTTGCTGTCTAGAAATGTAACTGCATGTCACCGCTAACGTTAACAAGTATGAATGTGGCCATGGTGTCAGCCACCGGCGTACGCTGTATCGTAGGTTCTACATAGATTCACCACAGAAGTCTTAATGAAGCTCAAGACTGTAGAGTTAAACTTTGACCACAGATTGAGCGACTCAACCAAGAGGAACCTGAATGATAATGAGCGACGAAGCATCAGTGATCAATCCCAAAAGAAACATGAGATGGAAAGGACCAATAGCTAAACTGTCAAACTATGAGTAAGGGGACTGTCTACAAGTACTTTGGATGAATTTTTAAAAAGTAATAATAGTCTAAGATGAGATATACTTTGGGGGGCCATTAATAATCTGGCAAACCTCCCCAATAAAGTCTTTGCGAAGCACTAAAAGTAGTCTGCTAGCTAATGTTAGCCTGAAGGCTAGGATTATTGCTGTATTGTGAAAAACCTTTGCTTCATCTTACCTGTACTCTGAAACTATACAGAAGCTGGTTGTTTAGCAGTCATCCTTTTAAATATCCTCTCTTCAACTTCTGGCTTCTTGTAGATTCTCCTTTAATAGACGTTGTAAAAATGTTGAGTCGCTCTTTGAGTTTGCAAGCGCTTTGGGGTTTTTAAAAGTAGTTCTGTAAACCATTTATATTACTGTATATCCTGGGCCAAACACTGATTCTGACCAATGTCCAAGACTGCATTTCTCCTTAAAATGTTGGGTGAACTGGAGATTATTCATCTCAGAAACTGCTTTGGTCAGATCTCTTTTAGTTACACAGATGATTAGATGTCTCCTGGATACAGCATATCAAGTATCACTGAACTGCTGACTTATGAAGCCTTCACCACTGTGAGCAACATATCGTAATTACTTTAATATGTTATGGAGTGTACGCCGACATTCATCTTGTAGCGGATCCATGTCAGTGGATTTTTTCCTGTTACAGACATCAGATGCTTTTATGTAATTCAGGCAGAACCTTTAAAATAAAACAGGGCTGTAAAGCGCTGCCAGCACTGCCTTGAGGAATCACAAGGCAAGACACCACATGGAGCTAGACTTCCCCTGTTTTCCCTGCACACTCATTAAACAAATTCTCTCAACCCTGAAATGTTGACAGGAGAAAGTGTTGGCGAGTAAGCTGCTAAATCAACACAGAATTTCGCAGAATTGCTGGAAAACAAAGTTTGTTTCAGAAAGGTTTTAAACTCGATAATCTTACCAAATTATTTACGAAAATAACAAAACAAAGCACGCTTTTTAATCATTAAGTCATCAGACTCTGAAAATTGTCCACTTTCCGATTGTTAGCTTTCATCTTTTTCTACCTTTTGCATTCACGCCACAGCTTTCTGTTTTTGCTGATTGCTCAAGAAATAGAGAGTGACACCAAAGGATATGTCTCTGTTGTTGTGCTAAATGGGTGGAAGATTTTAAAAAAACAACACCAATCGTTGTGGCTTTTACAAAATACATTTTTTATCAGCTCTGAGATGATGCTAGTCCAAGCTGAGAAGGAGAAAGAGACAAACACAAGCCAAAAATAAATGAGAAGGGAAGGGGGTAACAAAAATAATCATCATAGAATTTCACAGTGCAAAAATCTATTATGTACACAGTGTTTGCTTGTATTTACATGGGCATGAACAGACATACAAAATATATAGAATCCAGAATCCACAACACTAATAATATGTCTTACAGTGTGCACAAGATCCAGGAAACATCACCATAATAAAAATGAAGAGGAAGATGTATTTCATACTAAAATAAATAATTTTTCTCTCATACTAAAACATTTGAATCAGTAAAACCTATTCTGCCATCATGATTGTCTCTCTACGGTCCTTCCTAGTTCCTTACAGCCAGCTGGTAACATAAAAGTCACTGAAATATGAAACATATCCCAATGTCTGTTTTATGCAAAGGGGTGGGGGCTGTAAGAGGATTTGACAGGTGAAGCCATGAAAAGGGACTGAATGCATTCAGCTTGTGCAGCGTGCGGTTTATGTACTGTAGAGAAGCTGCGCCATTACAACTAGTAAATAGTGGCATCCCTGATTTGAGTAATTTCATCAAAATGATTTGATTTTCTGAACTGATTCATGAGTGACTCTGTGTGATTCGCTCTCAGTGGTGAGTGCTCAGATGTACTCAGATAAATCTCCTATATAGCTATGAAAATATTTTTTTAAAATAGTCTGCATTCATATGATTTTCCTCTGATTAAAGAAAGCAAATACTTACAGATTAATGAATATCAACAAGCCAATTCTTACAATCATTACAATATACAAACTTATTCTGCATGGATACCTGTGGAGCATCTCTTATCCATAGTGACAGTGATCTCACAATGTCTATGAAGATTAGATATATTTAGAGCTTTTTCTTATTCTAATCTCTCACAGGTGGTGCCCGACAGTTGACAATGACAAGGCAAATAAAAATTGAGCACACATTCAACAAATGCACCACGTACACATAAAATGACAGTAAAAATGTTTTCTCATTATATAAATATGTGTGTAGCCAATTTAGTTTTTAAACACCTTTGAATTGATTTTTGTGATTTCAGAATTATTAATAGTGATTCTTTGTTCACAGTTGAAACTAATCTCTAAAATGATCAAAGGCATCATGTATTGAGGTTGGGATTTTAACTTGTCTGCCACCTTAGACGTGCGACGAACATGATGACAGTGCAGAGTCAAGTGATAAAGGCTCCAGTCACACAGGCCTACAGCCTGGTCAGTGACTCCATGGCAACAAACTTGTGTTTTGGTTGCCTGTAGTTACATGCAACACACTGACTTGCCCACAAACACTCACAACTCTCTGAGCAGCAGTGAAAGTGCAAAGAGTGCGACACAACCTGACAGCAAAGACCGTTTTCCTTCACAGTAAAAGCCTTCAGAAACATGTTGGGTGGATCGCTAACATTTACTTTGAAGGTCAACCTTCAACATCAAATTTTGATTTCATTTTAGTCACAGTCTTTTGACTAAAACATAATTTAGTTTTAGTCTAGTCGTAGTTAACTAAATGTTATAAGATTATAGTAGACTAAATCTAAGCTGGACTAAAATAAAAAGTCTAAAAGTTTGTTGAGTTGCTCCACACCATTTACAAAACGTCTGATCTTCCTTGACATGAAATACAAAAAGTGTCCATAAGTCTACGCTTCTCTTCCTCGTCACTATCTAGTCTCCCTCCCGAAGAAATCTCGTTTCAGATTTTTTTTTTCTATTCTATTTCTATTCGTTGGCAAAATGTCAACATGTTTCAACATAGTTTTTGCCCTCGTACATTAGTTTTTTCATTAGTTATCACCTTGTTTTTGTCAGAAAAATAAAGATAATTGACTGAGCGGAACATTCTCTGCTCTCCATCCACTTTGTCAAGTCTTATTACATTACTACTAGTTGGTGGTTTAAAAGTGAGTGTTTGCAGACAAGACAGTCTGCAAATTTACAGGTGACCACAACAGTTTGATCACCACCACAGCAATCATAAGTGTTCTGGTGCCGCGTCCTCTTTGCATTCGATTTCACCAAGTGACAGCCAATCACTTGCTAAGCACTTGGGGAACACACACTTCACAATCGGTGGTTGTATCACGTCCAATATGGCAGACAACTCTTGAGCAAACCTCTGTTTGAGTAATATTTTTTTAAAAAGGTTCGAGGTCTCCCCCTCCTCCAAGTACTCAGCCTTTAGTTTAAAGTACTAGATAAGTAAATGTGTTTACATGTTAAAAGATGTACATCTTTATTTTGGAGAAATCAGCACGAGCGCCAGCGAGAACAACTCACGCTGACGCACTGCTGAATTTCTGCTTACTAAAAGTGCAAAAGATACCGAGTATCACCAGCTTTATTATATAAGATGTTACTTCTACATGCCTTTTACCAAGAATTTAGCTCAACTTGGAACGCTTTTCCATTTTGACAATGTAAGCAAAGAGAAGTTGCTGCTAAGGAGGCAAAAACAAATCACAGTAATGTGAGCAGCCAGAGGATTTAATAGCCATTGGCTACATGCTCTAGAAATATAAATGTTTTGATCTGGTGGAACTGAAATGTCTCTTATTGGACATGCAGTTTAAAAAATGACCAGATTTGAAGGACCTTGCACAGATAAATGCAAGACACAGCATTTACTAAGGTTTCAACAAACCCTTAACCAAGCCTAATAAAGAAAAGGCAGAGGAGTAATAGGAACGTGTTTAGGACCACTGATGGATGAGTTTAAACATCATGTTTGTGCAAGACCGTGACAAAGACGCGAACATGCATTTAAGACATCGGTAGGTTTAGTGTGCGCATACAGTTTGGATTTGATCTTTAGCGAGCCTTTCTCTTTTCCCAGATAAGAGCAGGTGACAGATTAGAGACATCATGAGCTCACAAAGGATGGCTGAGGATAAATTAGAATCATTGGCAGAGCTGACTGAATCATAACTCAGAACACAGTGGATCAACTCCGGTGGCTCTTCGGCCTCAACAGAACGGTTTTATTTTTAGCTTTGAAGTATTTCGTGTGTGTGCATTTTTGCGTCACAGCCCTGTGAGCTTCAGCATCGGCACAAATACAGCAACTGCATAACAACAAAGCAGTCAGGAATGCAGCATCACGGGACATTTACTGAGCACGTACTAGGGAATCGGCAAGGATAAAACATTGATAGAAAGTGTGGGTGGGTGGAAAACAAAAATCTTTTTAAAACATTTAAAACACTTTTTTTTTTTTTAATTAAACATGGTGAACATACATTATTTACACAATTCCAGAGGTTGGAGCGGAGAGGGTCTTCTGAAAGTTGACCTCTTTCATGGCACATTTGATCAGGTCGATGAGATTTGCTGACGTTTGCGTGTGTGTTTGCGTCCGTGTCTTTTGCTTTATGGCACCTGTGCTTAGCTGGACATAGTACGCCCCCCCCCCCGCGGTCGTGACCACCAAACAGTACCCTTTGGTATAGGTGAGGTTAGGAATGATTGGTTCGTCTACTTCGCTTTGATAGTCATCATCAACACCATCGCAGTCATTATTCACCTCTACATCATCGCTGTCACCTTCAGCACCGTCAGGAAAAGAAAGAAAACTTTGCTACCCTCACACAGTCACAGTTATTTCCACACTAGTGCAAGCCTCCATCACTGCGAGCGGGCACACGCAGTTTAGCAGCTTTAGGAAGTTGACACATGTCAAAAGCAGCTCTCCTTACGTCACAAGTTCTCAACATCAAAGTTCTGAAAAAGCAGCTGCAACAGCAATGTAAAGTAAAGTGTCAGCCTTGTAGCTAATCCACGTCAATGAGCTTTTTGTTTTCAGGCCTCTATCATCCTCCTGAGCTGAGCAAGCCCCGGAGATTTAATCGCTGAGATATGGCAGGTGAACTGAATTCATTTTCTTCTTTTTGCTGTACGTTTACTTTGTTGCTCGTCCTCGGCTTTTTCCACCGCTACGCATTTTATCCTCGGCGTTACTCAAGCGTACGTGTCTCCCGACTTTAGCGCCACCAGCTCAGAGTCCTCCGTGTGGCGCCCGTTCAAGTGTTCGGTGTTACAGTCGTGATGGTACATGAAGGCGGGTACCTCGGTGATGGAGGTAGCTGTGTAGGACGTGGAGCGCATCGAGCAGTGGTCCTTTCGTCTCTGACCCCACTGGGTTTTATACTGCATCCACTGTCTCTTCACAGCTGCCTGCACCTGGATGTCACACAAGCACATAAAAAAGGTGGTTTAGTGTCTCATATGTAGACACATGCAGCCTTAATAATAATATTTTACATCTAATTTAATTATTTGACTTCACTGCAAGCTTTGTTTTTGTGTTTTGAGTCGGAGAAGTTTGTGACAACACTGATCCAACTGACAATGATCTTAACTGATGTGCATGTTATTACTGCAGCATGTGTGGGCCACTCAAATTTCAATCACATTAGCAGATGACAGCTATAAAATGTAAATATCCATTTTTGGGGGGCGGGGGTGGCCAGGTTGTGCATGTGGCCAGATCATCTCACTATAAAAAGAGATAAATACACAAGGTTTATCTTTCTAGTTCTGGGCAGGAACCCCATTTGCTTCAGAACTGCCTTAATTTGTCGTGGCATACCTGTCAACCTGGGGCTGGGAACATTCCTCTGAGCTTTTTTGATGAGTGAGTGAACTTATTGTCATGTTCAAGATACCAGTTTGTGATTAACTGACATTTGTGACATGGTACATTATCCTTAACAACCATCAGAAGATGGGGTACGCTGCTGACATGGTCAGCAACACTACTCAGAAAGGCGGTGGCATTTAAACAGTGCTCAGCTGGTAGTGAGGGGGCCTAGCAGCCTGAACTATTGATACAAGGCATGATCAATGCATCATTGTTGTTTACACCAAAGTCTGAGCTTACTATCCAAATACTGCAGCAAAAATCGACACTCAGCCAACATGTTTCCAATTTTTTGTCTGTTGTCCAATTTTGGTGATCTTGCACAAATTGTAGCATCGGTTTCTTCTTCCTATCTGACAGGAGCATGGTCTAGCTAAGACATCTTGCATGTTCTACTTTGGTCATTGAAGCACATCTACCTCAAGTATCAGCATTTTGTGCTTTCAGAGATGCTCTTATGCATACCTTGGTTGTAACTCTGACCAGTCTCCTCTAATCTGACATCAACAAGGCATGTGTTCGCCGGGTATTTCCTCATTTCAGGCCCATTCTCTATAAACCTAGAGATGGTTTGTAGGAAACTCCTAGTAGACAAGCAATGATGATGCAGTGACAATGACGCCACATTAAAAGTCACGTAAATTACGTTTTCCCCCATTCTGATGCTCAATTTAAAATTTGGGAGGTTGTCTAGACCGTGTCTAAATACTGATTAGATATATGCAGCAACAAGCAGCTGAACAGGTGTACATAATGAAGTGATCTATAACCATGTTATAAATAAACTGACTTCCACACATTTCACCTACTAAATCTAACAACAGTCAAATGGCATCTTTCCACCGATGCCATTCAAAGGTATGAAAACATGACCATGATTATCCCAAAGGGTACATACAATTTTCTCTTTCTGGCATCCTGACCAAAAAACAAAGTGCACAACTTCTTTCTCTTCAGGCTTTGCACCAATTAAATGATCAGAATATAACTGTAGTGATTATATAAGCAACAAATCTTCCAGCACTTTTTGAATAGGCATGTTGACAACCATTGTTATCTTGCTGCAACCATTTGGCGCATTAAACACATTAATTTACTGTGAACCAAATCCATTTGTGTCATCACAAAATCCATTACTACCCTCGTGACTTATAGCACGTAACCCTTCATAATCCTTCTATTTAAGCCTTAATGCGATCATTAGTCACAGCGTTACATGCAGAAACTTCAATCAATCTCGCCCCAGTCCAAAATTCAGCAGTGCTTTTCCCTGTCAGCTTGCTTGAGAATCGTGTGTCTGATATGTCTTAGAAACTATGAGGTCATTGAAATAACAAGGAAATATGGAACTATTTTTTTGTCAATAGAGTCTTCCTGCGTGTTCCTTTACAATAACAATCACAAATAATTCAAACTTTTCAGGCAGCAGCCCTGCAGACTGGCCGCTGGCGCTGCATCTGAACAAACAACAGCAACTCTTTGTCATGGTGCTGGGTCGTTGACCCAGCGTTTTGTGTTTTCTGATTATTTTCCTCTGTTCTAGTTATCCTGTGTCCTCCCCCCTTGTGTCCGGTTCGGGTTCTAGATTTCCTGTTTTGTTCTGAAGGTCTCTGTCTGTTGTCATTGTGTTCAGCTTGTCTCCTCCGGTCATCATGTGTATTGGGTTCAGCTGTTCTTCCCTCCTGTGTGTGTGATTACCCGATTACCTTGTGTGTGTATATTTAGTGGGTGTCGGTCTGTGTTCGTTGTCGGCTCGTCTGCGTTCTATGGTGTTTCGTTCCTGTCTCTGCGTCTCTCTGCCCCGCACCCCTTTTGTATGCTCTCAGGTTTGTCATTTAGTTCTCCCAGTTTAGGTTTCTTCAGTTGTTTTGTCATGCCTCACTGCCTGTTTTTGCCACTCCACCACTTGTAAATAAACGTCACTCGAATCATCAGTCACTGCCGCATTTTGGGTCCTCCTTTTCCTCCAACACCACACGGCTCACCCCGCCAGCCGTGACACTCTTCGTGGAAACCAATATTAGCATCACACTACATGAATGCTAAGTTGTCTACAGCATATGGTAGAAATCTTTCTTCTTCCCAAAACACAAACTACTAACGGTGCAAAGGTAATAATTTTATTCAGTCATGTCTTAATACCACTGTAATTACTGTGGGTACATTAACACAGAATGATCTAATGATATAAATTATGGCACTAATTGTCATTCTGAGACAAATGAGCATCTGAGTCTTACAGCTTCATGCTGAACGTCGTGCTTGGTGTCACAAATACAGTTTGAAAGCTGTTTGTCTCACTGACCTAACCTCACAATGGGGCTATTGAACAAACAAGGCAGGTCTTTGTAGTTTGGCCTTGAAATAAAAAAAAAAAAGAATTGAACTCAGCCCAGGAAACCCGTGTCCTGATTAAGAGAGCATGAATTGGCCATTATGCCGGTGAAGCAAACAAACCACTGCATTCCCTTGTGACAGTTCGTGTGTTCACCCTTTACACGTATTGCCCTATGCATTGATTGTGTTTGACAAATTGTTTGCATCCTTTACGGTGATGAGACTGCTTTCTGTCTGCTCATGTACGAGTTAATAAGTGACATATTTTCCAAGCTGGATGCATAAAACAGAGCTTGACAGTGGGTTGCTAGGTCCTCTTTGCCAAACACCTCATGCTAAGTGCTCTAACACTTAGCGTGGACATTGTGCTGTGGACATTGTGCTGTGGAATGCGTGCGGTTGGCGTAGGGCTGCGTGAGTCACAAAAACACCACGATGAGCTTTTGTTTTAATGCTTCCAGTGTTTTGAGGGGCCACAATTCTGTGAAACTTTAAGATTCTTACCTAGTTTGTGTGATATGTGTGAGTTAGGATGATGTTAGCAGATGTATCAGCAAAATAAAATCTGATGCTGGAATCATTTCCTTTATGCTAGCTGTCGTCAGTTCTGACACCCAGAAGTGTCGGTACTGGAGGGGGGGAATCAAGCCTGGTCTATTTTTATGTTTGCAGAGGCGCGATCCCTGGCTCTATGCCTGGTGTAGCCAGTTTCACTGATTATTGTGAAGGCTTATACCGCAGCCACTCTGCAAACACATTATTCCACTTCCTGACCTCCAAAACTTCCATGTTGCTTTCACTGTATGTTTTGGCTCATTGTTCACGTGTGAGGTGCTTCTGTTGAAACACAAACCAATAAATTGGATTTGATTTAACCTGAGCAGAAATTAAAATGTTACACTCCAGAATTCTGCTTCTGTCTTTTCTCAACTCACAAAAAATGAAAACACTAGTGAGTGAACATGTTCACAGCACGTGTTTGCCATGTCACAGTACAGAAAGCACAGGTGGACTTCAAGATGACTCATGTCCATTAGGTGCCGCAGTAAGCCTTAAGAATGGAACGGCACAGACAAAAGCAGGGAATTCCCAAAGTGGGATGTATTTTTCCTACTGTGACAAATCAAAACATGTGCAATGAAAAAGCATACAAGCATCACATTTCCCCCACATTGTTTTACAGGTGATGGTATACTGTATGCTTTGGATCATTTGCCGATCCAAGCATTTTCCATGCATTTCTTTCTTCCCATCCTCCTGCCAGGTTTAAGTGTTATTCTCATCTCTCCAAAGAATCCTTTTTTAAAATTGCTCTGGTTTCTAAAAGTGTTTTGGCAAAGTCTAATCAGGCTGTTCTATTCCTGGAAAGTTGCCTGACTCCTGGAAAATGTTGGGAAATTAATTTTTTTCTTTATCATGGAAAGGATCCTACGATCATCCACCACTGTCTTCCAGAGATTTTTGTTGTTGCTAACAAAACCATCAAGCACTCCTTGCTTGGCCAACAGCAACAACTTCCAAATATAAGAAGTGTACATATAACAGATCCACAGTGGGGTTTTTTTGCCTTCTCAGGGTTGTTGCTTGTTATACAAACTCAAGCAACTCTGGAAAAGCACCTTTCTCTGGGACACCAAAGCCTCTTGTAGCTAAAGTCATCATTGTAAAAATCAGATTTTGTTGGAGATGAAAACAATTATTTTAAGAAATATCAAGATCCTAAATTCCCATAGTATTTTCCATTTATCCTTATCAGGGTCGCGGGGGAGTGCTGGAGCCTATCCCAGCTACCATAGGGCGAGAGTCAGGGAATACCCTGAACAGGTTGGCAGTCAACCGTTCGCTCTCACATTCAGACCTATGGGTAAATTAGATTCAACAATTAACCTGACCCCACTAATTGCATGTCTGTGTACTGTGGGTGGAGTATTTTTTTCATTGTGAAATGGAGAAGAAGAAGAATTGTACAGTAAAATTCTTAGTGCTTCTGCACACAGACATCATTTGCTTTGCATTCTGAAGGACTGCATGAGGGCAGAGCCTGCACAGCAAATGGTTGCTCTTAATGACAGCCCTCACAGTATGGGACCGTACAGTAGGTTCTGGCTAGAAATAGGACCCTGGCCAAAACTATTTTCATGGTGTGAAGTGATAAGCACAGGAGACCAATCCATACAAATTTATTTCACTTGGCTTTAATGTTTTCCATAGTTTGTGCATCTCTGCAGTATTTTCCACTATTGCAACAAAACACCTCATAAAAAAGCATCAATATTTGTTTGGGGAACACAATTTACAGCATAAATATTTCTTAATTAAACACCTTAATTAAATATTACAGATAATAGCAATTAAATAGTTGTTTAATTGCTTGATGTCTACGCGCCATTCACACACTGGTGTGGACTAGCAAAATGCCTGAAATGTGTCCTCTAATGTTACAACCCTTGTGGAGACTTGAGCTTGAAAGCATCTTTCACACATTGAGTCTGGAGAGCTGTGAGGTCTTCACAGAATTATTAACCTGAGGTCTGCGTTCAATGCAACTCCAGCTCATCGGTTTGGTGAAGCATTTGAATCAAGTTAAGGATGCTGCTGTCAGACAGCTGCAGACAGGCTTAGAAAGGCTGACAGGAGAACGAAGAAAGAAGAGTCAATATTCAGCTGAGCTTGGAAACCACACAGTCATTTATAAAGTGTGTCTTACTCCTCGCCTGACATGACCCTTCTGCTTTTACTGTTGTAGCACCAGACTGGTCTCAGAAGAGGAAAAAGCGGAGGAATGTTTTATAACCTGCTACATTTGGAATTTGGAGAGATCTCTGCGAAGCTACAGCTATTTTACCCACGTACTCAAGGCCAAAACCAAAACTATGAGTCTGTGTTTGGTATTCATGGGTCACTTTTCGATACAGATGGAAGAGATCTGACCTGAAAACAAATTTTGAAAATGTTTTACCTGATGCAGTCTGATGTGTCATGCATAATGTCATAAGGGATGAGCGGTTTTATTACACAATCACTGAAAAGCTCCCAGAGTAACATGTGCAGGTTGACCTTTCCAAAAGGCCAATTGCTCAATCAAAACTACGCTATTATGATGTCAAACATGGCACAGGGGTACAATATTTTTTAAAGGAACTCTCAGATATTTGGGGGATTATTCACTTTCTTGCCAGAAGTAAACCGCTATGATTGATACCACGCTTAAATAAAAATATGATACTCATAATCAGGCATGTTAGCTTAGCTACACGTAGCGACTAAAGACTAAAACAAGCTTCGTCCTGGGGCTAATTTCCCTTTGTTTCCGCTAAAGCTAATTTATTAATTACTTACTGATTAAAGTGAACCAATTGTGTCAGACACACAGCGGGTTGCGAGCACAGCAACCCCACCACCACCTTTTCAAAACTTCTTTTTGGAAGGGCTAGCATATAAGAAGAAAACTGGCTCAGAGAGAGAGGGAAGAAAGGAGCTAACGCAGCTTGTTTCAGATACTGGGAAACCCAGAGAGCAGTAAAATAGGCGAGTATAAAATAAATAAAAATGATTTTGAACTGTAAATCTTGCAACACTACTCTAGTAGGATCCAAAAATAGAAATATGGAATTGGAAATGAGCATTGTAAGCTCCCCTTACTGCCTTCTTACACCTAGCAACAAATGACACGCGAGCAGCGCTAATGTTAGCTAATAAGCTAACTAAATGACAGCCCTTACCTCCCCATTGAAGAAGCAGAATATGGTTGACACCAGCAAACCCTGAAACAAAGATGGAAAAAGGAGATAATCATTTCTTTTTTCTAGTAAATTCAGTTTGCTTTTTTACATCTAAAAAAAAATCACAACAGAAGTAGTCTCAGACAGTGCAGCCATCTGCCGAAACGTTGGAGGAAGGAATTGCTTAGACACATGATTTATTTATTTATTTTTTTTTTACAGGGTGTGACTTTATAGAAGTGAGACGGGAAAGCAACTTTTAAAGAGAGAATACAAAGAAATATTGGGGCAACAACAGAATTATCTAATGGGCCATAAATATTTCATGGATTGTTTAACTCTTTCCCCTGTGAATGCCTACCAGGGTCAACCCTCATTTCTTTTTCCTGAACTGAGCGGCTTCTGTCGTATTTCACGCCCACCTCCTTCAAATGTCGTCTTTTTGGGGGAAGGAGTAAATTAAGAAGCTACTAAAACATAAAACAAAGCTAAGGTTGAACCCAAATGTTTTTTTAAGGGAGTCACATGAATAGATAATAACAACCACAGGGCAGAGAACGATGTTTTTAAGGGCGTAAAAGTTCAGTCATGCAAAATTAAAAATCAGCATCGTGAGCCTGGGGAGCCCAAGGGTACGGACAAATCTAGGTTGTACACTGTCTCAGTTTTGCACTAAGGTTTCCGTATAAAGTAAAGCTCATGCTAAGCATATTTATTGCAATAATTTAATTGCTTTTTTCAAGGTCATTATGATTTAAGCCCGAGGTGCAAAACGGCTGAATCACCAGGGCAGTGAAGCTGCACTAGCCTTCTTTTTCAAGTCGTTGTTAGATTACTCTGAACTGAGCTCCTGTGTGTTTGCTGCAGCTCGTGCCTACCTGGTAATGCATGAGTATGTGCATTATGTACTCGTAGACTTCACCAGCCAGCCGGTTCTCCGGCCTCCAGGGAATGATGACAAACTGAATTCCCAGCAGGGGAACCAGGATCAGGGTGGCTCTCACTGCCTTCATGTACATGTTGGACTCTGCCCGGTGCGTATCTCGCAACTTGGTAACCAAAACTCTGATAATATTTAGCAGGAAAAAGAGATTGACCTACAGAAAAAGAAAAAACAAATCATGAATTAAACTCTAAATGAATACAAAAATATAAAGACTCATCATGTAAAATTAGTTTTTCGTGCTTTTTCTGTGCGGAAACAGTGGATTAGCAGACTTACAAGAAGTGCTGCCACTATAGGGCCGTGGATGGCGTAGAGCAGATGGGTCTCCACACTCATCCAACAGCTACAGAAGGAAAAACATATCAGTCAGTGCTGTCAGCCTCCCAAAATACACATGCGTGCACACACATATGAAAACACGCGCGCCTGCACGCTCTCACTCTACCGCACACAGCCCAGCGCAAATGTAAACATCTTCTGTTTATTTGCCGAGGTTTCTGGAACATTACTCACTTGTCGTCAAAATACTTTTTCCTCGCCACGGCGTGGATGGATACAGGCACTAGAGGAAAACCTTGGAGAGGAAAAGATGGGAGCCATATGAGGTCTTGAGTGAGTTTTGTGAAATTGCATTTGTCATTAACACAACTGTGAAAGCGTGGTTTAGCTTTGTTTGCTGGTCTAATGAAACTTTCCTTGGAAAGCTGGGTCCTCCTTATTTCTGCAAACTCTCCTGCGACAGCTTTATTGTTGCACCGCTAACAACAAAGACAACACTACCACACAGTTAATTTTCTGTTACTTTTCCCTCTAATTTGACATTGTGTAGGTAAACACCCACTAGACACTGGGCACAGATTTTTCATCTTTTCCTCTGGATATAAACACAAAACTCCATGTAGGGTCCATTTTCAATGAGGCCCTGCAGTGTGCTGGCCACAGATGGATCTGACAAGCTGGCCTCCCTCCATCCATCCACACACACACACACACACACACACACACACACACACACACACACACACACACACACACACA
>NW_005187431.1:282505-297384 GCF_000239375.1 Pundamilia nyererei
ACACACACACACACACACACACACACACACACACACACACACACACACACACACACACACACACACACAGCAAAGACTCTACTCAAGGTTATCCCAACATTTTTAATGATGATCATCCATCCAGTTCCATTGCCCGCTTCTTTTTTCCTCTTTTTTTTTGACAGACTGTGTTATTCCTGTTTGGAGCAGTGTGGAAAACAAGACAGGAGCAGCACCAAGCGACAGGAGGGCCAATAAAGCTGTCAGCATGTCCACAATGAAATACCTTTATCCAAGACCATGATTTCTTGCTTTCACATTCAGATATTACAATGCAAACTCTGCCCTCTGATCAAACAGACGACTGCTCGCGAGCATATTTGCTCTGCGCTTGCTCAGATCTACGATATACTGCTGCTTGCACAGATTTCCTGTGATCCAGTCTAATCCACCTTCTTGCATGAAAGGTGCTTGTTTGTTTATCAAACTTCTGGGTCCCAGTCACTACCTCTGCTCACTTTGTAAATTTAATAAAGTGACAGCCAGCTTAAGGGAAAAATAAATCAGCCAGCCTGCGAGTCAGTTCATTGTTTTATTCATTTGTCACTAGCAGTCTTGCTCATCTAATGAAAAGCTTGATTTAGTACATACAATAAGCCTACTATAGTGTGTTCTTCTAAATCAGCGGTCCCCAGCCTTTTTTGCGCTATGCACCGGTTTAATGTCAGACAATATTTTCACGGATGTGTCGCGGATAAATACAACAAAATAAAATGATACGACCAAGACAAAAACTGTGGTATTTTGTAAATATAATAATAAACGCGAATTCAGTGTGTAATTGTATAACTTTGTTAACAGCGTCCTCCTGAAATGCGCCAACAACATTGTGAGTAACGTCCTCCTCTCTGCCCCTTAACGCTTAACGTGTAAATATTTATTTCAAAATAAGACAGACAACTACAAACACCAAGTTGACGATAAAAACCATGAAAACCATAAATTTCACACCCAAGCCTCAACTCTTGCGGCCCGGAACCGGTCCATGACCCGGCGGTTGGGGACCGCTCTTCTAAAACATATGGTGCATGCATGTATATAAAATCGTGACTGTACAAAAGGAAGGCACAAATTTCTAAGTCAGAAAATATCTGAAAATATCTGTTCCTAAAGGACTCTCACAGAAGTAGAGCACATGTACTCATAAATGGGGGAAAGGACAATGTCATTGGTCAACACCATATCTAAGACTTGAAAGGACAGTAGATGTAAGTAGGAAATGTGAGAACAAAGAGCTGGGGAACGGCATACGGCGAACTGTCTCCTTTTTGGAATCCCCACCACCACCACCGCAGGGTTATCAGCTCATACATAAAGATGCATGAGCAGGACTGGAGGTCCAAGAGCAAGTGAACAAAAGAAACTCGGGTGCAAGGATGGAAATGTTTGCAAGCATTTGAGTTCAGAAGACTATTAAACTGAGTGCAGACGTTTAAGGGAGAGCATTGTCTGAACAGGAAACGTACAAATGATGCTCTTAAACTGAATGACCGCACGCTTGATATTAAAATAACCTCAGTCACAAGAAAATTGTTAGATTCTACCCAATCTTGTTGAACTGCTTCTCTGGGATTTTTCAAGCTGCAAGAATACGTTTTTACAGACACACTACAGCAAAGAAACAAAACAACAAAACGGGACGTGGTAAAAATGACTCACCCCAGCCCAGGAGGTAGTACCAGTGCAGGTGCTGCTCCTCTGCAAACACCGCCACCACGATGAGCGTGTGCAGGTAGATGCCTTCACAGAGCATCCAGAAGTAATTACAGCCCAACATGTACATGTGAAAGAACTGCAACACCTTACAGCCAACCTACAGGGAGAACAAAATCAATCATATCAACCTTTTTCCTGCTTTGCAGTCTTTTTTTTGAATGAGATGATCCAGTTGAAACAGTCGTGACATCATCTCAGCAGGAGACATAAAAAAGATTTAATGGGATGTTTCAGCACTCGTGGCACAAAATCATTAGCCAGTATTATTCTTTTTCATACTGAGAGGATGTTTATTCATTTACCCCCGTTGGTGGTGGGTTAAGTTGGGAATCATGATTTCTCTTTGTATTTGGAGCCCTCTTTGATTGTGTTCGTCTCACAAAGCAGTGGGATCAAAGCCCCGCTCCACATTAGTGTTTTATAAAGAGCTGTGCAATTTTCTATTTATGCATCCACCATAAAGCGACATCATGTCTCGTTATTTTTTCAGTTCCTTTTATTGAGAATTGAGACGTTATGATAAGAGATGATGACTTGATGACACATTCTTGGTATGTCCGTTTAAAAAAAGAAACAAAACAGTTGATTAATGCCATAATTATCAAGAGTATCTGGTGCAGTGCCATCAGTTATAATTCCTCTAATTAATGCCAGACAGGCACCAATAAACCTGCCTGTGTTCAGAATCTACTAAAAAAAGAAAAGAAAAAAATCTCACAAACTTTTCTCCTAAAATAAGTTAACTTCCACAACATTTGTCATTACCGAATCTCAGGAGATTCGTTAAGGAAGCATGTTTTTGGATGGGAATCTCTGCCAGTCACATCAGCTTTCATGGCTTTTCCCCACTCATCCAAACACAGATTGCTTCCACTTCCCTTGCGCCCAAGTTTGGATTATGTGGTTCTAGCAAAAGCCAAAATGGCACCAATTGTGCATTCATCCAGAGGGTAATGGGTAATTTCACAAATTGCAACTACCAATGCAATATATTAGTGCTTCTCTACAGTCTAAGATACTATTTATAAAAACTATTGAGCATCTACCTATTTTCTTCCACTTATCCTATTCTGTGCTGTTTGGGGGAGAGAGTGGGGGTCCTTTATGGGTTTATGGGTTCAGTCACTCATTTCATATGGCATAAAAATGTCTTTTTTCTTCACATTCATGCTTCTTAAAGCAGGATTATCAGCGGTATGCTCCCTGACTAACAACTTGTGATTGACAAGTCATTAGCCAATGAGTGAACAGTTTTACGGTCAGACCCACCGCTCCTTGTCACATCTATTTTGTAAAAATGTATTTATACAGTTTTAACAGCAAGAAACTAGTCACAAAGTGCTTTACAGAGACACCAAAAACAAGCTCCAAATGAAGACACAAGAACCAACAAAAACAGATGAGTTTTAAACTGTTTTTTTAAAGGATGCCACAAAGTCAAGGGTGCGAAGAGAGGGTGGTGAGCTGTTCCACAGTTTTGGTGTGGTAACGTTGGGAATACACAGTCTCCCCACTTGTTTCCAGACAAATACGTGGAATCACAAGAAGACCTCCATCTGCAGGCCTAAGGATCCAGCTTGGAGAATTGGGGTGAAGCACACTGATGATAATTGAGGGCTTCACCTCATAAAGAACCAAGATTTTAAACTGATACCTAAACCTAACTGGAAAGGAAAATAGCATTTTCTCACAAAGCCCCTTGAACATGGAATAATTAACAGACTGACCCAAGTTTAAACAGGCCTCCATCTGTCGGTGAATTTAAAAACATGATAATGAATGCAGTGAAGGAGACCTGTGGATGTGTCTTATAAAAATCCAGTTAAAATTTTAATTTTAATGTGTATTGTTTGTGTCTTTTGTAAAAGAGACTGTGATCTCAGTGGGACGTTATGGTATAATAAAGGTAATAATAATAAGAATAATAATTAATGAGAGTGAGTTAAAAACTTTTTGTCTTTTTTACATCTTGGAGCGGATTAATATTTCCTTTAGACAACAAGAAAATAGAGAATTACAATAGTAATAAAGCTGACAAAAGCAAAAACACTAATCTCGAGGCTTAAAGCAGGAAACCACCGTATCTATTAGGGGTGCAACGATACTCGTATCGATATTGAACCGTTCGATACAGTGCTTTCGGTTCGGTACGCATATGTATCGAACAATACAACATTTTTAATTTATTTTATCAACTTTTCTTCTGACGATGCTGTCTGTGTTGAGCGCTCAGTGGATCTGCGCTCGACAGTGCAGCCTAGGCGGAGTAGTCGAACGCAGATTCACTGAGCGCAGGGCAAGCTAGCGAGACATAAGTTAAGCTCTTGTTGCAAAATGGTAAATTGAACCTCCCCCACCCTCATTCAGATCTGGCGTTTGGAACTATTTTGGTTTTCATGTGACGTATGACCCTGAAGGTAAGTGCGTCATGGACAAAAGTAAAACAGTATGTCGGATGTGCCACGCAATGCTCAATTACATTGGTAGGAACTACTGCATTAGCGCAGTTAGCTCGTTAACGTGTTGGCCGTCCAGCCCCACACACGGGGCGATCTGTGGTAGCTCGTTAACAGAGATTTGCCGTGTTATGGCGTTAAAATAATTTCAATGAGATTAACGCCGACAGCACTAGTGGGAACACAACGAATATGACTGCACATTTACTCTGACATCATTCTAGTGCAAAGACAAGTGGAAGCAGACAAAAACAACAAGCACACATGCTACAAACTTTACCCGAGTCATTTAGACAGCTGTTAGCACATGATTCTCCTTATGGGGACCTGATATGTTTAATATGCTGCTGAGAATATAGCCCAGAAGAAGCGTATAGTATAGCTTTTATTTTGGAAAGAGCCATTTCTCTGTAATAAACTCTCTTTTCCAAAGATGAGTGATTCCTCAATCAGATTAATTTTTTTATTAATTACTTT
Source organism: Pundamilia nyererei (assembly GCF_000239375.1). NCBI lineage: Eukaryota > Metazoa > Chordata > Actinopteri > Cichliformes > Cichlidae > Pundamilia > Pundamilia nyererei. The sequence continues at coordinate 287,194 of NW_005187431.1, forward strand.
GTTGTTTCAGCAACATTAAATTTAAAAACTGTACTTTTGAATTAAAATATATATTTATAATTTTAATAAATGACAAATTAAAAAGGCATGAACATTTTTTTGTATCGAAAAAGTATCGAACCGTGAATTTTGTGTATCGTTGCACCCCTAGTATCTATGTCCACCTCTTATGCTGTCCATGACTTGAATATGTATGTGCGATCTCTAACTGCAAACAAACAGGGATGAAGACAGATGTTTAATAAAAAGTTGTTTTTCACTGTGTAATAATTACAGTTGCAGATTGTTTCAAATTAATCAGCCAGACGATTGCTCTGCTCTTCAGGCCACTTGCTGAAGCGTTTCTTGAGCTGTTGCTCATTACCGCTATCACACTCACCTCTGTAAATTATATAAAAAGGTTGGTTGGTTATCACTCGCATCAGCAAAGCTGTGTTTTCATTATGCTCTCATATCCTGAAATCCCTAAAAGATTTGTATGGAAAAACCTAGACAGATGAATTCCTTCCTAGGAATATATATTTATTTTAATATTCACATTGGGGTTTCTGGTTTGTAGTCCTGCGGTGAAAGAGCATGTGTGCAGCCGCAGTATAATTCAGAGATGCTGGCATTGCTATTAACTGCTCTCTGAGGTCCTCTTAGCTCAAAACACACAACAGTTGTTCACTTTGAAACTCTTCGCCATATTTTTTCTCCCTTCCTTTCATACGTTTCCCTTTCCACTTCACTATAACAGACAGCCGCTGCTGTCAGTATCTGCGAGTTAAGGGCGCATAGTTTTCACTAATTCAGGTCTGCAGTTAACCAAGGTTTGTCTTAAGTTACTAACAATGTTCTGGTTAACAAATCAAGCTGCTATAGATCATGTACGTGTTTGTCATGTTTTCAGCCTCCTCCTTGGTTTGACATAAGCTTTGGGGATTCACTCCCACATAATGCTGGCAGGCCAAACCAGACTCTATTACCACTCCAGAGAGACAACAAAGAGCTTGTTTTCTCCTAGAGTGCAAATCTCTACTGCAATCCACCGTTCCTAAATCACCAGCACTGAAAACATGCTCATAAGTTTCACTCTGGCATCAGTAAATTTCAGAAATGTTTCCTCACAGACGCGCACGGGTCCCAACCAGAGGCGCTTGTGCGCTCTCTGTCTGCTCCCGCCTCGAGAACCAAGGCCACGGTAACTAATTTTATTTTGACATGCTGCAGCAAGTTAGCACAACTTGACCGTACTACATCAGAAAGTAACAGATTCAACACAAACCTTTTGACAAATGATGACAAGGGGGAGATTTGAAAGGGGGCCACCGCACAAATACACGTTTCCTCACGTTGATTATGACGGCTGTCATTTCTGTCTGCATCTTGGATACGTTCAGCTCAGCCTGAGCCAGACAGATTCATTGAACGGGGGGAAAGCAGGACTTAGAAACAAACTAAAACCCAGCTGAAGCCTCTGCTGCGTCCTTGATGTTTCCAGTGCTTTGTCAGGCAAGCGATACTCCAGCTGAAAGCAGGATATGGCTGATGCGATTGTGCGCAATGCGAGCCAAACTCTACAGTCCTATCTGCTGGGTTTTTTGCTGTATGGCACTTTGATCATCTAAAGTTCTTTTTTAAAATTATTTAAGACCGTTTTAAAAATATTACAGATTGCAAGGAGGGTGTTTATTTTTACAATCTTTTGTACGTTTTTTAAACAACATGTTGTCAGTATTTATTGACTTGGAGGGACTGAATGCGTTTGATTTTATGTGGCAGTAAAACAAAAAATATGATCCTTTTCTGGAGTTACTGAATCTCTGCAACAACAGCTTTTAAGAAGCAGCAAGCAGCAGCTTAACAAGCGTTTGTTATTTTGATTTCCACAAGTAACATACAAATTTATGCTCAGTCCTGATATCAAGGCATTCCCACAAGACAGATTTATTACCTCTACCTAAGCTGACCTCAGAATTTCAAACAATTCACAAAAGGCAAAAAGTTAAATGGAATAAAAAGAGAATCTAAGGCACTTGGAAAGAAAAGCAACTAGATTTCTTCTTGAAGACATTTCAGCTCTCATCTGAGAAGCTTCTGAAGAAGTGAAACGTCTTCAAGAAACTTAAAGAAGTCCAGTCACTTTTTTTTCCAAGCTATTTTGGATTCCCACGACCTGGATCACTGAGAACCTACACAGGGATAAAAATAGAGAAACAAAAACTGTACGTTGATTGTGTAGCAATTCCAGGATGTTGCAGAGCAGGATCTGTTTTAGAAAAACTCAACATCAAGAAACAGACCAGATCTCACTTTGTGTGTCCTGCACATCAACTACAATTAAAATAAAAAAAATGCTACCACAGTGTTCACATTTTTATTTGGCTTTGCATAAATTGAATGAAACTATAGATTATTATAAATGAATGAATTATAATTATATACATTATTATAATTGTAAACTAATTACTTAATAATTATATAATTTATAACATATGAATATGCTATAAATTAAATACAAATACATACATTTGCATGTTTTGTAACCAACTTGTCCCTCCTGCATGGTGTTTTTTTTTTCCTTTTCCTAACAAGCACTAGTGTCTTATAGTTCAGGTTTGTCAGTGGGTCAGTCAGCCATGTGATCTTGGTTATATGGACAATGAAATACATGGAAAACAAAAATCTAATAATGCTATATAAAGTATTCAAAAGTATTTTTCGATTATAGCTAAAGACTTATTATTATTATCTTAACACGCTAAACTAAAGACAGTGCAGTCAATGTTAAATCTAGCAGGAGGGGCCTAGCACTGGAACTGAGGATTTGAGTGTGCTACCGTTAGCATTTAGCAAATGTCACGTAGCTGCTTCCAGGACCTCCAGATGTCCTAATTCACAAGAATCAGTTTATTTAAAAGTACTTAGCACTTACTGAACTGAAGCGTGTCCAAAAAATATTGAATGAGCCGCTGGTTACAGGAACTGAAATTGTTTTCCTTGAGTTAGAGCCATTCACTGTGACTCTGGGTTGATGTTCACTGTGCAGTGCATTCATACTGTACATAAATGATTTTCCATCATGGTCCTTACGTCATAGATTCGTTAATAGAATTATATCTTTAAGCATGTTGGCATTATGTAGTTTTGAAATTGGGGTGGATCTGAGTCTGCACTGGTAGAGCACACAGTAGCAGCCTGTAAACCAAGGTAGGCACACCATAAAGCTTAACCTGCTTTATCATTCTTTTTTACTCGAATGGGAGCACGATTTACAAAGGGAACACCATGCTGATTTAAATAAGAATTGAGAATAGTGATCATGACCATAAACTCATCAGGGAAACTTTTCATTTGCAGTCATAAGTCAAGTGAGCAACAGGGGCGTTTCCAATAAACTTCTGCACAGTCTGCAACCAGAGGAGTCCCTGCATTAAGACATAAGACAGGCTTTCCCTTCCCTTTTCAGACTGAAAGAGTAAATGATTCACTTTACAGGTAGAGTTCAGGTAATAAATGTGTCACTGTTACAGGTTGTTGGTCATCAAAGTTGAAGCCTGGGAAATCATGACCCTCTCATGCAAACCACTCTAATAGTCACTCTTTTATGATTTTGTGTGTTGGGGAAATCTTTTGAAATAAATGTTGAAGGTGTTCAGGTGACTTTGTGCTGTAAGTATAGCTATCTGAGGAATAAGGTCCTGTCATACAGGTTTAGAGACCAGTTGGCAACCTGGGGCAACCTCCGGTCATTAGGGGAAAAGTGAATTATAAAACCAGTTGGTTGCTGGCCATCGCCTGATGAACTCAGTCGCAAAGAAGGTGCTGCACCAAAAACCTTGTCATTGCTTTGGTCACTAGCAGGTGACAGCTACCAGTAGTTTACATGGAAGTCGCGGTAAATACATAAGAGAGGATCTACTCACCGGATTTCTGGCCACCACTTCAGGATTGTTGACAACGGCAATGAGGTGGATGAGGGTAAGGGCAGAATTGAGCACGAAGGAGCAGAAGAGGTTCTTGTGGAGGGTGATCCTTTGGCAGCTCAGACTCCTGCGTGCAAGGATTAATTAAAATGCTGATAATACTGTTCACAAATGTGGAATAAAACCTTTTCAGTCACACACAACATCAAAGAACACAAAAACTTGGTGCAACCGATGACACGCACAGGAAAGAGAAGTGACTAGCAGGCTGATAGTTTAATGAGATGTGAAGTGTCACATAATTGTTATCTTTCATCTCAAACGGATTTTTTTTTTGCAGCTGTCAAAGAAAAAAAAGTGTGGATCAATGAGCTGGATTGTCTCTAAATGGCCTGAACAAGCTAGAAGTGCTGTTAAATAATGCATAATGGATCCCAAGGGTGCATTCACATTAGCTTGACTGGCCACTCAGGATTAATAGCGTAATAAAATGCATTACGGGCAAAGTGAAAACAACTATTAGAATCAAAGTCACTCATATCAGTATTATTATTATTGCTTTTGATGGGGTTTTTTTCTTGACAGCAATCAAACAGACTGCATTTCAGAGCTGAATGGAGTCCTGTAGCAAATTGCTTTTTTACAGAACATACCCTCCATTAAATACCCATTTTACAGTTAAATAAGTTGTATCCATATACCTCTCATGGCCAATTTTATCTTTGATGACTCATAAATCCCCCTGAGACCAATGAAAGCACTAAATGTCCTGAAAAATAGCATAGGGCAGCACATTTTCACAGCGGCCATGTAAAAATATTCAGGCATTTTTCTTTCTCCAGTTCCTGACAAAAAAGGAAATGTAGGAATTGTTCATTATTTATGTAAGTTTTATTTATACAGTACAGCCCATTTCATTACACGTAAACCCAATTTTCTTCCCATAAAATTTTTTTTTAAAAACGATGTAGTTTATATAGGGAGGACTTATCAAAAATGGGGCCATGGCAGCATCGTTCAACTGTAACAGGTCCCAATGTATCTGTCAGAATTTCCACCAGCCCCCATTTTTCCACAGAAAACTGGAGTATTTTTATCTGGGAATCCTGACAGCGTTGATGTAGAGTTGTAAATAACAGAGTAGCGACTATACAGCATCACATACCACTGTGAGCTTCACATCTGGATCTTATAATACAAAATCCAGTAATTTAAATGTTTTGGCAGTGAATATATTAAGTAATGGCTGCAAAGAGAGGAAAAAAAAGATAAGACGGTTTCAGCCAAACACCTTGTTATTTTATTGAAATCTTAATTTGTTAGGACTTTAATCTCGATGAACCTTGACTGGCCACTGAATTGCTCTGCAGCTGAAGAGTTTGACTCTCGGTGGGTCAGCGGGTTTTGTGATTATGCACCTGCCCCAAACTCAGCCTCTAGATTTATGAGTGCGTATAAAACTTTGCTGCACAATAACGGTCTCTTACAAGAACTGTTCTGGATAACAGCTGTGTTTAGGAGGTCAGCAGACTTCAGCACATCAAAATTTATAACTGCAACAATCGCCAACCACAGGGCCAACAAGCCAGTGTTTCTAAATATTGTTTCAGAATGTAAAAAGCGTCTTTTTTTTATTTGTCGCTGCTTCAGTTAAATGGAAAGCCTCAGTTCTTTTGAAATAACACTGATAAGCTCCTCACTTCCCAGAGAAACGTAAAGTTTCACAACTATTTTGTGGCACAATCATTAAAATATTATAGATTATTCACTGAATATTCAATTTCTTTCCCGCTAATCTGGTTTGTTATTCTTAACTCTTATCTAATTGAATTTCAGCTGAAGCACACTGCTTAACTTTGTATTCTCTTCCGCTGGGATTAAGCATCCGTATGGATGAACATCTATAATGAGCAATAAACTCAGGTGCAAAGCACCAACACATTCTGCTCAGAATTTTAACTATGCGCAAAAATCTGAAGATGTGTGAGAAAGTAAAGAAATTATTTACATATTCTAGAAGTAACCTTAATGACTCAGACAAACTAAGAAATAGGACAACTTAGTAGACTAGTATCACTTTACCTTACAATATAAATCCACATGAGGCTATAAAAATAAAACTGAATTGAATTGAAATATTGGTTTTCTGGTGATTGCAAAGACATTTTTTAGGCCAGAAACAAGCTGCAAATAGTTGCACTGACCAACTAGTTGTCTAGAGGCTGAGACTCTCAACCCCTGGGCAACCACCTTGGATCACAATGGGATTGCCAGAGTCATCAGGGTTGCCAGGTCTCCTGGTGGGAGTCTGACTCAGACCAAGTGCAACACTCTCAGATTGGTGAGTTGCTGCAAAAAAATGCTGATTTAAAAACACAGACAGATTGCCAACATGTCGTAATGAGTCTGAGTCAGTCTGTGCTGAGGAGTGCAACTCATCTGTGACATCTGTGTGTCTTTGCTATCCAGCTGCCAGTTGTTTTTATTCGGGTTATGTTCCTATGTAGATCCTGAGTGACGGCATCATTTTGCTGTTAAATCACCATCCTGTAGCAACTATGTCCCTAATCTGTTTCAGATTTATGAGGTTCTGGGTGGACCCTTAAGTAGCTAATGTAAATTTACAATTTCTGCCAGTTTATCACAGTGAATCACCATATTATCCCAAACAAATTGCATTTAATTGCCAATTTGACGCTACTCAATCACAAACTGATAGCATACTGACTCTGTTTTAATGCCACTTTATCAACATTTTGATGCAGCAAAGTCCCTTTGAAGATGGCAACTGACTGTGAGTGGTCCTCAAAGACAACAAGTTCATTATAGATAGTTCTAATAATTGTGGTTATGACACATCTCCAGCCACTGTTTTTCCTAGTATGACTATAGTGTAAGAGAAACTGCAGTGTTAATTGATACTTTGCATTAATTTATGACAGGGAATAATATTTTTATTACAGTCTGTCTCATATTTTGCTGACTCCAAATAAGGCAAAGACAAGAATCGTGCTAATAATGAGTAAGGACAACATCACTGTGCCTGTCAGATCATGTCAGGTAAAGATGATGAGTCATTAAGGATGACAACACCACCTATTAATCATCATTGCGTCATCAAACTACAGTTGCATTCTCACAGCGCTGCAGTCTCACATGTAGGAAAGATTCATCACATTGAATCTTTTACCTGAAGTAGAAGAAGATGGCCAGAGAAATAAGCAGGGAGGCTATGGATAAAGCATGGCCCACGATGGCCATGTAAAACAGGATGTAGGCGGACTGTAAAGCAAAACAAAAAAACACAAAGATAGAGATACTGTGTATTACCAGACAAAAAGAACATGTTTTGTTATCGACAAGCTAACTTTCAGGTCTACCACAAAATTCAGCTGAATTAATTTGATGGTTTTTACTTTTAGGACAAAACGCTCAACAAGAAATGTTGTTGCACTTTCACAATCCTGAACCCGATTTCCAATACTGATATTTTCAATGATAACTTTAGTTAGTTTGAGTAAAAAGGTAAACAGGAGAAGGAAAACCATTCTCGTTATTTTCTAAACTAATGCTGTTAGCTTTGAAGTTTATTCATGTTTATTCATTATAACTTTCTCACACAGGCTTAGAGATGGGTTAGCAACTGCCTGCCAATCACTTGCCTATAAGTGAATATTCCCCAAATAGCTGGCAATCGGTTTTCGGTGGTTGTTTTCTGTTGCTAAGTGAAAGTAGTCTCAAAGGGATCCCTTGTAATTGCTTTGGTCACTAGAAGACTGCAACAGCTGCCTGTCGTTTGTAGGTAAGACTCTGGGGCAGCAAACTCTTTGCAAGCGATTTCACACCGCAGCCTCCAGTAACCACCTTCCAACTAGTCGGGGAACGCCTAGTGACCAAATTTGAGAGGGCGCAATCTACTTCTCCGAGAAGTCAGAAGTTAATCAAGCATAACGTTCAATATGTTTGTGTTCAGGAATGCAAGTAAATAAATGAAATTTGGCACCTTAATCTAAAAATAATAATGTGCTTTACTATTTAGTCTGCTTTTTTGTAAAACAATAATTATATTTTAGCATTTGCAGCATAATTTCAATTAAGGAGCTTACGTATACTGGTGGATTAGCAATTACCAAAGCATAAAAATGACTTTCTAATTACTAGTCATCTTAATTTAGGGCAGCTAATACATAGACCTTACATTGGGTCTGATACATTTGTTAAGCGCCGTGTAGGAAGAGGTAACTTTACACCATTCGATTCCATGTGTTCCCAGTGAGGATTATAATTTGTCAAACAATAAAACATAATGGACCACAGCTGTGCAGCCCAATCGAACAACAATAAATTTGAACATTTTAACCCCCCTGTGATCAAACACACATGTAACAGAGATAAACAAAACCTGACTTTTCTACTTTTCCCACAAATATGAATCTTTAAAAAAAAAATTCAAGTAAGAAATTAACTGGAGCTGACAGAGGAATGTTTGAATCAAGATAAAATATTATTTGAATGACCGAAGCAGGTAGAGGTATCAATCAGTCAGTTATGATTAGTGCTGCAAACATTTTCTATCTCTGGCACAATTTAATCCCCAGGTCTAACTCTAACACCATGCTGATGAGATTCTGTTCACTGTACAGCCAAAATATCCATTAGTAAACAAAACAAATTGCAATGACAACAAAATTGAAACGGCTTTTGGGAGATTATGAATGATCAAGGTCAACAAATCCAGAAAGATTCCAGATCCAAATTTAAAGCCAGCTGCTGAACATTTTTGCGCAAACACAAATGGTTTGGCATAAGAGTTGATAATAACATGCTTGCCCATAAAAGAGGCACAGTCACTACTAATTAAAACATTTCCAAAATGTTTTACTAAAGTTCAAACAGTCCATCTGGGTGTTTGTATTCCCAGTGAGAGTTCGGTGATGCTCTGGTCTGGTTTTCATGTGGAAAATGTTGTTAAAGGCTTCATTTTGTAGCCGTGGGCTGTTGGTGATGAGAAGGTTGTTAATATGTGAAGATGTCGTCGTAACACTATTACTAAGGAGACTTCCTGTGACTGTATAGCCTGTGGCACAGGCTATTGGGAAGCATTTATTAGAAGCAAGCTTCCAATAAATGCAAACTCTGTTTGTTCAGTCAAACAAAACCTACTTTGTCTGGACTTGGCCCCATGAGATAAGACCATTAAATGTACAAATTCTAACTGTAAGCAGGTAATAATGTAATTTTAAGCCTTCCTGCCTGTCATGTAAACAAATGCATCAAACTCATGCGTGGTCTGAAATGTCAGTTATGCTATTTTAGATCAGTATCACACCAGTATGGGAGAGTTATGAATCTTGGTAGTGCAGAGCCCCTGGCACAAAGGAAACTATTATGCTGACCCATCACACTGTGGCCACAATGCAGCAGATTAATGATAGCAGAATAGTTTAAAATTTGAAATAAATTACCTTCAGCTTGGCATTGGTGTTTTCATTGCAGAGTGTGTAGTTAGACCAAGTTCTGTTGGTGTCCGGGTGACGAAACCACTGCCCGTCCTCTCCACAATACTTTGTTGCTTTTTCTGAACATATCGGTCATGAACTAAGTTAATCGCTTCAAATCAAAAGAACTTGAAAGAAGCTCAATGCTTCAGTCTCGCTGCTTACCCGTAGGGTCGAAGTCATGAAAATAATTAGGGCAGTTTTGGAAAGTGTAAGTTCCCGCTGGAGTGTCGTCCCAGCACAGCCAGCCATCCCAGTTGCGACTGCAGTACAAACCTATAACATCGACGCAGTGTGATGACACTTAAACATTAAGAGGGGAGTAGAGAACCCCAGATTTTCATTTCATTTGATATTCTTGTTACCTGATTTGTTATAAGGCGGATCTCGATTCATTTTCTCGAAGCATTTGTACTGGTTGTCGAGGATTTTTTTCCTCACTATTTCCTGCTGCTCCCGATTAGCCGTGGGACTGACCGTGGCCTCGTCGGCACCGTTGACCTCAGTGTCCCTGGAAAACTGGGCGGCTGCCTTGATTTTAGTGAAGTTTAATATCACACATACACACACAGAGTCATGCTCAGTTAAACTAAACAATGACCAAGGAGAAAAACGGTATGGAATAATTGCACATTATTGTTACATTACCTTTAACTGGTCTTTAGTGTTGATGGCACAGAGTGTATAGTTGGTCCATGTCTTGTTGCTCTCTGGGTGGCGAAACCACTGCCCATCCTCTCTGCAGTACCTGGATGCCCTTTCTAAAAAGAATGCTTATGTATAAA
>NW_005187431.1:297485-308167 GCF_000239375.1 Pundamilia nyererei
GGGTCAAGGTCAGAAAAATAATCAGGGCAGCTCTGAGAGACCGTGGTTCCTGCCGGAGTGTCGTCCCAGCACAACCAGCCATCCCAGTCACGGTTGCAGTACAGTCCTGTAGGACCCACAAAACATGATAGCAAATGTGTATAGGTCTCAAATTCACATGGATAAACGTGAAACTTATAATTACAGAGAAATCTCACTGGCTAAAAACAAGACACACTAATATTTAGTTGGACTATCTTTAGGTTTGATGCAGTCACTTTGGCATTGTTTTGTGCAACGTCACATTTATTTCCATCTTGAGTTGCATTGTGTTTTAGACAAGATCTTGTACTGACAAAGGGAGCGTTAGCCTGCTGGGTACAGTCTTCTCCACTGCATCCCAAAGATTCTCAGTGGTTTTAATGTCTTGAGGTCCATGAACCACTGTTTCACAGTTTGAGCCTGTTGAATGATGACGTTGCCATCTGGTGAATATTCAGGTGGTCATTTGAGCTCTGTACAACTGAAGCAACCGGAGATCACAACACCTCCCCCACTGGGTTCTACGGTAGGCATTAGGCACGAGCACCTCATCCACCTTTCTTTTTTTTTACCTTTCTTGTCCATCAGTTTTGAACAGGGTTAATCTGGACTCATCAGACCACAAGACTTTTCTGTTGCTCCAAAGTCCGATCTTTATGCTACCTGGGAAAATGAGGCTTTTTTGCGATTCGCTTCACTGATAAGTATTTTTTCTTAAAGCTGCACAACTGTTCTTTTTGTTGGGAATGCTCTTACTTTCACCAGTAAACATAGCTGTGAGTTGTGCTGGTGGATTATTTACAATTTTTTTTAATGATTTGATGTCACCAAACATTTACACAACCTCTGATCACTTCACCATATTCAGAATTTTCCCCCCGATTACATTTCTTCCTCGTAGCAGTCCTCCCAGGTTTAAATAATGCATCGGGAAGTTCCTAATCCAGCTTTAGTAATTTCCGCAATATCCTCATTGTTTTTTTTTTGCTTAATGCAGGTGGATAATTTGACTTCTGAAACAGAGTAACATCTTATTCACAACCATGGGATGCATCACCAGACATGGCTGTTTACGAACTTGGAAGCTACTCACTGCATCCCTTGAGGTTAAATAACTTCCTATAAACCAAAACATTAATCATCATCATCAGAAATTATCCAATGGAAGGTTCTTATCCAATTATTTTGTGAAGTCCAGGCACTGAATTTCTTTGGCCAGGTAGTGTAAAAGCTCAGCACTGTGTAGAAGAAAGAATCAGTTTACCTGTTTTTGTAGACGGTGGCTCTTGTTTTATTTTGAGGAGACATCTATATTCACTCTCAAGCAACTTCAGTTTCTATGCGGAAAGAATGAAAATTTCAGCTTTAAACAGTACTGAACAGACAAACTGAGGACCATGTGCAGGGACCTGTCAAATAAACACACATCAAACAGTTTATTACATTCAGCACATGTTACCCTCTGCCTTTTCTCATGGGTGGTTGCACAGAGCGTATAGTTGGTCCAAGTCCTGTTGCTGTCTGGATGTTGAAACCACTTCCCATCTGCTCCACAGTACTTAGTTGCCTTTTCTGTAAAGAATAATTCCATCACTAAATACAGGTGCTTTTTACTATCCATCCATTCATTCATTTTCTTCTGCTCATGGATTCAAACCGAGGACCTTACTGTGTGGAAACAGTGTAACGCTTCCTCTTCTTACTTAGATGTTTAGATATTGTAACAGTTTATCAGATGAGCAAATCCTCTTGAATGTCTTTGCTCACCTGTGGGATCGAAGTCACCGAAATAATCAGGGCAGTTTCGGGAGGCGTACGTGTCCGCTGGAGTGTCATCCCAACACAACCACCCATCCCAGGTACGACTACAATACCGCCCTACACCAGGAAAAAAAAGCAAAGAAATGTTTACAGGCCCATTATTCATAAATTTGCAAGCCTGTAATGCAGATGCTGATGAATGTGATATATTGACCTGGTTTTCTATAAGGTGGATCATTCTTCATTTTCTCTTGGCATTTCTTTTCATTGTCAAGGATAATTTTCTCTGTGCTAACCCTTGGAGCCTCCGTGGTTGGCTCTGCTGCTGCATCCCTTTGAAAATCAGGGATTTCCTTCTGGGAAAGAAAAATATTAGTCTGCTGCATATAGAAACTGATGCAAGCTTTGTCTTGTTCAATCACTTTCAGAGAAAAAACAAAACAATGATCAATTACCTCTAATTTGTCCTTTAAAGTTTGTTGACAGGTAGAGCCAGTCTGGATCCAGTTACCTGATTCATCACAATATTTGGTCATTTTTTCTGTGGAAAAAAAGGGAAAAAGCCTCACTGGCAGTGCTACAACAGCATTATCCATCAATAATTTTCCTAAAAGCCTCATATACTATATTAAACGGCTTACAGGCACAGTCTACTGCTCCTGTTTGTTTAGCAGAGAGTTCAGTAGAGATTCTTTGTATGCTTTGGCTGCGTCTTTCAGTGTTTTTCAACAGTAAAACATTGGCATAGCCCAAACACATAAATCTAAACCTGAACCTTGGCATTATGAAACAAATGCATTTAACTTAGCTCGAAAAATATCATCAGAAGTTAGTCACATAGAAATGTCCCCATTTGGAATAATTGTACGGTCATTTCATATACGTCAGGTTTTATACCACATGTAGTGGAGATCCATGGCTGAACCTATCAGTGAGATCACTTTGTTCTTGACATCAACAACTGCAGTCCGACTGCCTAGACCTCTCTGGCAGCTCATTAACTGTTCAGCAACCACTTCCAACTGTACGTTTTCCCAAAGACCTCGTATCAGCAGCATCAGCTTTCAAGGAGTCATGTGGGTACCCAGGCATTTTGGGAAGATCCTTTATGAGCCGTCTCTTACAAAAATGGCTTCTCTGTTCCCACATTCATGTTCTCGCTCCCTATCCATCTGTCAGGAATCGAGCGTCCCTATATATTTTTATAATTCCTCCCTTTCTTTTCTTTTCTTTTCTTTTGCTTGTCTTTTTTTACCCTTACATATTCCTCATTCATCTCTCTGTCCTCTCCTTCACCTCTGCTCTCTTCGTCATATTGCATCTCCTAAATCAGACATGACTTGAGTCTGGAGTTCTTCAACTAGACATTATTGAACCTTGTACTACTCACAATGTAAAAACTGCACATTCTTTGGAAACGCTTAATGCTGCAATCCCAACATCCATTGTACTTATATAATCACAGTCAAATTCAATATGAATAAATCTGTTTTTCTATCCTGCCTGACTCAAAGAGTAAAGTAGGATCGTGTTTTACCTTGTTTACAGTGTATTAATCTTTTCTCTAGCATGTCATACAGAAGCAAATATGATTGGGCTTTTTCATGAATCTGCAACCAAGTAGTTATGCAAGGTTATGCTTAATCTCTACAGACTAATATCTTTATATAAGTGCACATAATCTGTAGGCAAGCGACAACATTTTTGCCATTGGAATCTTTCTGGTTTTAAATTTGTAGTGTCCAGAAGATTGGCCAATCAAATTTGAGGATTCAAGCAAATAGTTAGTACTAAGTTAAAATGTATCAACATTAATAAACAATGAATGGAATTGAATTATTGGCTTGGATATCTGCAGGTTACACCGAAACCAGTTGCACAGTTGTGCTTGAATGAAGATGGTTACCGTCTTAAGATCGTATTACTAAGCTGAGGCTGTGTGATAAACAAAAGCATTAACCTTTGACCTGAGGAGGGGATTTACGTAATACATAATAGATAATCTGCCTCAGCTAAGTTTCACATCAATCACTCTATTGCTTTATGAATAAAACTGATGATACTTAATGGCTGATGAATGGTTTCCATGCATCAACCATTAAGTTTAAGACATATGCATAACAGAATTACTTTTAGACATAAAATTCATGAAACCATACACTAAAACTAAGCAGAACTCCGCAGCTGTGAAATTTTAAGTCCTTACAGAACAAAGTTAAGCAAGCTATCTGGCCTCTGTGAGACACGATTAGCCATTTTCCCGATGTTACCCAGCAGGTCTCACTTCAGACTGCCTGTTGCTGTAAATCTAGTGAGAGATGCGAAAAACGTTCTTACCAGTCGGGTAGAGTTGAGGATGATGCGGACAATTTTGTGTTACTGATGTCCCGGCTGGTGTCTCATCCCAGCACAACAAACCATCCCACATGTAATCACAGCGCACCCCTCGAAGAAGGAAAAAAAAAAAGGGGGGGGGGGGAGTGTAATTACTATCATAAACATAATTTTTCTTACATAAGTATACTATTAAAGAAAAAACTTAAAAAGGGAAAATGTCCTTGTCTTTTCTACATTACGTTACAATTTAAAAAAAAAATTGTATTATTCATTTATTTAGTCAGAGTAATATAATGCAAAATAATGTCGCTACAGATGTGATTACGTCTTGCGGCCTAAACTTTAAAAGCCCTATTGGGCCAGTTAGCTTGCAGCAGTACCACTATCATCTTTAACAAGAACACAAACATTGTTCTGGTCCCATTCAATAGTTTTACATCACTCCACCTGCAAAGCCCTCCCAGAGTTAATGGATTTGGTCTCAAGAAGCCTGAAATTAATTTGGGACCTCTCACCAGTTCTGCTTTCTTGGCGGCCTTTGCGGGACAGCTCGAGACATTTGTATTGACCCTGGCTCAGCGCCTGCACACTTTGTCCCTCTACAATGCTCTGCTGAGGACTGAGCGAGTCTGAGATTGAGTCAGTGCCTTCCGCTGTCCTGCACTGTGGAGACAACATGAATTAGAGTTGAGAGGAGGACGTGCCCTACACTAAGTGCAATACGTGCCGTGGCCAGGGAAGCATCATTGTGTTGTTTGCGGTTTCTGCTCTGATCTACATTTCTTTGATCGTCCAAAAAAAAGGTAAATATCATCTTGAATGGTGATGTAGGTTTCAATTATAATATCTCAGAGTTTTATTATGCTTGGATAAAGATGTGCATTTGGATAAAGGATAGAAAAAAATGAGAATGGAAAGTTTTTGAAGCATCTTCAAAGCTTTTCTGATGAGGATTTCACTCTGCTTTGAAATTCTACTCACGCTCCATTTGTGTAACTCATTAAAATGTTTGCAAGCTCACAAAGGACATTAAGCAGCTGACTTTCTCCCAATGAATCTTTTCTCTGCTCTATTGTTTGTGTTTGGAGGTAACATTAAAATGGAGAGCCCGCTGTGTGAAATGCTGATTCTGATAATGCTGTTCACTGAAGGATAAAGAGCCCATCTTGCTGTGACTTATCTTCCTTCTTTTTTTGGCTGAAAATTAAGCCTCTCGAAGGCTCGTGCACTTGCATTTTCCAAATTCTTTGTGGAAATTTAGTACTTTGCTTGGGAGATTTTGTCCACATATCACAAATGAGATGCAAACCCACAATCCCCTGGTTGTCTGTGGAGGAAATACAAATTGTAACTAGATCAAAGTGTCGTCCTTACCTGTACGATAAAAAGTTTGTAAAAAAAAAAGAAAAATACAAAGCAGGTTTTTAAAAAGTGGCTTTTGTTTGAGAGCTGATGTCCCATGTAGCAGTTTAGCAGCCGTACATATGATGTCACTCCAAGCATTGAAGTAAATGACGTCATACATACGACCACCAGGCCACCACCAGTATCAACAGCTGAGCTGAATGAGAAAAAATAAAACAACTTCGCATGTCATGGTCTAACAGCTTCATCACCTACACAAGTCTTTTGTATTCAACATGACAAAACCACACAACACAGAAACACGTGGCAGACCTGCACAGGTACATCAGGCATACATATTTAGCTGGAAGACCTCGTCCTCAACTCAAGCAGAAACGCAGGCTAGGAAAGTAAACTTCCATCTCCCTGCGACATTGAAGAATACCAAATGATTTTCCATGAAGCCCGTTGACTCAAAAAAATCTGTAAAAAGTTCAAAATGTTTTTTCACCCGGTTGGTGTTGAAGATCATTTTATTAAGACCTTAATTATTCAACTAACCATAATTTGTACAAGCTCCACTTCAAAGTTTGACTTTTGATTGTAATACCTTAATAGGGCACATCATTACATGATAGAACACCATGCCAAAACATGTCATCCCTATATGACATACGGTTTGTGTTACGCTCTGTGACCGATGATTACAACAGCCCCATTAAGCTAATTGATGACATTCCTCAAAAGCTGGGGCTGGGGAAATGTCATAGCTCTCCAAGGTGCATTAAATATCTGATCCTGGTGTTCAGAAGAGCCCAAGATCAAGATTTGAGGTCAAGATCTCCATTAAGAGCTTTCTGCTGTAGACTGTTGTTTATATGGCACTGCTATTGGACATTCATATAATGTCCAGAGATTGGTTAATAATACGAGATTATTGCATTAGGTTTTATTTCCTTTATTGCCTCTATTAACCTCTAACAGGAAGTTTACCTCCTGGTGTTTTATGCATAGTGAATCTTTAATCCATCTTTGATAAAGATCACAATTTCTACTCTCCACTGCCTTTCATTATTTTTTGCTATACGTGTATAGCCTTTATTTTGAGGCCATGTACATAGCGGCACAAAAGTGGTACAAAAATAAAACCAAAACTAAAAAAGTGACTTCTTTCTGTGGCTGATGAAAGGATGTGCTGTTATCATAATGACAAATAACTTTATTAACATAGCACTTTTCAAAATTGCCATTACAAAGCGTGTTACAAGAGCAACAGAATAAATCCAGAGTAACAAACGTAAGAAATAAAAAGACAATTTAAAGCTAATTAAAGCTCAAATAAAATCGGGCAGAGCCTCGTCATTAAAAGTAACCTTGTGACTGACTTCCCCAATCCTGTTCCAGAATGCAATCGTGCGGTTAAGTGCTTTAGACAATGAGACCGTTTTTGTTATTTTGACTCTGAGCACCAACACAATGGATTTTAAATCAAACAAACAAGATGTGATTGA
Organism: Pundamilia nyererei; assembly: GCF_000239375.1. NCBI lineage: Eukaryota > Metazoa > Chordata > Actinopteri > Cichliformes > Cichlidae > Pundamilia > Pundamilia nyererei. Next base: position 304,460 of record NW_005187431.1, read on the forward strand.
AGTGCAGACTTTTAAATCAAGGTTTTACAAAAGTATTGTATTAACTGTTTAAAAATCACAGACATGTCTATACATCGCCCCCAGGCTTCAGAGGCTCAGAGTAATTGGACAGTTGACTGGCAAGCAGTTCCATCTTCCCTCATTATTTTTTTTTATCACAAATTAAGGAGATAAAACATCTGGAATTAATTCAAAGCGTTGAACTTTAATTTGGTAGCTGTTCACTTTAGCTCTCCAAAGAGGAAAAAAGAGATGTCGATATAAAGACAAAGATCATCATTAGGATTGAAAAACCAAAATAAACTTAACAGAGAGAGAAAAAAAAAACTTTAGAAGTGACCAAATCAGCAATCTGGTGATTCTTAAACAGAAGGAGCGCAGAGGCCAGCTCAGCAACACCAAACGGCCTGAAAGACCACAATGATGTGGATGATCACAAAATAATTTCCATGGTTAACAACAGCATCCAATACAACAAGGTGAAAAACACTGGTTAACGCTCAAGAAAAAGAAGTCCCGACTCTGCTAGAAAATACCTTAAAGACCCCATTGAGCAGATGGACGGATGAAAACAAAGATATTGAGGAGAAAAACAGCTTGAGTGTATTGCATCATCTGTCAAACACAGTGGAGGAAATGTTATTGCATGGGCATGAATGGCTGCCAGTGGAGCTGGGTCACTGGTGTTTACTGATGGCGTGACTGCTGATGGAAGCAGCAGGATGAATTGTGAAGTGGACAGGGCTATATTCTCTACTCAGATTTAACCAAATGCTGCAAAACCGATCCAACAGTGCACCACAGTGGACGTGGATAATGACCCAAAGCTTACTGCAAAAGCAACCCAAGAATTTCTCAAGGCAAAGAAAAGGAGTATTCTTCAATGGCCAAATCATTCACCTGAATCTCTGCCTCCACTTATGAAAACTGAAAACAGAAAGACCCGCAGTATGTCATGGTCCCCCTGTCCTCTCAGGTTCTGAGTTTCTTTCATTCTTTTAATAATTATAACAGCTTAGATTTGTACAGCACCTTTCAAGAAACCCAAGGACGCTTTACAAAAGAGTATAAACAAACGATCTTCTCCATTTGCTCCATCTCTCTTCTCTCTATCGTGTGTGTGGGCTTGAGTATTAACTTTGTTTACTCCTCCCACAAGTAGATCCTCATCTGCTACCAGCAGCAGTATATAACCCTTGTTCTCCTCTCTGTTTCTTGTAGGAATGACTAATTTAGACCTCTTACCTTGTTTGCTTGTTAACTTGGTGACCAGTGCGCCATACTTACCTGACCTGTCCTCCTTTTTTTGCAGATTGTGTCCTGGTGTGCCTGCCTGACTTACTCTTTTTCTCACAAAAAATACTTACCTGTGGGTTTGGAGGGAACTTACCTGCACTAGCGTGTGTGGAAAATATGTCGCAGTAAACACAGCTGTGGAAAACAGAATTTTACCTGCAGTTCTACTCGTGAAAGCAACCAAAACCAAGCTCTGCCTGCAAGCTGAGAGAACAGTGAACAAGTGGTAACTGGATTTGAACCTACAAAAAGAGAAAGATTTGAAACCCAGTGTTTCAATATCAACTTTAGTAGTGTTGCGAAACGCTGTAAATACTTACCTGCTGTGAATTCAAGAGTGTTAATCAAAGCCTTTGAACTTTTTCCAGCCTGTTGCACCAACCATGAAAAAGCAAGTGACGGCTACTGCAGTAAAGGCCTGGCAGAGCATCTCAAGGGAGGAATCCTAATTTGTCCAATTATTTTTGAGCCTCTGAAAATGGTGTGCTATGTATGAAGATTTAATGTAACACAAATAATAAATTAAACCTCTTACACTAAAGCTGAAAGTCACGCTTAAATCACACCTTTTTGATCTTTTGATTGGAAATCCACTAAAATATTCATAAGTTTAAGAAATGACTTGTCCAGTGTGTCTTTTTGCATCTGAAGATGTCATTTTACATTAAAACTGTTGTGATCTTCTGCATAAAGGGCAAGGATCAGCTATATTTTGAAGCAGAAAATGCACATCTATACATATATATACTTGGCTCATTTATATTGGGGGATATTTAAACTGGGGTAGTTCTACAGTTAATTTTACAGGGTGAGTGAATTTGCTGGTTAAAGAAAACCACTAGACCACAACATATTATACATCCCTTTAATGAGAATTGAATCTTGTTCAGGAAACATGTACAGCATACAAAATTGGCAAAGTGAGAGATAGGGCCTTCAGAAATATATGCCATTGTACATCCTTGTGTAAAAAGTGAGCTTACCACCAGGAGAAACCAAAGGATCCAAATGGAGCCCATTAACCTCATATCTTCCTCTCACAGGGAGATCTCTAGAGAGAGGGAGGAGAACAACATGTTAAACCTATCAGAAAAATAAATTGTCTACCGTGAAGGTGACTGACTAAACAAACAGTGTGCTGTTTCAAATCAGGATTACAGCTTCTCAGGAGAAAACAGTCACAGCAATCAGTCATCTGAAATGCAAAACACTGCAGCAGCGCTGCAGTTTGTGACATTCCACACTCCTCGCCTTTGTGCGCGTGCCTGGGAGATGGTGAGACGGCGTGTCTGTCAGGATGCGAAACAATGGCATAAAAGGAGCAACTTTACATAGTGAGAGCAAAAAGAATGACGAAAAGCAGAAACACATTCGGACCGAAATAGTTGATGCTCATTAATCATTTTGCGCTGAGCCTCTAGCTCCGCAGGACGACAGGAGCTGGGCGGACGGTTCAGTAACCGAGTGCATGTGAGATTAAAATTCTCTTCAGGTCTCTTTTCTCAGGCTAACAGAGTCCCTGTTGAAAACCCATCATTCTGCAGTTTGAACAGTTACAATGACCCACTGGTGTTCTCCACACCCCACAGTGGCCCAGGGGGTACGATACGCATGCATGAGCCAGTCCAATAAATCACCATGAAAGGACAATTTATAGTATTTGTTTGGCTTCAGAGGCACACGGATGGTAGGCTACTTAGCTTTAGGATGACAAACATACCTGGATCTGCCAAGAGTGTAAGTCTAGCGATGCTGATGTCTGAACAGGAATCCCTTGAATCTTTTCCAGTTCTTATGTTTCGACGTTTCACTGGTTTCCTTTGATGTGACCTGTTAGTGTTAGACTTGATTTGAACATTTTATTGCTGGCTTTTAAAGCCCTTCATGGTCTGACTCCTGTCTATACCTATGAGATGTTAACTTCATATGATCCGGGCCGCTGCTTGACATCTTCTGACCGGGCCTTTGTTAACGGTTCCAAAGGCTTTCATTAAGACAATGGGAAACCAAACTTTTTCTTTCTGTAAATCTCTTTTTGAATCACACGGTTTATCATTCAGTTTTCTATAGCTGCTCATGGCTTTATCAAATCTTTTTCACTTTTAAGACCCAAAGACTGTATCCTTCTTTTTCTTTTGATTTTTAAGTTATGTTGAATTGTTTTTAACTCTAACTCTAAATAAAAGTATTTTGCAAAATTTTACAGCTTACAGTTTGTGATTGAGAAAACAGGAAATGTTTTCTACCAGTCCCTTTGTGGAAATACATGCTGACATTTACTGACTAGTTATATGTATATATATATGTATATATATAAAGTAAGTTTTATGCTCATGGCCACAGATTTTTTGATAATGCAAATCGAGTGTAAACCAAAGCTCAGTAAACACAAATGACACAACACAATAAGAC
>NW_005187431.1:309446-311358 GCF_000239375.1 Pundamilia nyererei
GGATTAATTGCATATTCTGTGAGGCAGAGACTTTCCACAACGAGTCAAATAACAGTTAAACGCTGTTAGGACAAATGACATTACTCACTTCATGCCAAGTAGAAAAGGCATCACTGAGAACGACTGAAACTGTCAGGCAGGAAATAATGGTACTGAATTATTTCAATTATTTCATATATTTTATGTATGTAAAATAGGAAAGCACTTTAAATTTTAAATGCCACTTTTAATGGCTCTGTGAATATCAATATTACTCTGATAGATAGAGCTACAGAAGGTTTTTAGCCTAGCATAAACACTGGAAACATTGGGTATAGTCCAAAGTAAAAAAACAAACCAAAAAAAGTTAATTTTTATTTTTTTTAGATGGTAACAAGAATTCAAACAAAATCAGAAAATACACCTATGGACAGGTTTTTAAGGCACCTATTGCATAATTGAAGTAGTAGGAGAGCTGCTATGTAGGCATTGTTATAAAGATTATGGGAACTGGGTGTGTACTCGGTGCCGGGTAGGTAGTTGGGACTGTTTGAGACATCAATAACCCCTGGAGCATTTCAACATTATAACACACTCTCTGCCCATCAATAATAAATTTGCACGTTTCAAATCTTAACAGCTCTGCTTCACACGTGACAGGACTCAAACTCAAATCTCCAGGCTATATTCGACTTTCATCAGGGAAGAGGTTAGGCTATCCTTTCCCATTAGCTCCATGTACGTGTCTAAAAATAGACCCCAGAGCATTTTGTAGGCGGATGGGTCCAATGTGATAAGAACAGTGAGGCATGAAGCTCCGCACACTCCCCGTAGAGAAGATGAGAGCGAGCGCTCAAACAGGATGAGGGGGCACAGAGGAGAACGTAAACAGTATAACAGCGCTGCTTAGGACTGGAAGCTGATGCAGAGCGAGCGTAGCTGCAGCAGGTTAGGTGCAACATTAGTTATACTCTAAATAAAATACAGCAGATCCATTTATTTTCACTTTAAGGGTAAGCTAGAGACTAAATGACTGTTAAAAGCAGTATGTCTTTAGCTTTTATATATTAAATGAATTCAAAATGATGACATCAGCTGCTTCTATTATGTCTTTTGTCTTTGATTGGTGATTCCAACAGCAGATTTCTTTTAAGCCTAGAATCTAGATTTGTGCCTTTTTTATTTAAACTGCAAACGTGTAAAGGGCGCAATGTCAACTTTGTGTGTGCTGCTTCTTATTGGAAATTTATGTGTTTTCCCTCCGTTTTTCCTTCCCCTCCTCTCCCCTTTTCTGCCTCTCTTTATGTCGCCCCTATATCAAACTGACAGCAGCAGACAGAGCCACCCATCTCTTCTCTTTCCTCATGCAGCGAGCGGTCACAGGCACTGTGACAACACAGATTTGTGCTGACATCACATCAGTGATGGAGGATGCGGCGGCCCGATGCAGCGTCTCCTGACTCACCATTTCAGACCCCATCGCTCAGGCTGAAGGGAGCAGGCACACAGACGTGCTCTGGCACGCCGTTGCCAGGTTGCGATAAATGAGCCGGATCATGATGCGAGCTCAGGTGGATTAGTCTGATAAACTGACAGATTGTGAATGTTACCTGCAAGGCCGTTGTATAATTCTTGCTTAAAGAGCAAAATATTTGAACTGATTTATAAACTGCATGATCTACAAGCTGAGGAATTTCCTTACTGCTACTCAAGTTTACAACACATCCATAACCGCACTTCCCAGGAAGTTTTATGTATACTATGTGACGACCTCCTGTGCTGTCAAAGAGAGTGATAAAGATTAGAAATAGCGTGTGAATGATACATCGTACATATACACATTAAATAAGAGACAATGTTCACTCATTAAGAGTTAACAATAGAATCAGTGTATATGCAGTATTTTGGTATTGGTGGAAAAATACAGTGGCCC
>NW_005187431.1:312096-329935 GCF_000239375.1 Pundamilia nyererei
TTTTTTTCCTGCAACAGTAAGCAAACTTTGTGGATTCAACGCAGCTTAAATCCGTCACTATAAAAGCCTGTTTATATCATTCAAAGCACAGAATTCAATTTCACAGATTGAATGTTTACCAGCAAACATTTCACAACCATTTCCTCCAATAAATTGCATCGCCCTGGGCGAAAATAAATAAATTTAAAAAACGCCTTGTGATGAATAATTACATATATCGCCAGCTATTTAAAGTCTCTGCAAGTTTACTTTCAAACGATAATAAACTTTAACAAGACACAGCATGCCAACAAATAAGAACAAGTAGAGAAAAATCCAGTGAAAATAAAAACCTTTGCGCTGCTTTGCCCATGTGAACTGATCAGTCACTTCCAACACTTTGCTATGAGTCACGTTTTGAAGTTGGAAAAATGTGAAAAGACTTGTTCGTGTTTTTTAGGTTTATCCTCTGTCTAAAAATATACCAAATGTTTCTCCAATTAAGGTAAAAAGAACAGCTAGAGTTGTTTCCTCTCCATGCATTTACCTCCTCCACTGCCTCCATATCCCACTTTTCTCAGCACTCTGATTTCCTCTCTGGCCTTTATCTTCGTTTCCATATATCTCCAGCTCCTTTAATCTTTTCCCCCTATCACCTCCTTTCTCTATCGCTCTCTTGTCCGCCTCCCCCTGTCTTCACTCCGGCTCCCCCTTCTCCTTGCCCTCCTTCCTTTCTCTTACAATCTCCTGCTTTAAAAAAGCTGTGCCTTTCCAGCTTCTTTTTCAAAGCTTTTTTCTCTCACTCCCAAGGCAAGCCTAAAATATATGTCAGCTAAAAAAGTGGTTAAAACATTAAACAGCTTCCTGTTATAGAATTTTTTTTTCATCTCACTTGGTTGCATTTTAGAACAGTGCTATTGCTAATTGTTGTTCCGCAGCATATTTCACAGAGAGATCAGAGAGCACACACATCAGCTAAAATATATACTCCGGTGAAGCAGCGCACTACTGTTTATACTGGATTAATATTATAGTCGTTTCTCAGGAGTGGGCATGATGCTTAAAAAGTGCATGTATGAACACGTGTGTTTTAGTGTACAGATGGAGCCTGTTGTGTAAAGTCCTCTGAGTGCTCAGAGTATAAAAACGCTACATAAATAGAAGTCCACTGTAAGGTGACCATGAGGGTCTGAAAGGTGCCTATAAATAAAAAAAAATGTATTATTTACCATAGTTTCTGTAGCTTAGACAAATGAGACTGTTTTTCAGTGTATGGGGGATAAAATGCAGTTAGAGCACAAGTGGAAGTTAATGGCTCCGGCTTGGGGTGTAGAGATTTTAATACGGTACTAAAATAAATACCAGCGTTCGGTTAACTAGATTGATATTACAGGCAAAATGATGTCTAAAGCAGGCAATTATTCCACATGTGTGTTATCTCAGTATAAATACTTTAAGCTCTTTTCCAGTATACAGACCGGATTATGCTGCTGAATATCTCACAGTGGAAAGGTTAAATATTTTACAGACATGAGAAATTACAGTTGTGTGACCATGCACCTGCCAGTAATGATGCATAATGACAGACATTCATTAGTGTCACTAATTTCACTTTACCTGTCACCATAGAATGGCTATTAACTAACAGGCAGGAGCAATTAACTTTTCCCAAGGGACCACATGAGAAACTGGGACTGTTGTGGAGGGCCACACCACAACACTATTAGTGTTGCACCATTTTCTTCTCTTGCAATGAAAAACCTTAAAAAACATATATATGTATTTGGGCATACAGATTTTTCTTATTTAAACTCAAGAAATATTACAGAGCAAAACTTGATCCGTTGTGAAGACTTTGAATTTGCAAACATTACAGACCGAGCGCACTGCAAAAAAGCAACACAAAATTCAGATATAAGCTTGTTCTGTAACGTATAGACACACTCTACACATTGTGTTTTTGCGGAAACTGCTTCAGCATTTAGAAGAAAATGAAGTCGACATCAGGCAGTGCTTTAGTCCTGATGTTTCTAAACAAGAAAAGGAAGAAACTGAGATTCCTGGTTCATCCAATTCTCAGGAGAAGGCAGCAGCAGAGGAAATTTCATGGTTTTTCATGGTTCAAATGAGCTTGATGTGTGCATGTTTTGAGCTAGAAGTGCACTTGTTGCCATGTGCAGTGGTCTGATTGGTCACATTTGTTTATTCAGGACGGGAAAAAAAATCAAGCTCAGTTCAATAAAATAAATTTTACAAATTCATCCAGTGAAATTACACGGTCAGACTCACGTAAATATTAACGCACAAAATATTTGCACAGATTTTACATGTCTGGTGTGTAAAGTCTGGAGAGTTTTGAGGGCAGCTTATTGTGGCGGCCCTCCACAACAGTCCCGGTTTTTCATGAAGGCAACACTCTGCTGAGCCCAGAGAAAATGAATTGTACATATTAAGATTATTCAGGGGCTGAAAGATGGGAGCTGATTTTACATGAAAACGCACTTGAACTTATCTAAATTGCTGTCAGACAAACAAACAAAAATAAGTCGAGAATCGCTGTTTCATAGGATCATCATGTGCCACTGAGTCTACACCACCCACACAGACCATCCAGCGGGACTGTGTCCTCGAGCAAAACCAAGGCCGCTGCTGATTCTGTGGTGCGAACTGTGGATGACCAATGGAAGACCAAAAACGTTTTGACAGGGGGACTCATCTCCATGATGAGCAAACAAATCAAGATGCAACTGAATACACAAAGCAAAAGTGATTGTACAGTTAGCTCCTCCAGCACAATGTGTCTCATCTTCAGGATTTCCTGCATGTCTCATGCATTTTAGGCATTCTACAGTAGTTCTCTGATTACCTTTCAGTGAGTGCACAAAAGAGATCTTCATTTAAAATCCCTCTCGTCACCCCACCTCCCCCCCCCACCCCCTTCTATTAAAAGCCCTGTTGTCTGCACTCAAGTGCCTTTCTGAAACCAGGCCTGTTATTTAGCAGCGAAGTAGCAAGAATATGGTAAGAGGGGGATGAAGCAAGGAAGCATTGTTTGGTCTGTGTTCCAGCTGGTCAGGACAAGTATCCTGTAATAGAAAGACTCTCCCTGGCTCTGTGTAAACAGTTGATTTATACCTGATCTTTAACTCCATGACGTCCCACACACTTCCTCTCCTAGACTAGAAAGAAATTAAATAGGGAGACAGTAGAGAGAGACGAAGAATTATAAAGGCAGGTAAAGAAGGGAGACATGGATACAAGGAACAGGCCTCTTTTGGGAACAGTCTATCATACTCTAGACTTCCAGATACAGTTACTTAAACTGCTGCCCATGATTCCACTGTTTCAGTTTCTTCTAACTAAAATGGTCTCTTTTAAAGCACCAGAAGCATACATCACATGTTTATTGGAGTTAACTGGTGTTTGCCAGGCAGATGGGGAGCCATCTCAGCATTTCCCGCACAGGGCTTAACTGTGACTACATGGAACAGGTTGGAGGCTCCCAAGCCACTCTTCAGCTCCAACAGCTAATAACTCAACTGTAATGAGCAGGCAAAGGTGTGCCTGTGCATCTTAAGGACAACTTTTCTTTTTCCCTCCATCCCAAAGTGAAAATGCTTTTCCCCCCTCCATTTTTGTCACATGCCTAAACTAGCCTAAATTGGGCTTTACAGTGGGGTCCAGCAGTCTGCCCAGACCATGCGTTGAAAGGCTTTTTCACTTACTGTATGTCCGCCACTATAAATAAAATGCAGTGTGGATCTTTGCTTCTGAGCGCTGTGTCTCTGCAAAAACAACAAATTATTTACACCCGCAACCTGTTCTTGGAAATCTCAGATCAAAGAAAATGTAGGTCAGAGCAGAGTATCACAAGAGCCGTGGAAGGCAGTGCAAATGCTTGGCCCGATAAAATCAACCCTTCTGACTGAAGAATGCTAAGTATCTGCAACTCGTTTAACCAGAGACGTCTCTAGTTGGATTTTTCCAATATACAAATGTTATAACTTTAGCAACCTAATCAGTATCTATTCATACATTCAGCAGTTGTGCATCCATAAATGCAGTTTCTTTACAGCTGAATGTCTGGCTTGTTTTCCTGGAGAGCACATGCAATCTCCTTAAATTTCCTTTTTTGCTCTGTTTTGTTCTCCACCACCTCTGAGGAAATGATTTGCCTCCTAAGCTCCTAAACTAAGAAGCTTCTCTACTGACTCTAAAGTTGCGGCTGTGACACTTCCACAGCACTGAGAATTAACCAGAAGAAATTAAACGCTCTGCAGAGCAGATAGGAACAGATGGGTGATAATTCTTGCACATGCTAATCGGGGATTGTTTATGAATACAAAACTACTTGTTTTCCTCTTGGAATAAATTCGGAAGGAAGTGCAACTGAGCTTGAAAAGCAAACTTCTCCCACGTATTGAGTTACATGTCCTGTATGTATCCTGGCAGCCATTTAGCTTTGATTTTTGCAAACTTCGCCCACAACTTCCTTCTACTTCTCGCTCTTCAGCTCTCTTTTTCCACCGTCTCTGTTTGTCTATCAAGGTCATGGTTGTCTTTGCATTAATGTGTGGAGGGACCACCAGGACTCAAAATTCCCCACGCGTCTCTGTCTGTTTTGCAGCTGAACCAACCAGCCGGTTGGAAAGCCGGCGCTCTTTGTTCTTTCTGCCCACAATGTCATGAAGTAATGGCTCTTTCCTTACAAAAATATATGATTCTACATGCCTCAAATAATATAAGTATCATCCTTGTATGGATATGTATGCCACATATCTAATAATGAAAGTTTTACCTGATGAATTGCCTTTTAAAATCCAGTCATGATTTTATTGGGTTCATTTCACTTTCATTTTTTTTTGTTCTTTTTTCAGAAAGCCTGGATTAGAAACTGGAGTTTAAAGGTTTAATATATAAGCTGGCATTTAGGAAGCATGCAGGATTAAGATGTCACTGGGTCTGTCTGACCAACCAGTTTCTGCAGGATTTTTATTATTTTTTGTCTTTGTTGTGTTTTTGCTGCAACAAAGATATCTAATTATTTTTAGATAATAAATATCCAGTTCTCTTCAGATGCTTTGGAAAAGCATCCTTCTGATCTATTTTTCTTCTCTCTTTTTTTTTGGCAGAACACAGTCACCAGCAAATCAGTCAATCAAGAGAACAAAATCATTACAGAATAATAAACAGATGTTAAACACTGCTAGTCATGCAAACAGCCCAGTCAACAAAAGATGAACACTGGTGTGATTAGTGCTTTCAAAGCTTTCACTCATTTGCATACGGGTGATTAATTCCTACCAATGTCATCGGATCCCGAGGGCCGCTGCTGAAATGGTGTTTAGTTAAAGACCTACTTTCATGGCGATATGATCTCTCAGTTCCTCGAGCAGAATTGTGCTACGCTACAAACTCTTGCAGACTTGCAGAGACACTGGCTTATAGCAACTGAAATCATCGTGTTGTATGACCATTAAACAAAAAGTAACAAATTTACAAGACACCTTGTGTAACGGGTCGCCCCTTTGCAACCGGTATTAACCAGTACCACCGTAAAACTGCACATACAAGACGCTGCACTCATGTCAATAAACATGTCAGGATTTCCAGCAAGTCCAGAGACCACTCAGCTGTGTTTACTGAATATTCACCCAGTTATATAATCCACCCGAATTAAATTTTCTCCTCCTAATACCAGTTAACAAAGAAGTTTGTTTATGAAGGCAAGCTTTGTTCTGTCAGATGAGCAGCGCCCTCCCTGACACTGACACCTCCCCATTAAGGTTTTGTTTATTTCCTGCAATGATTAAGTGTCACCTTATACTTTCAGCTTCTCTGAGGTTCAGGTGTTTACAGACATCTGCCACTGAACGGAGGGTATTTCCAGGGGATGAAAGTCCTTTTATCTGTCAACCTTTCCTTTCCCCCAGCCCCTTCATTTCCTCTTGACTTTCCACTGAGCACATATCTCATCTGTCAAACAAGTCAATGACATTTGTTTGTCTCATTTCCCAAAAGCAGAGCGTAGAGGACAGATGGCAAATGCAGTACAGTCGCTTCCAAGTTTGGGTTCAGTGTTACAGAACTTCACTTCAAAAGTTCACTGAAATATTTGCCAGATAGTTTGACATCATGGGGAATACATTTATTTTTATTTTTGCCCTTAGTAAAATAATTAAAAAAAACAAACAAACATTCTCGTGTCTATGTGTTAAATATTACGCTAGCTGGAAAGCTGGAAATTGTGAAGTTACTGCACCAAACGGCACTGTTGCTGACATTTTCTGCCTGCAGAGAAGAAAGAAAGATTGCCAAAGACATACAAATGACTATTTTTACACTTAAAACATAATCTGTAATAAATTGTCCATTTCAGATGTGCTGGCAGGCAGATATATTTGGACACAGCATGGCTAGTCTTTTCAGCTATGCTAAGATGCTATAAATTAACCATCTGGCTTTAGCCACAGACGTGAGAATGGCATCAATACTTCTCAAAATGTCAAAGACAGCTGAAATGTCTATCTAAGTGAATAGCTGGATAACCTCTGCGTGTTACCCATCTGCAGATTCTTGGGCTATTTTTTTCCCCACGTTTTCCTGTCAGTGTCAGAAGCCCGAGCTTGGTTTCTGCAAGCTGAGTCTTTACTTACACGATCAAAGACTGTATCTTTACTCTAAAGTGCCACATTGAAGGCATTACTAAATAAAAGAGAACAAAATGAAGCTGTGCACCAATATTGTGCCTTTTGTGCAGAGCAGAGAAGAGTTGCTACAAATCAAAGATAAAAGATAAGCCCCCTCTGGACCAGGGATCACAATCAGACCTAAAATGGATCCCAGAGGGCAAGATCAGAAGACCCAGGGGCAGACATCTAACTTAATCCTGCTACTCAATCTTGAACTCAAACAAGACAGTTTAAAAAGCAGCAGAAAGAGAGGGCTTATTCGGATGGAAAACGATAGGCGCCTGTTGGAACAGCTAATAGCTCTGGGATGTACACTGAGTAAATGGAACAAACATTCTCAATGATAAATCAGGCTAGGTGGGAGGAAATAAAAAAATAGGTTGACAGAAATATCCCTGCTACATCGTATGATCCAATAAATCTTCAAATTGAAGATAGCGCGACAAGCAGCGGCATTCGCACGCACACACTGAAAAACGCTCACTTTTAATGGATGCAAAATACTATAGTTATGTCTGTAGCCCTTTTACAGCCATCAGAGCAAAATCTTTAACAGATATGGAAACACATTTCCAAGAAACCAATCATTTCCCTCAGGCAATACACAGTCCGCATAAATCCCGTACTCTACTATATCACTGTTATTGACGCGTTTCGCCTGGAGAGAAGAAATCCACAATGCCAAGGACGACCGTTTAAAATGGCCTGTCAGATGAGCAACTGCGCAAAAATTGTATGTGCAACATAAATACGGGAAGGAAAAGAGAAAAAAAAAGCCAATCGCAGTGCTCGTGCCTGCAGGGCACTGCGGCACAATAGCCTTTTTTGCTAAGCCCTATTAAGGAGTAAACTATATGCAAATGATATCAGATGATACAAAAGCTGCAGAAAAATGGGAGAGGAGGATAAACTGTTATCAAAGATTTCTTCTCCGGGCTGTACGAGTGAGTGTGAATGAGAGGGATTACAGTATTGCACACTTTCCGTGTCTGCTCACGCGCGTGTGAGGAAACAGCGTGAGTGGATCTATAATTACCTTCTACTAAATTTATGGCGAGGTGCAACTGTGTGATTGCATTCCAAAGTGTTACAACCTACTTAACACTCGTGTAAACACACCACTGCTGCACGTATGCGGATCCCAGAGTGTGGTTGGAGTGCGTGAGTGTGTGTGGTCCAGGTACGACTCACATAAAAGTGTTTATGGAGGGTGTTTTTTTTCCCTTAAGGGGACAAAAAGCAAGTATGTTTTAGGTTGATGGCATGTTTTAAGGTCGAGATTCGAGTGAGATTGCTCAGGACATCAAAGTAAGCCACTGTAGTGTCCTCTGAGGACAGACAGTGCTACACTGCAGTACATTTAACTGTGCTGTTACATGTCTGTGTGTTCTACAGAGGAATATTTACTATAAAGGCAACTAGGCAATAAATATATGAGCAACAGCTAAAATATTTCACCTATAATGACTACAGCAACTAACTAAACAATCTCCAGATGTCTTAGTTAAGTCAACTAAATGCTGGCTCTCCAATTAATAAATCTATGCGCTGTAAAAAATAAAAAACAGACAAAAGAATCTCTCTTTTGATCTCTGTGTTCTTCCCAGTAAATGCTTTCCTGCTTTTACTGTCACTGTCACCAAGTAACAACATAACTTATCACTGCTGCACTGACAACACACAGCTGTAACGGTGATGCACATTATCCCATTTAACCTCTCTGGAGAATTGCAAATTGCTACAAATAGCTAAAGTGAAACTTCTTCATCCTTTTTGGAGATCTGGACACAGCCCGCATGCTTTTCTCTTTATATGGGACTGACAATCAGCCATCCGTGTTTCTCCTTGCAGGAAAATGCAGCCCGAGTTTCCTCGCTGGACCAAGAGGAGACACGCTATCTCGTTCCAGATAAAATATAAATACATTTCTCTGTAAAGCACTTTATTTAGCCTTGTTCTTAACGTGTTCTCTGCAGCATAGCAAACTACCACTTGCCACAAAGAGGGCATATTTTTTTATGGCAGTATGATCTTGATCTCTGATCCTGCCCCTGTAGGATATCAAGAGAAAATTCCGTTTTTCAGCCCAGATCTCTGATTATTGTTTTGTTCTGGGTTAATTGCATAAGTACACAGAGTCCATCAATGCATTCAATCTGTTCATTTTAATGCAGTGGGGGGAAAATGGCATTATGAAATGTCAAGTCCTGTTAGCGAACACAAAGACCAAAGACAAATGTCACAGTGACAGAAAAAAAATGGTTTTATTTATACTGGCATATAAAGTGTACTTCTGTTTAAGTTATCATTATCTGAAACTAATAGCATGCTGAAGACCAGAAAGGTTCTCCAAACTCCTTTCCCATTGTTCATCAGTGCAGCCTCAACCTGAGCCGCACACTTGATGCACACAAACATTCACTTCCACTAGCTTTAGCCATCTGCTCCGCTCTCTATGAATATGAATGTCTCCCGCAATTACATCAATTTCACTAACATATGCCGAACGAGGAAAGCTACTTCACAAAGTTCAAAGAAAATGTTGAAAGTTTTGAGAGATGGTAAAACAATCAACCTTGATTGGAGGCAATAGATAATGAAAGACCCGAGTGCTGCTGCCTGAGCAGAAATGTCTGGAATGAAACCAAGCCCACAGAAGGTTCCCAAATCATGCGCATACATGGGCGAGAGGATTTTTATTGTGCCTGAATAACAGATCTAATTACGTTACAGAGAATGGAAAGGAGGCGGCCTCGCTACACACGCATCTTTCACGATATTTTAAATCATATACTCTGAAGATTTGCTTCCCTTAAGCATATTTCCACATCCTGCAGGTGGCTTCCTACGTCAGCATGACACCTTTTAAATCTTCTGTGTGACCCAAGTTTGAGCGGCAGGTAGGTCACGCACCGCATGCAGAATCTCTTGTTGTAAAGTTCACTGACTCTGCAAGAGTGATTAAAGGAAATCGTTGGACTGCACCTTTACTTCCAATGCGGTGCCATGTTTCCTACTGCATTTGCAGACCAAATGCACAAAGGCTTGCTGCTAACTGTAATGTGAAATGGGGGAGTAATCTAGTGGCACTCTATGATTGGTCATGCCCTGACTGCAGGACCACATTAGGCTCACTTTAGCTGATTTTTTTTTTTTTTTTTTGTATGTAACTGCAGCGCAGAGAATCACTCATCACTAAACTCTTCTATTGCATGTGCAAATAGCCAGGTCCGCTTCTCTTCCTCACCCTCTGGGAATATTTTTACTTGCAGAAATGATCAAAAAACAGAGAGCCGAGGGAAAAACTGACACTTCTGTGTCCTTCTTCAGAAGCAGGAAATCTGACTTCAAAATAATCCACTAATAGTTATAATAATCTCAATATTTAAAAAAAAAATACAACCTTAGATCAGAGCGCCTCTTAAAACTGTGTTGTGTTTAACTTCGTGTTCCTAGATAAGCACAGTTATCTATTCAGAATCTGTGTTTTCAGCTGCCTGAAAAGCTTTGATTTTTCCAGATTTCTATGATAGTGGAAAAGAGAAGACGTGCGTGGGGGGGACTTGGTGCAAATATATCAATCATGTTGCTTTGAGGACATCTTGTCAGGTGTGCACAGTATCAAAGAGTGAAAGAATGCCTCGAGATCAGAGTACAGTTTCTTCAAAGTGATGGATGCGAGCACTGTCTCGACAAACAAGCATAAATACATCATGGAAACCTGTTGTCGTGCAAAAGAGGTTGCCGCAAAATGTGCACATTAAAAACTAGGCTAATTCCAAGTCACTGCTCTAAAAATAACTAATGCGATGTAATTATTTAAAGCTGTCTTTCATTTTTCTTCTAAGGATCTTTTAAAGCTTCTGTGGAAAAGCTCTGACTTTTCTTTTTGTCTGGTCTGCATGTGCATTCAAATGGTGAATGGTCGGAGTGTTTTATCACAGCGTAAGTTCTTTGTCTGCAGCGGCTGAAGGTATTCTTCTGCACATGTCCTCCTGGCTTCATGCATTAACTCACTCACTCATCCATAGACACACACACACACAAAACCCCCAAAAAACCTTGCATACGTTTGCAGAGGTGAAGAGAGTCACCCGGTCTCCCATTTCCTCTCTCTGATACCATTATCATTATCTGTGCCATGCTCGTGGCAACCATTTAGAGCCCAGGAAGAGTACGGCCAGCAAAGAACACTGCAAATTGGCCTGCTATTAACTAATCCGTGGATGAATGTACATTGAGATGCCCGGTGTTGTGCTCTGTTACTATTACAGTCAGTATCATAATAGTCCATTAGCACCATCCAAATGAAGTTTCATTATGTAGATGCGCTTGTGCAAAGTGCTTCCACCGCGCTACTCAATCTGCAGAATCTTCACTTTAATTGAAATCAAATTGATGGACATTTTATAATTACTTGAGTAATTTCTCTTCAGTGAAAGGTTTCCCAGTTGGTTAATTTCATCTTAGCTGACATATAAATGTTTAACAAGTTGCACATTATTCCTTAAATTTAATTTTACCCTTTTAGCTAGAGTCTTGTTCTTGTTAAGCTGCATATATTAAAACGTTGTTTGTTTGTTTTAACATTTATGCATTCATGGAAAATATAATACACTGTATAAGTACAAGGGTAAAAAGATTTTACATAAATGTTACAAACAAACAAAAGAGTTGTTACTTAAAATGCAAAATAACCTTATTATACTGCTCTGGTTAGTAATCGAGCTAAATCATTCCAGTAAAATCAAAATATATTTTTTATAATACTATCATGAAATATTAGGTCAAAAGTAGGACTGGGAAAGATAGCATAGAAATATTTCAATCACATGAATAGCTTGTCGTGAAGCATACACACATACAACTGTACATTTTAAATGTGCAACAAAAAATGTAGATGTGGCTGACATTTGGATCCAAGCCCCTCTCGCATTTGTGGATGTTCTCCCCAAACCCCTGCAGTGATTTCAACAGCAAAATCATGTCTATTTCTGTAGCAGTGCCACCTACACACGACGGCGATTCAATGCTTTTGGTTACATTTTTGGTGCTTTTATGAATGTTTTACATTTAAATAATGTACAGCAGATGACAAACTCCCCTACATTTATATATGGAGACACATTTGCTTTTTATACTCGTTGAATTATTATCCCATGCAGTCTTCTAAAGATTAGTGAACGCGTTCCATCTTTACGCCATAAAAACTAGGCCTCGCTGGGATGCAGGAATTTTCCCCTCCAACTCTTGTTATTAATGAGCAGCTGGATTTGTCTCGCATTAACTGGCTGAGTTAATGCCAGTTAATGCGACAACAAAATGCAGCTGATTGAACTGAAAACCTCGACTTTGTGGGGGTCAAAGTTTGCAGAACTACGAACGCTGCTGGAATCCACAGCTGTGCGTGTTCATGGCGCTGCATTTTCACCTGCTGGACATCACTACCTGACAAGTTTAACTGTCTTCAGAACATTGCAGAGGCCTTATTGAGAGTATTTGGCTCTACATATCTGTCTGAGCAGATTTTCTCTCACACGAAGAGTGTCCTCAGGTAGTCTGAATGCTGGACACTCGTAGACCTGTGTCTCTGAGTGGGAGACCAGAGATCACGTTAACATGTGTATCTCTGTATTAACAAACATGCCATGTTGGCACAGCTTATTTTTCTTATCATTGTCGTGAGGAGACCATAGATAGCATCTGCATTTTCTGTTGTACAGTCCATTTGCTGTTATGGAGTTCTTGTTATGGATAAAAAGTGTCTTTTTTATTTCAAAATAGCTGATAACTATTCGCTGATTCCTGCCAACATCTGCAAACAAATATGATTGTATAAAGTTGTTCTACATAGTGTGTAACTGTTAATATAGAGCGTTATTAAATTTATTGCTAATGCAATTTTAAGGCACATTGACTTCTGAGGAAATTTTAGATGGCACTCGTCATCAGAAAAGTTGCCGACCCCTGCCCTACAGCATTTATGCACTTGAGGGGTAAGAAAACAGAACTTAGTTAGGCCAATCCCACACTGTAACTTTAATACTATTTACTGAGCATTACAAAGATAATGAGGATGGGTTTTTTTTTGTTGTTTTTACGATTAATTAAGTGACATGTTTAAGGCCCACTCATTAATGGAGAGAAGGCTCAAGAAGGAGCTTTATTGTCCAAGTATGTGTAGACTTACAAGGAATTAAGCTCACTGTATGTAACAGAATAGACAACAGACACTGACTGACATGACACACACAATTGCAACATAACAACAATATAACATATTTATATTTATGGTGCAATCGTGCAGAGTGCAAAGCTTTAAGGATGAATAAGTAGTTACTTTAAGTGTTATTTGTACAGTATATGCAGTATACATATAAAACAACAACTATAAAAAAAACCTCCAGTCATTGTAAACAACAAGATAATAAATGATAAAAAAAAATAATTTCAAGGCCCAAAGAAATATCTAGACTGAAAGCAAAGCCAAATGAGGTTGGCAGCTATTAATGTAGCTTGTTTTTTCCTTCCTTGGGCTGCTCTATGTGTGCTGTGAGACACTGGTAATTCTGACTTATTACAATATCCCTAGACTACCAGACCATTCAGTAATTTCCTTTGCTATTCAGCTCTTTTTCTTTCTCATTTTGGCTCACGCGCTCTATGACTCTCAGGACCGGCTATAATGCTAGGTGTAATCACCCTCTATTAAGGCTTCTGTGATTGATTGGTGGCACCAAGAGACAGCAGTTATGCACACTTTGGAGGCTGTAGCCAACGATTTTCTCTTTTCCCCTAACGCATTTCTTCTTTTGGTCTGTGCGGCAATTTTCTGTGGAAATCTTGGTGGTGCTGCAGTTTTAAGTTGAATTCAAGTTTGGTGTTGTTCAGAAGCAGAACGATGTTTCTTAAGTTGCACGTACTATTCCCTGCCTCTGTTTTCAGCTTCAGAAGTGATGTTCTCTCCGTTATCGCACACTGCTGTCCTCTCTGCCTCCTTGACCTCCACGTGTGACATTCACAAACTCCACTGATAGGCTAGAAGCCGCACACTATGATTATATTGCCATGAAGAACTCTTGGTGCTCGTACAGTAATAGCAAGGTGGAGAAGTAGTCCTGGCTGACTCTTTTGGGGCCTGAGAGGGCTTCAGGATGAGGCTTTAGGGACTTGTTGTGTAAAGAGGAAGCGATTTGCAGCGCAATCGCTCTGATCTTCAAAACCTCTCTGATCACACTCGCTGCTTCATACTTTGTCTTCTTTGTCATTGGGCTCTTTCATTTAGTCTCTCATTGCTCCTAACGTTAATTGAATTTGTACTGTAATGGTTGCTCATTTACCCTACTCATCTCTCTCCCATTACTCCTTTTATTACCTCCTCTTTTCATTTCTTTTACATTTTTACCCTCAGGTCAAAATATTGAAGGACCGTTGGAGAGCCGCCGCTTCTATTTTAAAAATCCTGCTGACTAAATTGTGCACTCACAATAACAGCACCCATCCCTCTCACATTGTCTCTCTCTGTCTGCTTACGGTTTGTAGCACCCAGATACAGCCCACTCTCTGACCCAACAGACCGTAATAGGAACACTCTGCCCAGAAGGGAATTGTTGTTAATGCCTTTCAGCTGAAGTCCAGCAGCAAAATACTTCTTTAATTGCTTTCCCATAGCCCTCAGCTGCTGTGTGTTTCCTCACTGTGCACACTGGTACAAGTGGCAACGTAGAACAAAAGGCATAGTTATCCTACGGAGATCTGTACTGAATGTGGTTATGAGGCTTTCAAAGTTTGCGATATTCAGTTATTGACTACTTATAGATCTGAGTCTATGCTGATTTAAATATTTAAGTAAAGGATAGTGAATAAGGAAAAAAAGGGACCGCTTTAACAAAAATACTGAATTTAACATCATCTCCAGATTTTAATCAAAGATTTGAGCAGAATTGTGTGAAAGAATGTAACATTAAAAATAACTAGTAGGTGAGAAGTAGTAAGAAGTGAGTAACCATTAAAGTTTGATCCCGACACAGTTGATAAAAATGTAAAACAATAAAAAAACTCTTTTAAAAACACATTTATGGAAAGCAAGGGTCGAGAGGGAGACACCTCCTGTGAACGGTCCTCACTTCATGAGCGTGCTGTGGAGGAATGCGCACATGATTTTTATTTATTTATTTAATTTATTTTGCTGGAATGAAAACACAAAGTTATCTTTAAAGATGTGAATTATGAGCTGCAGATGGAGGGAGGGAATACAGAGCACTGTAAGTCACCTAGATGACAGAGCGATCCTGGGCTCAGCCCATCTGTCACCATCTTTCTTCACTCTGAACTGACTGTAAAGCGCCGAAGGGGGATGTTTTTCTGTTTGTGTAATTTTACTTCAAACTGCATTTTAAAGTGAACACACAAAAAATAAAAACAGAGTACGAGATCACACCTTAGACTTTAGGCTTTTCAAAAATGAAGTTATTTAAAGCTTTCTGGTTCGATCTGTCTTGAGTCTACGGATGTATCCGTGATTCCCGCGGTGCTGATGCTGCGCTGAGTGGACAGCTGCTGAAGCATTTGAAGTGTCGGAATGTGGAAATTTCAACATCGCTTAAAAAAACTGCCAGCTGGCAACGTCCCTCTCACCGGTAGGCTAAGTTATTTTTAGTCAATTACAAGTTGAATCTGGTAGTTGGGGTTGTTAGCTAAGATACCATCATTAAGAAGCGGCACAACTAATGTGTCTAATTGCGAGCTAATTTGCGATGTGCACCGCTGGCCTGGCCATTTAGTTTTTAATGCACCTTCTCAGATTAATTCACTGCTTGTCATGCGACTCGTGCCATCAGTTAACCCTTCGCTTGCCAGCTGTGGCACGCGTGCCCAGGGTTGCCGACCCCTGCCGTAGGGCAAACAACTCTGGCCACCGTCCATCCGTAGCGAGCGTAGGTTATCAGGGTGCAGTTTACCTCAGATGTCAGTATGTGTCCACATCTATTTACTGGGGAGGAGGCTATAAAACTTTATAAAAGGAGTCCAATGTGAGTCCTCTTGTCATTGAAACCTTACCTCTTGTTTGTTTTCACTGCTGTTAGCTGTTAGCCTCTGGTAGCTGCTGTTAGGCTCCGATAACCGCTGTTAGCCTCTTAGTTGCTTTTAGCAGGCAGTAGTGAAGCAATGTGGAAATGTAATTTTTATAAGAGACAAAGTGTTTTTTGAAGGATACTCAAGTTTAACATTAACTAGCATAACATTAACTTACAGCCAGATGTTGCTGTTTAGCTGGCTTGTTGTCAGTTATCTGGAGTTGTGAAGGTCACATGTCTAATCTGCTGACACTAACACGTCAATTATACTTCTGCGTCAGATCTACGTCATAGCTTGCGTCATAGCTTGCGCCATAACCGGAACTTTATTTTAACCCTAAGCTACAACCATTTATGTACGTTTTTGAGCTAAGCATAGCCAAAAAGACAAGAAACAAGGGGAAATAGCTAACTTGGGTTTGTCCAAAGCTGGAAAACTGCCTTATTAGGACCTCTAAAGCTAATGAATATGTTATATCCTGTACTAAATGTTGAACCTAACAAATGCTTGAGTAAAAAAGAAATCTGTGTTTCTGGGTTGATTGTTATCGCTTTTACATCTTGACACAGGCCCATGCTAGCTGTTTCATCCAAGTTCAAGGTCTCCTTGTTCTAGCTGCATATTGATTTTTCAAACTCGAGCGTGGTATAAATCTCCGCCTTAGAAGAGATTACTAATATGCATATTTTCTAAAATGTCAAGCTTGTTTTCTTAATGACCTTATCATGTTTTCTCAAGGCTTTTTATGTAGGGCAAATTCTCATTAATAAAAAGCTTGCTGTCTATGGCACTTTCTTGACAGATTGCAGCCACATATGCAGGCAGATGCAGCACTGCTACGTGAGAGCACCCAAAAATATTCAGCTGCGTCACTCTAAATGTCAGTGTTTGTGAAAAATGAACGCATGAGCATATCTGGAGTGATAATCTGGATACCCATTTCCCTTGTAAACAGACAGAAAGATCTCCAGTGAAGGAAAACAAAACAAAAATCGCATCATGAAGGGTTCTGTTCGACTTGAAAGATTGCAAAAAGTAAGTGTGTCTTATGTCTCAGAGACAAACCAACTGTGTTGAGTGTGTCAGTAATGGCTACTTGTTTGCACTTGGTGGCTTTACTTCTCCTCAACTATATCAGAGGCTGATAGTAAGGCGATGAAAATTCTCAGGATGCATTTTCCAAGCAAACACAGAAGCGAGAAGGTAAAAGGGTAGAGAGAAAAGGTTTTGGACGTTGGAGTGCAGAGATGGGAAAAAGACAAGGGAGACTAGAGAATGCAATTCATTTTGAAGGACAAAGAGTTAAAGGACAGAGCAGCAACAGAGGACAGAGATGAAGAACGGACTAGAAAGAAATCAAATAAGTCGGGGCAGGCTGGCGTGTCAGCGTAGCCTCTGATAAAGATGGGAAAAGGCAAAAGAGAAGAATGAAATGAAACAGGAGGAGGTTTGAGGCAAAGATGATAAAATGAGCTTGAAGTACGCACGAACAAAAATGATAGCACATAAGTGGAGGAGAGAAAAGATGACGTTACAAGCATAATGATGGCATTTTAGCAAATGAACAGCAGATACCAGTTTGATAAGAGGATAGAGGACAGTGTGTCATTTTTTTTTCTGAAGACAGTAGAAAACAAAAGATTATGGATATTAGCATACTAATTATATATGAAAAGTCATATTTGATCCATTTATTGTCAAACTGATCCAGAAACACAGAGAAGGGTCAAGCTCATTTTCATGTAAAATACTTAATCACATCATACACTGTTTATACACTGTACTGTCTGACCTTATGGTTTCCCTCAGAATAAAAGCTTTGTGTTCAGTTATTAATAACAAAGTTCAGATCAAATGAGTTCCCTAGAAGCTTTCAGCATTGTTAATTGTTGTTTGGAGGTATTTACTGGTCACAGGCAGCATGGAGGAAACTTGGACGCCTTTTTGAGCACTGAATTTGCATCTGCAAGACCAAATTAATAGCTGTAAGGCGCTTTAACCAGTCATTAGCACCAGCTAACAGCTATTTGATAATGAGCTACCTTACCATTTAAGAGCTGTCTGCAAGTTAAATGGCCTCTTATATATAT
>NW_005187431.1:329955-351704 GCF_000239375.1 Pundamilia nyererei
TTAACCAGTCATTAGCACCAGCTAACAGCTATTTGATAATGAGCTACCTTACCATTTAAGAGCTGTCTGCAAGTTAAATTTTATGTTATATATATGTGTGTGTGTGTGTGTGTGTGTGTGTGTGTGTGTGTGTGTGTGTGTGTGTGTGTGTGTGTGTGTGTGTGTGTGTGTGAACTGCAAACCCTTTGGCTTTGCTAAACATACTTTTATGATTTCAGTTAAGGGACAGTCCATCGGTTTAGGTAATACTGGAGCACATTTGACACCAGCCATCCAGCTGTAGTCTTGTAGTCTTGAGTGGCAGTGCTGCAAATTGAATTCAGGTGTTATAGGAGCAGAACACATCACTGGCCAGAGAAGACACAAAAGCCTCCATAAGTGGATATAACCATGTATCTGTCTTTGTCACAAATACACACACACACACTACACTTGCCATGTACAAACCTCTGTTTACTAAGTCATCAGCTATTTGCTCTATTCTAGCACCACCTATTGATTCTACTTCAGCTGTTCAGCACACGAAGTGCTGTAGAAGCGACACTATTGCATGGTTCATATTTCGTCAACAACCGAGCTGAAGCATAAACCTTTTCCTCTCTCATGCCCATCACTTTTCTTGGAATTTCACTGAGTTCATTCTCAAACCACATGCATGCAAATGCTCTGAGCTTTTGTTATGCTAAAACTACTGATCCAGCCACCTGGACTTATAAACAGCTTAATGGGGTGGAGATAACTGAAACAGATGACTGCAAAATTAAATTTTACAACAGCAGATCAACAACATTTGCCTGAATAAAGTTCATATAAGACTCATACAGAGAGCTGAGTGTGGAGCAACATGAAAAATGGGAAGAGCTGCAGCTGTGCAGCACATATTGTGACACTTAACTTTAATCACATCACACAACCCGTCCAGCTTTGCCAATGGTTCACCTAAGTCAACTTTAGTACCTCAAATGCCTTAATCATTTTGCACAGAGCCAGCCATGTGCTGAAAAATGAAACCCCAGCAGCATTACACACAAGTTACACTTGTGTCATTAAAAGGTTAAACCACACCCTTGGATCGACTTTGATGGGAAGTCTAAATTGTAATGGGTGACACTTCATCCCAATTATGCAGTTTCTCTGAGCATCACCTGATTAAGTAGTTAATTGCATGACAGCAAAATTGTCCACAACTTCCAACTGGTTGAAGCACGGGGTCACAGGGACGGCAGCGGAGGAGGGAGATTCATCCTAACAGCTCTGGACTAGAATCATTTTAACTCACTCTGAGCCCTAACTGAGTGTTTGGCTGTTCACAATCAAGTCTATTGATGCTCAGATGGGGAGACAAGGTGACTGAATTTCATTTGGTTAGCATTAGGTTGATTAACATTAATAAGTACCAACAGGTGAGAGAGAAAGCACAGCTACTCGTTGTTTTCCCCTCAAAAGCAGAAAAACTGAAAAATGTGCACAGTCTCCATGCATCCATCCGTTTACGTTTAGGTGTAAATCTTTACAAACCTGTAGCCAAAAAAAAAGTTTATGATCACTCAAATAAAGCACTGAATCCACAGTCCTTCCAAAGGCCATCCTCGCGTTTTCATACTTTCATGCACAGCACCTCGCTCTTGCTTCCAGACCTTTTACTTCAGTCCCTTCAAACGGGGGCGCACAAACAAGCAAATTTGGCGCTTGCTTGCCTGCCTGTCTGTCTCCAACCACACAGACAGGACAGATAGACGGGACAGACAGGCAGCGTGCGGAATGATGAATAAAGAACTTATCTCAGTTGCTCAGAAAGAAGCCAGACACATTTCCAACCCAGCCTAATTCACTGCAGGGCACCACATATCTCAGCCTGCCTGTCTGCACGTATCTCTTCACTGCTGTCTCTCTCATTCGGGCCGTCTCTCTCTCTCTCTTTGACAGCCTGACACTGTGTTTGTTGCTATTCTTGTCTTCCTCTGTACTGCGCAGTGTGCGTGTGTGTGCGTGTGTGTGTCATAGTTGTATATGCTGAGAAACTCACACATCAGCTCATTGAAGCCACTCAGCATCGCCTCTAATAAAAACCCACGCTTTTTCTTCAATCACGGTTACGAAAACAGAAAGGAATCCCCAGAAGAAGACTCTCAATATAACTGCAGACATCCTCACACAGCCACTTGAGTTTCTGCGCTTTTGCTGCCACTGTTGGAAGCGTTCAGTAGCGACTTCGACTTCATTTTTGAACGGGACTTGTGGCCTGTTGGGTCCGTGAAGGAATGCCTATTTTGCCCCCTTCATGAATGTGCTAATATAATCAATATGAAGGGAAATGTTTTTGGGGTTTTAGTAGCGTGTAACATTTTCACAGGAGGACAGATGAGAAGAAGGAAGCCTTGGGTGGAATTGCTTCATGAAAATATAACTCACAGTCAGCAGTCCTGTCTGAAAGTAAAAATATAGACACTGTGGTCTCCTGGTGCGGTTAATGCACCAAGTGTTTCTTATTTCCTCTTCGGATAAGTGTTACTTTTTAATGCTCGTTACAGTGTATATTCACAAGTGGGTTCATTGTGCTGCTGTGGGGAACGTACCAGATGCCTCACCATTTTGGCTCAGTTAATTTCTCTGAAGAGAAGCGGGATCCTGTATGGATACACGGCGGTGTCGCGTGAGTGTGGATGTATAAAAGTGCGTGTCTGACGTAAAAAGATCCGTCTGCAAAACACTTCGTCACATATATCTGGCTGCAAATAGGAAGACACGTCGGGAGGAGCTGCCTTATGTACGCAGTTTGTAGTTAAGCAATGAAAATCCATTTACATATTTCCAATGAGTCACCAGAGAGCGTACAATCTGAAGAAGTTTGTTGTGGTATTTTTGTGGCATATTAATTTAGGATTTAAGCTGGGGAAGCCCAGGCTTTTCTTCATGGGAAATGCATGAAATCCTTACAAGAGGCTATCATAGCTGATAAAGACTCTTTTCTCTCTTTTCTTGAATTTTTCAACCGTTTAATAGAGAAAGGAGCAAGTGCGCAAAACATTTTGCAATATTTTTATTTATTCACTCATTAAAATTATTCTCATCTAATCTTTTTATTTATTTATTTATTTATTATTATTATTAAGATGTAAACATTTCCCCCACAGCCAATATGCTAAAAATGCATTTATAACATTAACCTTAGGAGCACGCAATGCAAATCCAGTTCATATGACATAAACCGCCAAGCAAAGATTCCTCATCAGTACAATTAAAATGGGGCTTAAATTAGTCCCCAAACCCCGCGGGTAAACTGAGTGACTAAACCCAAGCACCATCCTCTATTATCCTCACCAACCTTTTTTGGAGAACAAGTTGAGAAAAACAAAAAAGTTATAGAAGAAAAAAATCTGTCCGTGACTTACCTCACTTCAACTGACTTGAGGCTGCAGCCCGAGTGACACAATAAGATGCTGAGGAGAATCACAAACGTCTTTCTCAGAGAAGTCCTTCCACCGAGAATGACTCCCAGCTTTTTGCGCTCCTATTTAACGCAGCGCCAATAAAAACTTTTTTTTTTCAGATCCACGGATATAAAAGCCATTATAAAATCAATCAAATGCTTCTACAGCTTTCCCCACATGTCTACCTTTTAATTATGAGAAGAATTAATGATCTGCGGTGCGCGCGGGAGAGGAGTGTGGAGCAGGACGCCGGTCTGATGCGGTGACAGTTGACTGCCCGGTAATCCAAGTGCGTCTAACAGCCTCCCGCTTACGCGGACGAGCGTGTGGTGGGAGCTCCTCCTCGCCTGCTTACCTCCGTCTCTGCGTTAAAGACACAGGAGAAGCCTCTGCACAGCGTGTGTGCGCCGGGCTCGGACACTCCTCTGGACACTCAAATCGAAAGAAACAGACACTATAAAGAAAAATGATGGCGATATGCCAGAACTCGTCCAGTCTGTGGCAGTTGCAGTTGAAACGCCTTGTTGGAGTTATAGCATTTTCTCTGCTCCCCCTTTTAACTCTGTAATCTAACCTCATAAAGACAGTATTGAGCTGTCAATATACTTTTTTCTGTCACAAATCTCTTATAATAGGTACTCGTGGCATGATATGTGACCAACCATCATGCCATTTGTGACAGATCGTGTAATATACAGTGAAGGGGGATACATCGTTTCATATATCTACTTAGGAGCCCTTCCAGACACGTCATCGGGAATACATTCATGCTTTAAATTTCGATTTTGTCTCATTTACATCCTTTTTTAAACTAAAATGTGTAATTCTTTTTTTATACATGCTATTCATTATGTTAAGCTTTGCTGCTGATTTCACTGGAAAATCAATTCAAAGGGTACATTAGGGGCACTGGACCATAGAGGTATCTTTTTACAGACAGATATGAATAAAAAAACAAGACAACCCAAAACTTTTTTATGTTTCCAATGTGCAGTAAGTCACACAATCAAAAAAGTAGCATTTGTCACTGATGCGAACAGGTGGGGAAAGGTTATTTACGTCAACACAACCAATTCAGTTCAATTCAGTTCACTTTAATTGGATTTATATAGCGCCAAATCCAGGCAACAGTCAACTCAGGGCGCTTTGTATTGTAAGGTAAAGATCCTACAATAGGGACAAAAGGATAAATCGTGCCTGTGTGCCTGCCGAGGTAGCGTGGATGATAAGAAAAGTCGATCTAGAGATGGATATTGAAAGTAGTGCAGAATACCAAGAAGCATTATAGCATCATTTATTTATTACCTGGTTCCTGAAACATAATAAGTTTCACTTTAAATAGATACCAAGGGCAAAACTGGTGCATATAGATTCACCAGAAAGCAGGAAACTAAGTGTTTGGTGATTCCTGTAGGACTACCAGACCTCCCCCAATGTTCAAACAAAACCCAAGCCCACGCTCTGCACGCATCTCTTTACTACACGCACAATAGTGCAGCAGTAATGAGACTACTACACTAGAGCAAGAGAGAGAGTAAAGACTAGTAAAGTATTAAAGAGACTGAATAGGTGACCTCTAAAAAAGGATCTTTGTTGTTCACTCAGACTTGGAATCTGTGGTGAACCCTTAAAAATAATGTCATCACAATCCAGGCAGGATGGAAACGCCACCACACAACTTACTGTTAACAGTGTGATCATCTTTAATGACAGAGAAGGCTTCCATTCTGCAGTCACCGAGATCACGGTAATAACAATCAGCATGGGAATTAGAATACACTCTTCACGTCAAGCTGATTTTCCCCAGGACGGCTGATGAGTTATTGGTGGATTGAGTCCATTATCCGACTGCCATGTATGTATTCTATTTATCCCGTCTGTTATTCATCAGGGTTTTTTTTGTTTTGTTGTATTTTTAAAGGAATATATCTGAGGCAAATTAAAAAAAGAAAATGCAAATCACTGTGAGCATAAAGTACTGACCTAGCAAATGATTTCCCTATTTAAGACACAGTGCTTGGTGTTTGGTAGCCTGGCTTGGCTTTTAAATCACCACCGGTGTATAAAGCAGAGAAACACCTGTGGAACCAGCGTAACGAAAGTGCTTGAAAAAACCAGTGTCTTCTCATTTTCGTTTTGTTGAACCACAACTTTCTCCTTGCACTTAATTACAAGCACAAACAGATGTTTGCGTGCAATTGCTGTCATCGCAGATTTGACATTCATCTCTCTTCATCTCGCCAACATGCACACAGACAACCGCAAACAGTAAGCGGTGATGAACATGCAGCTGCATATTTATAACACATTACGACAGTGTCAGACATGATCAGCCTGTCATCGCTAAAGCCATGCAATCTGCAAGTGAGCGGCGCTGCCTTCAAACCAGCAGTAATGGCAGAACATCCACTCGGGAGAAAGAGAGGAGTGGACAAACACAATCTACTTGGGAATGTTTGTAATCCTCCAACGCTGGAAAAAAAAACACGTTGCATTGTCAGCTACATTTTTACATGCACATATGCACACCTGCATACATCAGATTAACTTTAAATCATCCTACATGGGGAAAAAAACACAAAGGAAAATCTCTAAATAGAAAAAGAAAGAAGGCTATCGTTTTTTTCTTCATCTCTCTATTTCAAATGACTGTCTCCTCTGGCCACCCCTAGATAAATGTCATTCCATATGTACAACGCCATAGTTATACAAGAAATCCCTCCTGGCAGAATACCCTCGTTCCCTGGTAGCATTTGAAGTCGTGCTGGCTGATGGTGCTGCGGCTAGAGGACACTTCCATGAAAAAGCAAGCCCTCTTCAGAGAATCCCTCATTATGGTCAGCTGTGGTGATGATGGACGCTGGAGGACGGATGATGAAAACGAAGCTGGAGTGAAGCCCGTTTCATGGAATCCACTGTGATGTAAACCTAGAGGATAATGGTGCCACACCAAAGAACATACAAGTTTGGACGCCAGTGTTGGCGACATCTGTGTGCTGCATTTAACGTGACGCCACCGCATCCCATCCCACCATGAACAAATGCAATAATTTTTTGTCTTCGACGCATTGGAAACTGAATGTTCATCAGCGTTGCAAGTTAAAGACTGCAAGGAATAATTACACACAATAGAAGAAAAGTAGATGCGTGTGTTAGAGTCCCTTTCTTTCATATACAGTTAAGTGTAAAGGACAGTACACGCCACGATTCAATCGTTTTTAGAACCTACTTTAGCAGCAATAACATAAAGTGATTCTTTTCTGTAGGATTTCATCAGTCTCACATCATTGTGGAGGAAATCTGTCCCGCTTGTCTTTACAGTGTTGCTTGATTTATGCACAGCTATCTTAAGGTCTTGCCTCAGCATTTCAGTTGGGTTGAGGTCTGGACTTTGATTGGGCCATTTTTTTTCAGTTGTTTTGCTGCTGTGCTTGGGATCATTGTCCTGTTGCATGACCCAGTTTCAAACAAACTTTAGTTGTCACGCAGATGGCCTCACACTGAATTTAGTGGGATCTTGACTCCCGGGAAGACTGTAGTGCTTGTGCTTTTACAGAGGGCCTCACTTATTGATGATCATGTAATCAACTGGATTGATTAGTGGCACCTGGCAAGGGTAAGGGTGTACTTAGTTTTTCACTGGAATTAATAAAGAAATAAAGGCAACTTTCAGGTACTGCAGGTAGCTCTGCATATTCCTGATATGGCTGATTTGTATACCAGATGCCCTTTGTGACCGCCCTATGTACAGGACTACACTATGGAGACACTTTATTAAATCTATAAATATGTTGGTTTTAATCCAGCTTCCAGCTAGCTGTGAATCACAAAATAAAATATCAATAAAATTATACACTACCAAAGCCTCTTCAAGGGTTGTTTCTTGATGACATAATGACTTTTGTGTCTATCTGTGCTTAAACCTAAGATGACCCTGAATAAATACAGTCATTATTTGTTTTTACATAAGATTTTAATCAAATCAATATTCCTATGTGACAGTCCAGGTTCACACTAAAGAAGCTTGTCTGCTGTGAGAGCAGGATACTGTTTTCTGCACACTAAATTCCCAGCACCAAACAGTAAGCAGCACTCTTGTGAGCATACTTGGGCACTAAGCAACTAAAAGCAAAATATATCACTCATCCACCTGACATTGCTGGCAAAAAGCTAAAACATTAAGACAACGGATATCAGACTTCCATTCATGATGTGCTCTCTTTTTTAAAGCTTCATTTAATTTAATGTATTCATTTGATCTACCAAATTCACATAGTGGTTTCGGATGTTTAGAGGTTGAGCATTTTTTCCTGCATCTGAATGGTTTTATGCAGGCGTTACTTGGTGCACGTAGGGTGACAAATATCTCAGCATTCACATCAATGTGTGAGTACTGCATTAAGTAGAAAATCCTGCACCTATCCCTCAGTACCACCTTTGCCACAGGTTCAGCATCAAGGACAGACTTTCATTCGCTGTGCTCTCCCCATAGGCTGCGCAATGATGTCTTTTCCCTGAGTGCTAACTATACTTTCAGAATGTAATCATTGTATTTAAATCACAAAACTAGCTGGTGAGACCCGGCGCAACCTTTTTTTTTTTTTTTTTACAGTTTACTTCATAAGACTACTCGAGTTACACTACTCATCTTTTGAGAAAAGCACCATTTTTTGTGCACTAATACTACAACTAATATATTTTCACTACCAAGGACAAGGCTTTAATATTCATCTTAATGCAAGAAGTCAGAGTTTTAGAGTTACCTTTATGGCAATAAGATAGAGAAATAAGATGCCTGCAATCTGGTCTTTAAGCCTGACATCATTAGCCATTTCCGGGTCCAAACTCTGCTTCAGGTCTCAAAGTCAAACGAACACTGCGGCATCACTGAGAGTTAAAAACTCTCTAAATTCTTTCATCTTTAATAAAATGATCAGTGTGACTGTTCTACCAGGTGTAACAATTAAGTTTGACATCCAGGCATCCATGATGGTTTACCGGAGTTAGAAGTTAGCAGGGAGTTAGCTCGCTAGTTTCCACCTAAACATAACATACCATTTACAAAACCATTTCTGAAAGAAAAAATGTACAGCTCTGCTATCACTGCTATTTATCACATAAATGAAGACAGAAAACTAAACAACAGTGACTTTTGTAGGGTTACTGAAGTCGCACTAGCTGGTATATAATGATTTGCTATGTGCTCACTAGCGACA
The DNA here is from genome assembly GCF_000239375.1 of Pundamilia nyererei. NCBI lineage: Eukaryota > Metazoa > Chordata > Actinopteri > Cichliformes > Cichlidae > Pundamilia > Pundamilia nyererei. The sequence continues at coordinate 338,603 of NW_005187431.1, forward strand.
CAGCTATGTTAGCATAATATAAATGTAGTGAAGCTGGAGGATGAACGCTGATTTTTTTCCACTCGATAAAAGTTAATGCAAGGGTTCCCAATGTTTAGGGACAAATGCAATCGCATGGCAGGTAAACTAAATGGTAAACTTACCAGCATGGGCTGGGCTGTTGTTAAAAACTGAGCTTTTGGTAATAAAAACCAAGGGAGGCAACATTGATGACTGACTTTTTTTAGGGGCTTGTTCAGGTTAAATAGAACAAGATACAAAGCATTAACAGATACACAACAACCTTAATAAACGCAGAGTTTGGACCCGGAAGCAGGGTTCATATGTCATCACTTAAAGACCAGATTCTAACTGTTACTATTTGCAGGGAAATGCCCCATGTTACAATCTTGTATTCTAGCTAGCAGGACCTATATTAGCATGGGTTGTTTATGTATAGCTTTAACAGATAGTCTAGGGGGTAAAGCTGATATAACTTCAAAATTCACAGTCATCTAAACTTTAGATTGCAGAAGAAAATAGTCAACATCCAAAAAGTGACTTCTTTATGTCGAAATCAGTTTTGTCCTCGTTACTCTGCACTTCTTCCACAGTCACAGAGTGAATCCTAATGAGTGTGTGCAGAATAACTGCTATCACTTTAGCTTGTTTTTGTTATGAGGAACCGAATGTGTTGCTATTATCGCCGGTCTCCCCCTACTCACTGTATATAGGAGTCCACTCACTTGTTCTCTTCATCAGCTCATCCAGTCCATTTCAGCTGCTGCTTCCCAACCTTGCCATCTGCCTTATTTGTTATGTGTTTGCCATCTACAGCTAGCTTCTATTTAGCTTTTCACATGTATACCAGTTTGCTTCTTCTTATTGCCACGGTCTTACTGAACCTCTACTTACCTCAGCATCCTTCTTTTCGTCGCACACCTGAGTTACCAGATCTCTCACAAATGTCTGACAGATAACAGATTGTGTGTGTGTGTGTGTGTGTGTGTGTTTGTGTGTGTGTGTATGTGCTTTTAATATTTCAAATTTCACGGTTTTACCAAGGTACACGAGCAGAACAGAAGCATCATTAATGCTGTTAGTAATGCTTTTGCTTTTCCTGTTGTGAAAAGTCAAAATGTGTGCTGTGAAAAATTCACAACACTAACACGCTGCATTTAGTGATGAACTAGTGGGAGATAATAACATAAATCTGTACTGCAATTTTATAAGCTAGTTTATTTTGTTACCATCCAAATAGTTTTACTTCCCAGTGTTCATAATTATTGATTGATGACTATGCTCTTTAGCCTGCACTTTTTCTATGAATATGTCATAATTGCATCCATTTTCTCAGATCTTCACTTCACAGCTTATTTGTAGGTTTTGCAGCTGTTCAGCCCTCAAAGTGGTGAGCATAAGCAATACACACATATATATATATATAAAGTAAAAAATATCATTATCAGGGAGCAAATTCAGCTGTGCCGATGTGTTGAGTCGGCTTGTCTTCAGAGAACTGCTGAACACTGGCTTAATATAAAGTCTTTGACCTCAGGGAAGCTGATAATTGAAACACAAAAGGAAAAGGGGAAAAAGAAAGGCTCCTTCACAGGTTGAAATCGTAATTTTTATTTATTCGATTTTAATACTTCATCCTCTCTATTTGTTCGTTATGCTCAAATCATTTTTAATCTTTCTTAATAAAAAAGGAGTGTGGCACATTTGCAGGTAGGTGGAAGAAAATGATTTAGTCACAGCTGTGAGTCATCTGCTGCAAAAGAGATGCAATTCTCAAACAACAAGAGGAAGATGTTACTGCAAGGACCTGTGGATGATGGGCATGCTTAAAGTCTATTAAACAATGATTAACTCTTACAGTTACTACTAAAACTAAAATCTGTCATGGAAACTGTAGAAGTTAATATTCACCTCAAAAACTAATTACCGCACCACTACCCAAGTCACAGCACGATGAACAGGAGTAGTGAGGTGTGCAGATCACTGCACACACAGCTCTTTTCCGTCTATTTCTGTTGGCATTTTCTCTGGGAATTGATTCAGAATTTGTACCTCAAAATCTTCCAAAACATGTCAGAAGCACAAGGAGTTGCCTGACTTGTTTAATTGTACAACAGATACATGTGTTTGGAAGCCAGATGGACCTTGAAGAACAGTCCAGATTCTCCTCAACAGACACATCAATCTTCAGTATGTGAGGGGAGAGGGACAGAGACGGCTCACTTTATGCAGCAGACGGTGATGAATGCCGGGGAAACTCTGATGACATGTCGGGAGACAGAGGGCAGCTGGCATGTTTGGTCTACGCTTGAAACAGACCAACTCTGTGATGTGACAGCAAAAGAAATGGCGACTCTTAAAATAGAAAACGCGTGTGACGTACATTACTCCTGTAGTCACGGTTCCAAACATAATAACACACTTGCGCTACTGGAAGTTAGGGCTCCTCAACAAAGGCTTTGAGGATATTTCCAAGAGGTCATGAGGTAAGTCAGAAAAGGACAACGCAAAACTAATACAAATTTAGACTTGTTGCAACTCTTTGCAGCAATCTTATCAAGGTGACTTCAACTTTAAATGGTTGTGACAGATGACTTCCTGTTAAAAGGAGTTTTTCCTTCCCACTGTCACCAAGGGCATGCTAATAAGGCTGTCGTTGAACTTTTGGGGTTTTCTTTGTATCATTGGAGGGTTTTTTCCTAACAATATAAAGCACCTTGAGGTGAATGTTGGTGTGATTTGGTCGTAAATAAAAAAATGTGAACAGATTTAAGTTGATATATGCTAATTGTGATGTGATACTGTTTCCCTATTGAAGGCCCACATCACAAAGGCTAACTACTTAAGTTACGGAAAAAGGAAAAATAACATCCACTGATGCCTTTTTCTATTCAGTATCAAGAGCTGTGCTCACATCCTGTTATGTTAGCTCGGGAGTTCGCATGAGCAACAACAAAGTTCCAAAAAAAATCCACAGAGAAGGCTGTTTTGTTTGTTGATAATATCACAAATAGCTATAATGGATTACCTCTTCGGAGTTTGGGAACACTTGCACGGTGGACAAGATTAATCAGCTTAGGACAGTGTTCCCATTTTGAGAGGCCGTGCTTGTCAAATTACATTGCTTCACCATCCACCAGTGTCAGACTTCCTAGAACACAAAATGATTTGGTTTGGTGCCCAAAAAGAAATTTATAAAACATTTATAAACCATAAAGCTTCCCCCCACCCCGAGAAACTTGATGCACTTACAGAAACAGGCTCTAAAAGAATAAATGCTGCTGAGTCAACACTCTAAGATGCTTGGCACGGGTTCCTCCAATATACGGATAGCTACTGTTGTACCTAAAGTTTAAAGCTTAGATTAAAGCACCAAGATATACCCAGTGGCTTTCACATTGTTCATTAAATATTGATTTGCTCATTTAGTAGAAGTAAATAGAGTAATATAGTAGTATTAAGTATATTTATACTAAGTATTTGGTTCTTCTTAGATTTGTGAATCAGCCACCAGGTGGCGTCTGAGAAGCTTCTCCCCTTGGCGTTCACCTACACCTCCAGTACACTCAGGCATCTTGGCACAGAGCAACATTGCTGTTTGACACATGGTGAAAAGAAGCCTTCTATATTGAATTGATGCACTTTTAAATGATGATCATGTTTCAATGTAAGTATTCATTAATCACTATTGAGAATGAGGAGCAAAATTACTTACATTATCTAATGTACTGCAGCTAATGAAATAACCGAGCATGATCAATTCATCTCAGTTCACCTGAACTGCACAAAATCAGCAATCAGTGTGATACTGACACTTGCTAATAGTCGTAGACTGAGCTTTGTTGTGATTTAAAGTTCATAACTGAGTCCATTTTTCTTCTTGTTTTGCCGTTTCAAAGATTTGTCACATCATTTGTTGATTTAAAGGCACCACAGAAGAATATGCTGCTGCAAGGTGCAATTATGATTTAACAGTCAGAAGGTAAACATGTTCCATATATATATATAGGCCTCATACAAATGCCTTTAATATATGTATATAGCCCCTTAGGATCAAATTTTCTGTCTTTCCTGAAATTTTGTATCCATAAATTTTTATCCTAAAGAGCAGGAAGTTGAAATATTATCAATAGCAATTCCCCCACCGGTTTCATAATGATCAGCAGTGATGATTCAGTGTGGCTTTTTAACGGCTGCATACTGTTAGGATGACTGCTCCCTTGCATACTTTCAATAGATGATTTAGCTTTGGTACTCAAAGCAATATCCCGAGCCAAATGCATTCCCTTTTATTACTATTTATATTTGAGCCAGATGGATGAGTAGTTTCCATTTATATCTTCAATAAATATTTATTGTCTGAAGAATCACACAGCACTTTCTTATTGTATTACAAGAGATGGAGCAGAGCACAGATTTAAGGCAGTCAGGATGTTCATACTAACAGCCTGCTTTCCTTAATGACATTATAGACCATTGTGATTTATCTTCACGATAAAGAGAGTATATTATCTGAAAAACTACTGACCAAAACACAATTGTTAAAACTCTTTTTTAATAACTGAGGTTGGGAGGAAAATATACATGTGCATTCATTTTCCTGCATGGATGCTTTCTGCTATGGGGCGTGTTATTGTGTGTATTCCACTATAATTACATTATAATTGCTAAAACATTTGCAGACAATATTTCTGAACGCTCATGACTCATGTCTTGTAAACCTGCAGCTTGCTCTCCTCTAAATATGCAGTGCTGTTCTAATGAACCTGCCACAGCAGTGTTTCCCTGCCCCATGATTGCTTCCTTCCCGATTCAAGGCTGCGCTGAAACGAATGAGATAGGCTCGAGCGCCTTGAAAAGTATTACCAGATAAGGAGGGAAGACAGCAACATTAGTAAGGAACGGAAGAGCAGCCTGGAGATAAAGTGCAAGTGACTGAGGGAAAGTGAAGAAACCAGCCAAGTTTTTAGGGTAAAAGCAGACACTCTGTGGGTTTATGTGCATGGTAATGGCTGAAGAAGACGAAATCCGCATAATTTTAGTTTTTACTTTTATGAAAATACCGCACAGTACAGTGATTTGCTTAACACAGTGTTATCAAAATACAGAAAAGGCAGAATTCCTGAACAAATTCAGGATATTTCATGTAAAAAAGTGTAACTGAACAAAAGAAAAGCATACATTACATTCACACGGTATTAAAATACATAATCAGGAATGTTGGACATGAATCAACAGCATCAGCAGCAGCAATCCATCCAACTTTACTGACAGCATACAGTCAATAAAAAATTCAGAAAAATGCTCTAATGACATTACAAATGTGGTCAAAATTTGTCACACAAGGGCATAGGCAGCCTGGTCGATATTTCAGCATAAACAAACACACATTAGCTTCCATGTGGAAATTCTCCAAGAGCGAATTCCTTAGTACAAGTGTCAAACATTTACGCCTGCAAGGAAGTGATGGGTTTTCTATTTTTTCTCATTCGCAGAATTTTTCCTTGGCCTGGATGCTTTTTCCATCCTGGAACAAAAACAAAAAGCAAAAAAAAAAGCATAACAGCTGATTAGCATAACATATAATACTAACAATTGTGCACTTTTTAGTCTCACAATTAACCAAACTGGCTTTCTAGGAACAGATTTTGCTTGGTTTCCTCCAGATCATAGCACAGCGATTGGCAGCAGTGGATGAATGCTTTGGAAAGCATCATCCAGCCTGAGTCAAAGCAGTAGTTTTAATTTTTCAAGATACCAAGCATTTTTATGCCTGACAATAAATCAACTGAGCATAATTTGGTCTCTTTCCAATTCCCCCCAGACTTTCTGAATTTTCTCCTATTTCCATCCACTAAGTGGGTCTGAGTGGCAATTCAAATGCTGCCATTATTGAATTAAGCAGTCAGAAAATTCTCCTGAAATTATCATCTTCAGATAAAGACTTCACAATGAGCTGTGAAACATACGCCCATGCACCCTTCCCGCCCGGCTCAGGTTTGCACACCTTTTGCGCACACGTCCATGCAGGCTTGCCGCGAGACAAAGTTGTTGTTGCTCCCACCGCAGCCTGAGTAGACAAACTCCTCACACGTCTTGGTGGCTGTGTTATAGTAATAGCGAGGTATGGTGGCTGAACACTTCCCTTTGTCCAGAGGATCCCGGCAGAGCACGGGGATTGCTGTAACACAAGGAACACAACACAAGGAAGAGCTCGCCAGTTATTGTTTAATCATTTCCTTGTGAATGCAATGACTTTGTCTATTGTGTATCCTCACAGGGATGACTCAGGGGGGTAATCTGCTCACCTTTTTTTGGACTGCAGTACTCCATGCAAGAGGCTAGATTAAGGAAGCGGTTGGAATTCCCCTGGCAGCCACCGTAATTAAATGGCTCACACTGCATGGTGGTCATGTTGAAGAAGTAGCGGGAGATGAGACCCCGGCAAGGTCCCTCTTCTTTAGGAAATCTGCAGATTGGGGGAACCTCTGTGGAGAAGAATGGGAAAAAAATCAACATTTAACAGTGAGATCTGGTGAAACAACACTAATTAATTCATATGAACAGGTTAACAACCAGAGAGGCACTGGCTAGTTTCCTAAAAATGAAATAAAATGGACATGCCTAAGGTCACCATCACTGATGTATCTGCCGAATGTCAGCTGATACTGAAAGAAAATGTAATTTATCTGTGTCAATGCCCAATACTTATGTGTTGTGGGCTGGCTAAATGTTCAAAGATGGTGTAAAGAAGAGCTGAAAATATTTAGAATCACATAAATAATTTCATGTTTAATGACAATATTTTTTCTCCTGGAAGAGAAGGCAGGCTAAGTAGGAAAATCAAAAGCTAAAGATCAGCTAAATTGTTACTTAAAACATGCGTACTGGCCCAGAATTTCATCCCTAATGATCCATGTATCATATCGATACAGGAATACCATGTATATAGATATGTATATAGGTATATAGATATGTAAGTAAATAAATTCAAATAATCTGAACAAGTAGGCTCACTTCATTCATCCCCATTCTGAGATAATGTTAGTTGACTTTAACGTTACAAACCTGCATTAAATCAGCTCAACTGGAAACCCATCCAGCACACATTTTGGCTGGTTTGTAGGGAATTAAATACTTATTTCACTCAGTGACATGCAAATCAGTTTATACCTTTTGTGTAATGTGTTATTTCTGGAGTTTTGATTGATATTCTGTCTCACTCTCCGTTGAAATGAACAGAGTCTGTTCATTTCTTTCTAAGCAAACTTGACATACTTTACTAACATTATTTCTCCCACTGTAATTCCCAATTTGACCTCATTCAATGACAAACTGATATATTACACTGACTTTGGCTTTATCCTTTAGGTTTTAGAAGTAAAAAAAAAAAAGTGAAGTGAGATAACTTTATCTTATTGGACAAAACTGATTTTGACAAAGTTTCATTTTGAGGACATAGATGGCTGTTGGAAATGTGAGTAAACAGCAATATATGTTAATGCAATACTCAGCATATGACAATATCGTAAAAATCGCAATAATATCACATGTTTAGGGAAGTATTGTGATAATATTATGTCACGTGTTGTCTGACTCCCACCTCTAATAACTCACGGGTCAGGCTACTTACTGGGAATTTTGTAGCATGTCTTGTGGCACTCCTGATAACTCTTGAAGTTATTGGCATTCCCTTGGCAGCCTCCATATTCGAAATCCTCGCACCTCTGGGTGATGGTGTTGTAGTAATACCGCTGGATATTGCCTCTGCACGGTCCCTCGTCCACTTGAAGAAGGCACACGCCTGAAAAGCACCAAGCAGATTTTTATTGAAATACCCGAGGACCGTTGCAAGGACACGGAAAAGAAAGTTTAAGCAGTGCTTAACAACACGCGCCAAACTGGATCTGTAATACGCCCGAGGTCATGTGATAACCAACAAGCTCAGAACTGCTGTTTTAAAAAAGTTGATGAAAACATTGAAGAAGCGCGAAGAAGTAATTAAAAAACAAAACATGATGTGGAGTTACCTTTAGGTGGCAGCGCCAAAACGCAGTAAAACGAGGAAATTATTGTAAACAGAGCAAATGCGCAAAGCTCCATTGTGCAAAGTTTTGGTCGAGATCCAGACTTTTCCGCTCTGTCTACCATCCCCACTCAGACCTTGTTTTATAGCACGGGGAAGAGGGACGGGCATGTACTGAGTCAGCGCGCCAAAGAAAAGAAATTATTGCAGTTGATTAATGACGTCAAATTCTGAATTACTTGGAGGAGCGCTAAATCATGTGACTAAGTCTTAATAAAATATGAGGAGGAACTTGCTCTGCTTGAGAGAGTCAGATATTTTCACTGCCACAGGCCACTGGTTCTAGTGATGATGATGATGATGGGAATGTGCACCAATCCAGTAACACACACAGCATCCTTGTAAGATTTCCACAGAGCCAATATTGCGTTGTATCTAGGGACACACACGCTTGTGAAACATTAACACATCTTTCTTGTCTGAGCCACACAGGCAAGTCCCCACCAGAATACCCGTCTGACCGGATCCGAATCCACACACACACACACACACACACACACACACACACACACACACACACACACACACACACACACACACACGTACTTCCACTCAGAGTCACATTAATAGTACTGTGGCTCATGTTATTTCATAATAAAAGCGCTTCTTTCCACGATGTCCTACCATGAGAAATCAGCCTTATCTGCAAGTTAAGTTAAAACTCACATTAACATTTGTATTGGTTTAACACAGCAGCTTAATTCCATCCCACTGCTTTGGTTTTACCTTTATGAAGGATATTAGCTGGAAAACTGCCGTGCATTCACGTTTAGAAGAACGACGTGTCTCCACCTTGACAGGTGGAGGCTAAACACAGATTAGCCGTCTTATCAAAATTAACCTGATAAATGAAGCGCCACCCCTTAACCCATATCCAAATGAGCCTGCAAGAAATCTCAGAGTTAAAATAGAACAAAAGTTACAAATTGAATCTATAAAAAACCAAAAAATACATCACCATGTTTTGTTTTGTTTTTTACATCAAGGGAGCTCAAATGGACACCTGTGTGAGTTGCCCACCCCTTCCTTTGTGTACTTGAGCTGCTGGTATGATCATTCAGTGGGGCCTTGTTTTAATCAGATTAGGGGATTAGAATTGTTTATGCTGATTACTTTATAACCCAGATTGAGAGAGAGGAGAGGGATTCTTCAGCAGGATTTCAGGGGTGAAGGACTGCTTCCTGTAAGCGTTCGTAAGTGCATTCATATCCCTTCTGCTAAGTCTTACGAATTGTGAACATTTTATTTAAGATTATTTATTTATCATGTGGAAGTAAGCATTAACAAAAAGGTTAAATGTTTCCTTTTTTTTGACAGAAAATGCCGGTCATAAATGTGGAGGATCTGACAGATAAGGACAAGGCTGTGATGGAAGTAAACCAGCTTAAACTTGAAGTCAAACTCGAGAGGTGGTTGGTAAGTTCTCCACAGTGTGGTGATTTGTGTGCTCAGTATGCATTTTTGATTATATCCAAAAGTAAATATCAGACAGCTTCAATTTATTTAGTCAAACTAATTACATCACAAAGGCTATTCAAAACTGAAATACGCTTTCTGTCTGCTGCTTTCAGACATCTAAATGCTGTGAGGAAATCAAGGACTATATTCAGGCTCTAGTGGAGGAGGACATCCTCGTCAAAGGCATATCAGAGGAGAAGAACCCCTTCAAGGAGAAAGGTGGCTGTGTCATCTGCTAGACTGGACCTAAGGAGCTTTTCATATCTCAGATTAGTACCCAAGGACGTTCACCCAGCCCTTGTAAAATGGATTTGCAGACTGAGATGACTAGAAGGACACAATAAAGAAAACATTTATGATTTCCCAAGTAAAACAATTCTTCATCTTGGGGCCAGATTTGTAGCCTTCTAATACTTTTTTTTAAATTTTTCTTTTGTTTTGGGAAAGATGCACTAATTAAAAGTTGTATTTGGCAAGTGTTACATAATGCTTCTCTCTCATGTGGTGTATATAGTCTGAGCACATGGGCCCATATGTTGTTTCATTCACAGAAGCAACTGTCATTAAATGTGCACATTTATAATTCAGCCTGTCTCTGTGATTCACTGAAGGGTTGTAGAGAAAGTAGAGAAACAGATAAATCTTCATAACTTCATTTGCATACATACAGAGGGGTTTTTTTCTCTCCAAGTCTTTATGTGATCATTGCTATTTTGTTCCAATAATGATGGTGAACATCAAATTTGAGATTTTATTCCTTAAAGTACGACGGGTTTGCGAGTCTTCTCCTTATTTTTTTTTTTTTTTGCTCATTTCATTGTAGATTGAATTTATTTTAAATCTTCTTTCTGTAGTTTCAGGGAGACTCCAAAAAGTTTTAAGGCTTTATTAATACAAGTACTTGAACTGAACACAGCAGACTAGATGCAGCACTGATAGAAAAAGAAAATGTTGTGTCTATCTAAAACCAATCCTGTGGAAAATAGGACTTTCTCCAAAGCCGCTTTCAATTTGCAGATTATTTCTGCTATAAAGCCCTCCAGGATATAAAATGAGTATCATAATATGTTTCATTTCTTTCCTATTCTGCAACATGCTTTAACACGCTTTCTGTCAGACAGCATAATTATTAGTAAAATTAATCCATAATGAAAATAAAAATCAATTGCATTTGGGCTCAAAATACTTTAAAAACAAAACCCACAGCCAAAAAAGATAGTAAATCTTGCTATTACATTGATGATAGTAACAATATAACAACGTTAGATAACTTACATGGCTACTTTCAATGCTTGCTGGTGATAGAGTAATTATTTACACACCAGGGTACCCAATTTACGATATATTTTATGACAGAATTTCCCCCCAATAATGGTGGGAAGTCAAGCTCTGCTAATATTTTACTTTCCCACTGGGTTAATATTTGACCCAGTGAGAACTTCCTACCAGCGCATGCGCACACACGTACATATTGTTGTCAACAGAGATGGCGCTGCGTGAAGGAGCCCTGCGTTTAAACGTGCTGGTCAGAAGCCGTCATTTTTACAAGTTAACTTCACTGGGTGTTGGTGCCCGCTCGTTGACTGAGAAAGTGTCATCTAAACAAGTAAAGTCCAGTGCCCCAGAGACTGCAGCCGACCACTTAATCTACACACAAGAGCACTTTGCATTAAAGGAGTCCCTCAGAAAGGTATGCAGGACTGCTAACACCAGGAAGTTTTGAGACAACAACGAAAACACAGCATGTTTTTAGCGAAGAGACAGTTGCAACAGCAGTGTTATTCTCCCTAACATGACCCTAAAATCAGCGCGGGGGGCAGTAAAGTAAAAGTAGGTGAGAGGTCAGTGCTAGCTTGCTCCTCCGCTAAGCTGCGTTGACGTCTCCTGTCTGCTCTTCATGCCCACACAAAGGAATCAGGCGCCAGTGTTTAGGTCCAGCTTTTTAGTGCTTGTTACCGCTACATTTGAAAAGTAGAGTTATTTTATGTGTCCGCAAATAATGCATGTTTTGAAGGACAGAAGAAGAACAAGACAGAACGCCAGGTTGGCTAAGGCTACTCTGTTTACAGTGACGAACACAGCCGCCGGGGTTGTGTCAAAAGGTGATTTCCGGTGTTTCCATGTGTTTTTTTTAATGTCTAATATCTTTGCTCATGTTGGTAAATAGGTTGTAGTTAACAGGAACTACTAATAGGTTATATGTGTTATAAAGAAATAACTGTTTTTGCAATAATCCACGTTCTTTTGCAAGAGACCGTGTTAATGTACCTACTTAGTGTTCTAGTGCAAGCAACACAGTCCTTTTTGGCCACTTGAAATATCTTTATAGAAATGTTATGTTGTACTTTTTGCAATTTCTGTTGCCCTCTTGGTCGATCTCTCTTGAAAAAAACATTTTTAATCTCAATGAGTGCTTTTACCTGGATAAGCAAAGGATATATGAAAGTCTCTTTGCTAAAAAATGATTGCAGCTTCTACCTTGTGACCAGAAGTTGTTCATTGTTGCACAAATTGACTTGATATCATTCACAAACGATATGTTTGACAAATTATAGGCCAACAACTCATTTTCCATAGTTTAAATACTTGCAGAAGACTTTTGGCATATACAGTAAATTACTTTTTGGCACAACACCAGCCTGTATGGATTCATGACCTACCGTGCACTCCCACATCCTGCTAATTAATGTCAGCCATGCTCTCGCCAACATGCACAGCATGTTTATATGTGTCCGTTCAGATTTGTTATATTCAAGGAGCTATTTAAGGAAACGGAAGGTTTTGATGTGCATGTTTATTTGTTAAATGAATAATCAGAAGCTGTAGTGTGGTGTGCTGGTGTGCACATTGATAAATATAAAACAATAAAATAGTAAGAGCACATTTAAAAGTTATTTATGTAGGATATTAGAGGTAAAGTCTATGTTTTTCACCATTAGCCCTCTTTGAAGGACAGTAATGACTGTGCTCTGACTTAAGTCACATTTGGGGTCACAATGAAACCATTGTTTGAGGGGACAAGTCCCCAAATGCCTGATATCAGTTGGTTTGTTGGTGGTTTATTTTTGTGTCTAGATAAATACTGATGGTGATTGGAGTAATGAGTGGGTCATGGCCTTCACATTAAACAGGTAATCAGGCCAATGTACTTTAGCCTAAACAGACCACATTTTTGTTTGTATCAAATAAATAGTTGGCTGGGAATCAAATAGTGCGTATCACTTATCTAGGAGCCAGAGCTGGTGTTCTTCCTCTGGCTATAGAGGCTGGCTGTCAGAATTAATCATTTAAGATAGTCATTTACGCTTATTTAAACATTTGTATGCTGATAAAGTATCCTATCCTTATTAGGTCTGATAAGAGTCTGTGTGCACTTCTGTACCATGAGATGAGCGGAAGCAGTCTCGACGTTATAGTTCCATTATAGCTTTTGAAACCACACTGTTCCATTTTCTTAAAAGTTCGAGAGTTCACACCTTTAAATATGTATTTGAGACATGACCTGTTGCAGGTCATGTCTTATACTTTAGCAAGACGCTTACTTCTGCATACAGTTTA
>NW_005187431.1:351786-354173 GCF_000239375.1 Pundamilia nyererei
CACACACACACACACACACACACACACACACACACACACAATACAGACAGTGATGTTGCTTAAGAATACTTAAGAAAGTATTTGTAATTGCATATTCAAGAATGATTGCTTGCTGACAATAAAAAGTGATGTAGCCAAAGGAATCAGTTGAAGTTGGTTGAGTTCAGGTGAAGGAATCTTTTCCTCAACTTTGACTGACTAACCTCGTGAGCCACAAAGACAAAGAGCTCTGTCTTGCCTTGTTTTGTTGTGCAGTTAGTTGGTCTCATGTTCCAGCGGGGTTTGTGCCTAGATAAACCCAACACTGGCATTTTCAGAATTATTATTGAGGTTGTTGAAAACTAACAGTCACAGCTGTGTGATGGGGGAGAATCTGTTTGTGAGTCCAGTTTTATATTTTCAGTGACAAGCCCCTGAAATATTCTCTTGTACAGAAGACCTGAACTTTGGATTGTTGATTTGATTTAGTTTGTTTCTATTTGCTAAGTTTGTCTAAAAGGCCAGGCAGAGAAGGTGAGATGGACTGTTTTGCTCTTTACTTAAGCAAGGGTAGGTTGTAAAGACACATTAAGTGAGGGTTTTACATTTTAACTGAGATAATTTAAAGGGCCTCGGGTGTCTTGGATTCATTTTGATGCCAATACAATTATGTATTGGCCTTCCTTATCAGAGATTTCTGGGTTTTTTGTCCCTTTGTTACAGTTTGTGCTTCCTGGCATTCAAAGCTTTGGGTTTTTAAGGGCCTAAATATTAGTAGCTCCAAATGATGGTATTAAAAAAAATGATAGGAACCATTAGTAATAGGTCTGACTCATTTAGAATTTCTATTACTATAGTGACATTGGCAACAAAGTCTGAAAAAATAACAATAAGAGCTTAATTTAAGGCAAAGCTGTTGTAGTAAATAGAAGGAAGTTTATTGTCTGACTAAACCTTTTAAGGATGCCAGAAGGTCAAAAATAAAATAGTACTGGGAAAACTGGGAAGGGTTTATAAAAATTAAAAGGAAATACAGGACAATAAGTTGGAAGTGCTGGAAAGGGAACTCAAGGGGGAGCAGTTTATTAAAAGAGCCGTACTGTCTTTGTTTAGAGGTGTCAAACGGGGTTTTAGGAAATCCTTTTGTTACTGCTGAAGGTTAGACGCTCACAACGCCAATGTTTCCACAACTAATTTAATACGAGTGGGTTCGTTTACATCTTAGAATCTTGCCGGGAAATTATTTTTCAGAATTAGAATGACTACATCTTCAGTGCCTGGAAGTTCAAGTGCTTTAACAGATAAAATTAGCAAAAAATTATAGGAAGAGACTACTCACATTGACCTGTCAGACGGGAATTTCTGACAGGTCAACAAATACAAATATTTCTGAGATATTACACAACAACAATGAAGGTGATTGGCCTGTAATGTCTTTTATTGTTTTATGTAAGAAGTAAGGCTTTTTTATTTTCTATTTTTGTCTTGTAAAATTGGTCAATTTTTACATTTATTTCCTATCTACGTGGTACTTTATATTGTAAGGTAATATTAATACAATATTAAACAGAAACACAAACAATCAGACAGCCTACTATAAGCAAGATCATGGCAAAAGTGTGGAGGAAAAACACCCTTTTAACAGGAAGAAACCCTGGCAGGCTCAGGGAGGGGCAGTGTCTGTTGAGACCTACTGGGAGAGAGATGGGACAAAAGGCACACTAATATAGGGCCTGTTTATTCAAGACCTTGTATGTAAGGAGAAAGATTTTAAATTGAATTCTGGATTTAACAGGGAGCCAATGAGAATGTCAGTATGGGAGAAATATGGTCTCTGTGATCTAATAAAAGAAGGCAAGTCCTTCATATTTGTTTAACATGTGCTCTGACAGACATATCCTGGTGAAAAAATGACTAATTTCTTAAAGTTCTACTGGAGGCCAAGGTGATGTCATCGAGAGTTAGTATCAGGTTAGTCACCATGTTTAGGATGTCTTTAGGACCCATTATAAAAACCCTTTTTTGTCTGAATTTGGAATTTGGATTTGATTTGTGTCATCTGGCTTCATATAGAGTCAAATATAGAGTGTGATCTGCATAGCAATGAACATATATTCAATGTCTTCTAATAATAATAATAAGCATTTGAAAAAAATGAAGGATAGAAATGGCATTATAATTAGCTGATACAGCTGGTTGAAGAAAAATGTTTACTTACAGTTACCTTAAAAGCCCGTGATACGTAGTCTGTTATTAATATATTTGATGTTTTGCATAGAGGATAATTTTACATTTTGCACTCTGAATATTAATTAAGCAGCAGAAAGATAGACAGATTGCTCATAGGCTTCAAGGTTTGTCACACTTAATCAAAGTAATTTGCCGGATGTATTGATAAGTTTTGAATT
>NW_005187431.1:354911-385250 GCF_000239375.1 Pundamilia nyererei
TCACCGAAACAATCTGCAGATGTCATTAAAATTTAATAAACTATCATCTTGTCTTTATTTTTAGTTAGCACATACCTTAAACACTTCAAGCTGTAAGCTAATGATAGTTATATAAGAGCAGATGCATGCTGGTGCAATAATCTATACGTTTTATGTCCAATGGATGCATGATCTGATTAGTCGACTAATCGCAAAAATAATTGGTGACTAGTCGACTATCAAAAAAATCGTTTGTGGCAGCCCCAATTGTATGACATTCAATTATGATGTATGTCAAGGCGCAAAAAGAAAAAATACCCCTTCAGAAGGTCAAAAGCAAGAATGAGTCATCTGTTATTATTATTTTTGTTCCCATTTAATAATGAGTCAGGGATTTTCATGCACCTTCACCTCGTTTTTTTTTTAAACTTCCATTGACTTTAGACTCTTTCAAGACTTTTTCTCCAAATTGGACATTTAGTAAGACTTTTTGTTGCAATGTTTGTGACCTGACCTAACTACATGTCAGGTCAGTGATGTGAAATTCTTCTGTTATGTTGCAAAGGGACTACACAATAACCTTCGTAAGAATTGGGTTGCTCCCAGATGACATTTATGTTTCCCTTTCCAGCGACAAATGGGCACTCCCTTTCCCTCCGCAGGTTCTGAACGTTAAAAAGAACTAGTGCTTCCTTTTTTTAAATGTTGGTTCTTGTGTTGAAAAGTTCTGTAAGTGAGCCTTTTTTAAAAGAGTACAGCCCAGGTATGCGCACTGTATCAGTGTCAAAGGTATCGTCTGTTTTCTGTTCTGTACGGTGAAATGATGATGGTCGTGTTTTCTTTATTTCTCACCCAGAATGTTGCTTTTGGCTTGTTCAGTAGTTGGCAGGTTTGGGTTTGGGTGTTTTGGCAGCTGAGAATGACCGTGTGCGTGACTTTTTCCAATCCTGAAAAAAACAACAACTTCTGAACGCTTTAATACTGAACATTTAATCAAAGAAACACAAAGAAATAATCCAATAGTTTTGACTTCTCAGAGCTCAGTTTTATTGGCCGAGACTTGAATCTAATTATTCCCATTTCTACCTAATATGTCTTTTTTTTTAATCATTACTTTTTATTGGCTTTTTCCACCATACAGTACATAGCAGAGAAACAGTGAAGGAGCAAATAGTCATGGCTCTGTTGAAAACATGGCCCATTAAAGAAAGCTTATTAACAAATAGCAAGTGAAGATGCCTCAGTGGATTTTTAGAAACATTAAAAAATGGACGGGTACAGTTACACCACATAAGTTTTTATTTTCTGTGTTTACGTGTTAATTGATTCGCTTGCCTGGCAGCACTTGATGCTGAGGTTATTTTGCAGAAGATGTTGATGTTCTGTTAGACCTGCTGTGTGAGGGAGAATTGTTTTAGAAACTGACAAACATGGTACCAGATGAACTGTAACCCACACTATGGATGTAGCTATTCTCTGGGAAGTATTTGAGTTCATTGGTGCTTCACCATCTGGGGACCACTTCCAGGTGCTTGAAATGAATCATGGCACCAGAGTTCAATGATTTCACAGTCTGCTTGAAAAACTAGGGTGCAACCTGGTCTATACTCACTACAGACACTTTGATGACTCAGAAAACACTGTTAGAGGACACTGCAGCTTTCATTTGGATTCAGGAGACAAAAGCAAAAGCTGCTCTCAGTGTTGATGGATATTATGTAAATTTCAGTTTGAGTTTGTTCTTCGCATATAAATCATTATTTAGTTAAGTTTAGTTTAAAAAAATAGCATGAAGCTAGGCTCACTTTTGTGTGTGTGTATGTATGTGTATATATATATGATATGTTAGCATGTACCTCAACAAGTCATCATTTTACCTCTTAGATTATGAAAGTTGTCCCTTGACCACAGATGCAAGCTTTACAGCTTTTTCGTTCCACTCTAAAATCATAAAACATGCCACAGTCATCCTTCATTTTGAGGCAGCTGTATCCCGGGCTTTGTGGCTGAGTACATGGAGTGGCTGCTAACCCAAAAAGAATGCCATTGGTATGGGTTTCAGCACTGAGATTTAGTTTTGCATGCTGATCTAAATATTACTTTGGAGGTTTTTCCTGCAGTGCCAAGAACAAAATGATGGGGGAGAACACTGAGTCATTAAAATATTGGCATTCAGTGCATACTAAAGATCTGCACAATATTAGCTTCCAGCTGCATCAGTACAAAAGTGCTCAGCATAAGCCCGCGAAACGCAAGCGTGCACTGATAGCATATACATGTTGAGAATAGCATGCCTTTCATGCTGTCGCCATATTCATCATGATTGTGGGCCAACCATATAATACTTTTTCTATTCATTGATATGTGATACCTTCTGTTTCTGTCTGCTTGAAGTAGGTTACGTAGATTTTAGAATATATGTGCACTACACAGCAGGAAGCCGACTATATATAAAAATCATTTTAAGTGCTTTCCCACTCTCATGTCCTTTAGGTCTTATGACACAGGAGACAAAAGAGCAGGGCTGTCAGCTGTTGTTAGAATCACATGATGGTTACAACAACAAGGAAGAAATGAATGCAAAACAAAACAAATGCTTAAAATTCAAAGAAACAGATATAAAGATTTCATGTGCACCGTAAAGTAGAAGTACAGATACAACATCATACCTCTCTTCTGTGGTGTTTGTGCCGTAGCTCATCGACCAGGAGATCAACCCTTACGTCGATCAATGGGAAGCAGAAGGGAAGTTTCCAGCCCACAAGCTCTTCAAGATCTTAGGAAATGCAGGATTTCTAGGAGTCAACAAACCAGTTGGTAAGACACCTAATATTATCTTTCGGGTAATGCAGTAAACCCTTCTAATATCAGTTTCTAGGATAGTGTCCAGTCCTCCTCACTCGTGTTTTTTGTGAGGTTTGGCATGGAATGGCACATGAGTGAAATGAAACCATCTGCATTGTTGTTAGATCTCTTAGAGACTTGCAGTGTATGCTGGGATGGGTTCCAACACCTGTGATTTTGATAAACGACGAGTTTAATTATCTGGTGGGGTTCATGCATTGTTAGGAGGAGAGGGATAAGGAAAGGCTTTGTTTCATCAAAAGCCTCAGAAGCCTTTATTTTGGAGGAAGCTTGTTTTCTACGGCGAGATCTAAGCTATAATAGCCGTCGCACGAAGGTGCCAAATTTAGTGCAGCATTTTGCTTTTTTGTTGTGTCTTACACACGAGGGTATTTTTAGGAAATGAATAATAATAAAAAGATGAAAGAATGACTTTCTCCAAGCACGCAAAGTGCTAAAAAAAACAAACTGGCGTGGTTTTTACTTGCTTCCTATTTTCTTTATATTGACCTTAAAAGTATAAAGGCAATCGGTGCTCGGCTTATGTTTGCAATATGTGTATTTATTACACAAGAATGACTTTGGCAGTATTAGAGGGCATGTCGCGACGCAGACTTTTGTCCATTTATATTTCTTGCTCTTTCCCGTTGGTAATCCATGCAGACGTGAAGACTGATTAATCATCCAGGCCTCAGTCTACATGATAAATGCTGCTTGGTCAAGCTGTTTACCTTGCCATTGCAAAAACCCCATGATGAATTTGTAACATAGCTAACATATCCCACAGCGCACTCCAAACCGAGGAATCCTCCGCCGTCTGCCCATTTTGACCATTTCTGCTTCAGCAAACATGCAGCACATCTCTTTCACAGCTGAATTCATGGTCCGTTTGCTTTTCTCTGCTTCTGACAGCCATTCATTATGAGTCGGGCTTACAAACGTTCCCACTGTGATGATGGGTGCTGGTGTCACAGCAGCATCCCACTACAGCTGTCTGAAACTGACTATCCTTTTTTCCAGATGTATATCCAGCTGGGTCGTCGCTGAGATGGTGGGAGGCAGTGAGAAATTTACAGTACGGGACCACGAAATGTGTGCGGTTCTATGTGTAATCCATTATGAATATGAAACGAGACTTATGGGAAGTGTTTGATAATCAAAAGCAGATGTTTTATGTCTAGTGTATTGCATTACTCCCACAGTATAAGGTCAGTTTCTCTAAATTAATTAGCCACGTCTGGTCTTTTTTGGCATATTCGAGATCTCGTTCGTTTTCTGACATTTGACGGCGAATAGAAGAAAAGCATGTGAGCAACATTGTTGGACAGTGAGACGTTTGCACCACAAGCCTGTAGGTCAGAGAGAAGGGAGGGTGAGGGAATTAAAATGTGCTGACTACACAAGCATTAAGCATTAGTTGACAAGATTAGAGCGGAGAATCCTCGCAGTGAGAAGACACACTGTATGATCAGGTTGTAGATTAACTGCATGTATGTTGCAAGAAACATGCTTAAGAGATGCCATTTGAAACTACAGCGTCAGCAACAGTCATTAAATGACAGTTGTTAAGGGCATCAAACTGGCATGGTCGAAAATGTATTCTTGCTGTGCAGCATATAGTCGGAGTGGTGCTAACATCAATATTGCTTTCTCCTGCAATAAAGAGAAAAGGATACTCCTGCCCAGTTTGTCTTACCACAGTGACTGCTTCATGACTCCTCGAGGTGCTGCAGAGAGTTAATTAAATTCAGAAATGATTAAAACTGAAAAAGCATGCTTAACTACGCACACTGTCACCACAACGCAGTGATTTTCTGCTTTTGTGTCATGTAAGGGGTATTAGCTCCTCATTTGCACAGACATCGTGACGTATCATATAATTGTTTTCAGTCTGTGGAGTGTGCATCTCTTTAAAATCCCCCAGGAAACATGGCTGACATCTGTTTTCTGCACAAACAATGCATTTTACACCTTTACTCATTCGTCTTGCTGAATATCTTTTAATAATAACGGAAAAAAGATCAACGATTCCACTCTGTGAAAATGCATGCTGTCAGAAAAACTACAATAAGCTGTTTATGTGTACCGCACTGCCGACTAATGAAGCAGACTCTCACACAGTTCTGTATTGTGTTAATTGATTCCGACGCTTGGATTACAGGAATGGGAAAAAGGGATTTAGGAGTCTGTTTAATTTAGATGTTATTCATCAAGTGAAAGAGAGACGTGTTTGCCCTTGATGAGAAAAGCGCTTAAGCTAAATACAGTGCAATACAACTCTTCAGAAGTACATAGCAAAGAGTCAGTCATTGCAAAAACATATATTTGTAGTAAAAATGTGAAAGCGTGTTGCGATCGGGCAGCTTGTTCCTCAATGCACGGGAACAAAACTCTGCACAGCAAACAACTGAAAGGTATCTTATGCGTAGTAAATATAAAGCAGTCACTAAAAGATTTGCATGAACTGTTGAAATGTTGTGACACCATTTTCGTTAGTTTTCCGCAGTTGGTGTTGACATTACAAACTGTAGGTTTTAAAGGGCTGTGCAGGAAAATGTCAAATCACTTTAACAGGAAGCCCAAAATAGGAATTAAAGAATATTATTTAAATGCAGTAGTGACAGTGGTAGCTTAACATTTAAGAAGCATTACAGACTGTTGACTAAATAGATCTAAGGCAGGGCTTGAATCTCATATTCTCAGTTTTTTTAAAAATAGGAATCAATAAAAGCCATAAAGAAAATCCCCCCGTGTGCAGTCAGAAGACTTACTTTCTGCTCTTTCTCCCTGCACAAGGAAAGACATTTTAACCTTTCAAAACACGAGAACAGGAAGTTTTCCCAAGGCAGCCACGTTGAGGAAGAAGAAGAGGATGACCCTTGGCTCACTGACTATTTTCCTTTTCCCTGACAGAGAGGTATCTGCTGACCGTACGGTGGAAATGGCCCTGTGTCCTGCCTGACAGATAGAACCTGGCAGCCCGCGCGTTTTCCCCTTTCACTGAGTGTTTTTCGTGCAGGATTTGAAAGGAGTAACCTTTCGGTGAGACTCGTA
Organism: Pundamilia nyererei; assembly: GCF_000239375.1. NCBI lineage: Eukaryota > Metazoa > Chordata > Actinopteri > Cichliformes > Cichlidae > Pundamilia > Pundamilia nyererei. The sequence continues at coordinate 360,789 of NW_005187431.1, forward strand.
TGTCCAGGGTGTTACTTTTCTCTCACTTTTTACTTTGATGAATACCTTACAGAAGGTTTTTCTGTCCAGAAACATTAGCACAGTGGTTTTAATATGACGTGACACTGTAATGAGGACGATAATGATGCACGCGTTCGCGACTCGACAAAGCAGCACAGTGGCACCTGTGTCCATTGTAATAGTTATTACAGGACAGTATTGCAGAAGGGCTTATGATGGTGATTCGTCTTTCCTATCCAGGGACAAGTGACCTGTTTTATTATCGGGTTCCTCATATCAATATTAAGTAGGGCTGAACGATTATGGAAAATAATCTAATTGCAATTTTTTGCCCCAATATTGCGATTGCGATGCGATATGCGATTATTTTTTAAGGTCTTTGTCTTCTGTATTATTAAACAAAGACAAGCAATACATCATATAGTATGGCCAATACTATATTACATTAATTTTAAACTGTTCTTTCCTGGAAGACAGACCTCTGTTATGATGACATGAGGTGATGCATGAATTGATGACTGACATTTTTATTTAACTTCTTCAATCACAACAGTATATTTGAACATACACAATAGTTTATTTTTAGCTTACAAACATCTGAGCATAAAGTGCTGACAAGGAACCCTGGTGTAAACATTAAAATGAAAGTCAGTACAATGTGCCGATTGCAGAAATATACATAAAAAAAATCAGTGGCTTTACCACACTCAGTTTTTCGACATCTGTGAACTACTAGACAGTCATTCAATTAAAAAATAATATTAAATAAATAAAACTAATAAATAAAAAATACACACATCTTACTGATCTCTGCAGTCAGTAACATTACACATAAAGTGCAAACATAATAGCAATTGTATAAACACACACACAAACCTCTGATTAGCGTCACCGCTGTCTCGGTGGAGTTTAATAAACTCGGCCGTCTGCTTCTTGCTATCTAAAATATAACCAGACACTGGTGTAAATTCTCGACTGTCTCATACTTCTGTTTAATAAGTTTTCTGTTTGACGTTTAGTCAGCTGTGTGAAAACCAAGGAGGAACCCACCCGGGGGATTAATAAAGTTTTATTTTATCTAATCTAACAACTTTAATCTCAGCCAAACCGATTTACTCACGAACAAACAAAACACTGAAAAAAGCCCAACAATAACATTTTTAGGTTGTCTAAGTGACTTATATATTACGTTTAACCCGAGCAGCGAAACTCCGCGGTGATCTGAAAATGATGTGCCGGGAGTTGTGCCGTTCTCGGCCGCATCAGTAACCCTCGAGCTCCCGGCTAGCTGTCGAGCTGGTGGGTAGCAGACGCCTCTGAAAACGTCGAAGCACTTTTGCAAATATGGGATATCATGATAAACCGAGCAGATATTTGATGTTTACACAACTACTTTCTCGCCTGAAAATATGTTAAAAGTTTATTTTGTGACCCAGAAAGATTAGTATGAGTAATTTAAAAACTTAGTAGCGGCCGCCATTGCTGGAAACTGGAGTTTGGCTGGGCCGCGCTATGAATTCTGGGATATGGTAGTAATTTGGACAGCCTTCGGCGCGTCGCTGTGACGTAATCGGTCTACAAATGCGGCCTCAGGAGGATGCAGCCCATGAATTTGGACATGTCCAGAGTATAATCGCAGCCTTTGCGGTTAGAAAATTGCACTTGATCATGTCGCGATATTATCGCAAATGCGATATATCGTTCAGCCCTAATATTAAGTTCAGAGAAATAAAAGAAATAACAGTGTGTTACACCCATCATCGCTGCAGTGTCTCTGTGCTGCACCTTCAATCCCCAGATTCTTCATCCTTGTGTTTCTCCTTCACGTGGCGCTCCACCCTATGGGAGCCTATAGCGAGGAACATCTGCTTCCCTGAGCAGACATATGTGTATGGGTTTGACATTTGTGACAGGATTTTGCTTTGTTTTTCTTCTGCTTGCTTGTTCAACCAGACAGCCTGCTGTTTTGTTTAAAGTGGGATAAACCTCAGTGCTTCCCTTCATTCACATTAACCGCTGCAGGGTTTCCAGGGCTCAGGGACTTATCTCTGCACAGCTGCACCTGTTTCCTCTTATTTTTGGCTCCCCCACTCCCTTGTTTGCTTGTCCCTATATATTTTCCCTTTTCTCTGTCCCAATTTATTTGACTCTTTCTGTTATTCGCTGTCCGTCTTCGACGTTCTGACAGACTGCGCTTTCCATTATTCCCCAACTAGTCTGGCAGGTGATATGAAACCACTTTGTTTAAGTTGCCAGCCTCTGTGTGGTAAATTCACTCATAATTATTCATTGTCGGTCAGTGCTGGTATCCATCATTCAGCGGCTGCTGTGCTGTATTTAGTAATGAGAAAACAGCACCGAACATTCACGAATGCTTAGTCTTCTTACATTTGACTGTCTGGTCATTATCATCAGGACATTTGTCCTAAACGAATAACTGTCAGGTTAAATCTGCTTGACCAGCATGATAATTGAGGGATTTTTAAAATTATTTATATATATTTTTGTACTGCAGAATGACAGTTTATCTTCATTGTGTTTTTTCTTTTGACAGGATTTGTTTGCCAAACCAAGCTGAGAGAAAATTCATTATAAATGCGGGTACATCAGCTTCCTGCTTCCATGAGTAACAGATAGAAATTGGTCCTTTCGCATTAAATATGTAATATAACACCAGGTGCTTCATTTTAATTGAGGATAAAAGGCAAAATAAAGATAAGGGATGGGTCTTGGTGAGGACAACTGACATAAATGTGTGTTTTAAACACGTTTATTATACAGCATTCAGCTCGATTACAGACCTTTGCTCTTTGGAAGTATCCCCACTGCCACAATGGAAGAAAATAGACATCAGTTTTTGGTTTCTTTATTTCTTTTTTGCAAATGGGTTGTTGAAGAGATCAAGATCCGATTAGAGATGGTAGTAGAACACATGAGCTACTGATCCCCCAGCAGTGCTTTTTACACATAATTACAGATAACACCATTAATCATAACACCCTATAATTAATCTGAGTGCATGCTCCAGTGCCAACAGATCACAATGTTATGTATGTATACCGGCGTATATTGCGCGTGCATGTGTGAGCGTGGTGATTTTAGAGATAGAGGATAGATGGAAGTGACACAGGAAAGGATTTGTAAGCCATTCTTTCTGCCTCTTTGTGCTTCGCAGTAAGGATCCACATTTGTTTTTCTTAAGTTTAAATGACTAAAATAGTGATACTCATGAATACACACGATGCGCTGAAGCGTTAAATGTGTTTTGTCTTGTGCAGAATATGGAGGCTTGGGCCTCGACTTCAGCTTCAGTGCAGCAGTGGCAGAGGAGCTGGGCAACATCCGCTGTGGAGGAATCCCCATGGCCATCGGGGTACAAACTGACATGACGACTCCGGCGCTGGCCAGGTACAAGCCTGCAAACCTAGCGTCACATTCTCTGAATCCATTCTTGCAACGAACGTTGGTGCTTTGCTTGCTTTTGTAACTAATCCCCTGCAGTGGGGAGGATGGTCACACGGGAACAGAGAAAATAAAACTCCTGTCAAAACTGTGGATAATATCGTAGTAACTTTTTGTCAATAATCTTTAGATCAAAGATAGAAAACACTTAGATTTATGGAAAAGTACATGAACTGTGTGAACGGCATTATTTTTTTGATTTCTTTTAGTCAATGGTTCCTTCTTTTATGTAACATGTAAAACAGTTTTCTTATATTTTTACTATTATTAAACTAGTAAATACCTCTAGTGAGCAGCCATTGATCAGAGTTACACTCCCTAAGCTGTATGTTAATTAATATGCTTGGTAATACTTTGTTTTGCCCATTTGGTGTGAAGCAAACTGTTACCAAGCATACAGGACCTTGGCTTGTTACGTGATATCCCTTTACTTTAACTCTTGGTGACACAAGACAAAAATTCAGTGAAACAGACAGTCAGAGTCTCGGGAGCTTAATTAGAGGATCTACTCTCGCCTGCGATGAGGTTTAAGTAGTATAAAAGAGCTGCAGATGAGTGGGAGTGATACCGTGTGAGCTCACTCCCACTGGAGCTGTAATTGCCTCAAACATGGCAGTGTTTTTTTTAAAGCACACGATCTGCCACAGTTACACGAGTTTGACGAAACTCTCATTTGACACTGTCCTAAAAATACTGGTAGAAAATAAAACAACAGATGGAAAAACAAAGAGACGGCGTCACATAGTCATTGTGTGTTTGTGTTTGCAGGTTTGGTTCGGACGAGCTTAAGAAGGAGTTCCTCCTTCCCTCCATCAGTGGGGACAAAGTGGCCTGCCTTGGAGTGAGTGAGGTTGGAGCTGGCTCTGATGTTTCGAGTGCGTTTAATAGTATATCTTCTTCTTCTCCAGTATCTTTAATTTCCATTAAGGGTTCATGTCTAGTCTTTTAATCTGAGGTTTCCATTTAAACCCCAGTTTTCTGAACACTCAACCACTTTTCAGGTATCAAGACCAAGGCAGTGAGGAAAGGTGATGAGTATGTGATCAATGGGGGAAAGATGTGGACCACCAACGGTACCCAGGCTGACTGGATGTGTCTCCTCGCCAACACCAGTGACGGGCCCCCACATAAGAACAAATCACTCATATGTCTACCCATGAACTTGCCAGGTAGGGTTAGTCGATTTGTTAGATGGCAAAAGACATTTTCTGCAGAAATCCACTATCTGTGATTCATTTCCAAGTTCACGATTGCGCCTGTTTTTGGAAACCACATAGATTGTTTAATTTTGCGCCCTAAAACAACTTATTATATTGTATTGCATGTTGACGTTCTTTCTGTTTCCTGTCTGTTCCACCGTAGGAGTGCACATCGCCCGAAAGATTGATAAACTGGGTATGTGGTCATCTGACACCGCCGAAGTGTTTTTCGATGACGTTCACGTGCCCTGTAAGAATGTTATCGGCCAAGAAGGCATGGGCTTTACCTATCAGATGCTTCAGTTCCAGGAAGAGAGGCTTTGGGCAGTGGCCAATAGTAAGTGGACTTTACTCAGTGAAGCTTATCTTACTTATTACTCCAAGGATATGATGTCATCTAAAGTTTACTTTCACCCATTCTCCCCCACATCAGCCTCCTACGGATTTTACTGGAAGTTTGCGCAGTTTATGCTCTATTTCAGTTTCACGTTTAGTTTTCAGATAAATGAGGAGTTCAGGACACATAGTTCTAGTAATTTGTAAAGCAGTTGTTTGCTTTTGATTTGAATCAATGTTGCCTTGGGCAGAATGCGTAAGAAACTATTTGTGCTGTTTTTACTGGATCTGATGCTCATGTTAGCCTGTCTGGCTTGGTTGATCCAAACCAGAGTGTCTTCAGCAAAGGTAGATAACACATTTTAGCGGAGGTGTTAAAAATAATCCCGTGTCACCTCCAGTCTTGACCACTATGGACAACGTCATTCAGGAGACCATCCAGTACACACAGCAGAGGAAGATCTTCAAGCATCCCGTCCTTCATCACCAGGCAGTTCACTTCAGGTTGGCCGAGCTGCAGACAGAGGTCGAGCTGCTCCGCTCTCTCCTCTACCGTGCTACAGGTAGTTTCACTTAATAGACAACATAAAGCTACATGCTAATATTAGCTCAGTAATGTAGGCACCTGGGCTGGGTGACTTTTAATTAGTCCTAAGTTCAGAGCAGTAGGATATATGGAAGACGCAGGAAATGTGATAGCTGTATGTTTGCATTACTAATAAGAAAACCTTGGACTAGTGTACCACAATGACATTTTATTATTATTTGATTTTAGAAACTGCACTCTGAAAGCATAAAGTACTGTGCAAAGGAGCTTTATTATGTTTGGCTTCAAGCAGCCAACTCCAAGAGTGAGTGAATCCCCATGGATGTCCACTGGAAAATGATCAGCTTACCAGCAGGAAAGAATATGATTAATGGCATTTTCTATAGAAGTGCTTAAACGATATGATATATAATAATATACCATTAAAGGTATCACAGTATTATTAAAGATTTTAATAAATGTAAGCACAGATATGATGTGACGTTTTCCTATTCATTTGCGTTTTAGCTTAATTTTGCATTCTGTTTATTAACGTGCTTATTTCCAATTTTAATATGTTAACTAGTATTTTCTTAACTGATTTTTTTAAATGTTTCTTTATGCATTTCTGAAAGACAAGTACGTGATGTCACAGTCAGATCCTGCCATCTTTTTTTTAATGAAAGAAAGCTACTTTCATCTGCTCCCTACAAGGGCTCACCACAGAACCCAGAGCTCCACATACTTGATTTGGCAGGTTTTTACCCCGGATGTCCTTTGTGATGCAACCCCCCGAGAGATTTGTGCCTCCGCCTTGGAACGAACCAGACAAACCCAATTCCAAAAAAGTTTCTCAACTTTTTTTGGAATTGTGTTTGTATAATAGCAGGTTGAGAGTGCATGAAGCTTAGTGGACAGCAGTGGCTGCATTCTGGCACGTGCCCAGCTCTGCCAGAATGCAGTCCAAGTGCTTCACATGGCCATCTTTATAATACGAATTCATGTCTGCATCCGTAGGGTCGCTGTCCAAGCTCTTGTGATTTGTCTCTCAGTTTAAAACCCCCTCAGTGGCCAGTAGCTTTGGGTGAATTCATCAGACTGGGAACAGTTCAAGTCAAAATTTGCTTGCCCAGAAAGCAGAGCTCCCTGCGACTGTTTGGTGCAGGTGTTTAAGCGCACACACAGACACACAAATCCTTTTTTTTTTATTAGACGCTGAAACAGGAGAAATCATGCGGCTCACACATGTTCCTCTAGAGTGTTCCTACAATAGAGGCACTGATCAGTTGCACTGGGAAAAGGCCTGAATGGGGCAAAACATTGAATCAGAGCCAGACACATCTGAAACTGAAACACATTTGTTTTATTGTCTGTTTTCCTCTTTTCATTCTGTCCACCTGGACATTTTTTACACTCTTCCCGGCTCGTGGCTATCCTTTGTTTTCCCTCTGCAGCGCTGTATATTAAAGGCAACGATGTCACCAAGCTGGCATCCATGGCCAAATTAAAGGGGGGACGCCTTGCCAGAGAAGTGGGTGACAGCTGTCTCCAGTACTGGGGAGGGATGGGCTACACCAGTGATGTGCTAGTCAGCCGATTTTACAGGTAAGATGAAATGAGGCATGAGACACGCTCACTCTAACGTAACTAATCTTATTGTCATAATAAAATGATTAAAAATGCAACGTAACCAGGTAGCCACAAGTTACTACTCTCTGCAAAACAGAAAAAATATATATCTAACCCAAATCCATGACTCAGCAGCTACTGTATGCACTTTTGTTAGGATATATTATTTCTATGGCACCAGCATTCAGTTTTGTTGCAGGTCTTTAATTAAGCCTTATGATTAATGTATATTATTTATTGTTTAAATGTGATTTCTTAATAATTAATGTTAAAATTGCAAACATGATTGGCTTCACTTTATTAATAATGCTTGAAAATTCTCGATGTATGCTCAATCATCCAGGTAAGGACATCCCAAAAATGATATTAAATCATTATGCAAATGTTCTGTTTATAAGGTTGGGGAAACCTGCAGTCAGCGGAGACTGAAGAAGTCCCTTGAATGAGTCACGAAACATTTCTCCCACTGAAAACGCTACAACCAGATGAACAGAAGCCACTTTTACAGAATGTTTGAAAACTTCTGAGGCCCCGTTCAGTTATTTAGTGCTTAATCAAGTAACACTTAGTTTCAGATTCCTAAGTCTTTGTTTTGCACGATGCTGACATCTAGTGACAGGGCAAATAATGCAACCGGATTGTGTAACCAAAAGTGACTGAACTTTGGATCATTTAAATGACTTACATGCAGCTTCCTGTTTGTAATTGTGACAGAAAAAAACAAACAAGAAATTTTCCTTCTCTGCAGGGATTCCAGGTTAATGTCAATTGGTGGAGGAGCTGATGAGGTAATGCTGGGAATCATCTGCAAGTACATGGACACACTACCTGGCAAGTGATGTAATCAACACTAACCCCAGTGGGAAAATCACTTCTGATTTGTGCACTTTAATCAGTTACTCAGATGAGGAGATTTTGCCTTTTTAACAATACTGTATGTGGTCATAAAGACATCCTCATACGGTCAATCACACAGAATAATGAAGCCCCCCCCCCCTTCCTTGTCTGTACACACGTGCAACAATGCAGTTTTGGTTGTATGTAATTTGTTACTTATGTAATTATTGTTTAGAATTAAGAAAAATAATGTTCTTTAATAAAAATTGTTTTATGTTTGAGATTTTCGCGCTGAAGACATTTCAGCACATCCAACAGCATGAAGTTACACCAGCTAATCCAGAGCATAAAATTTGTTTATTTACATTAATATTTTTACAATAAAGATGAAACAATGACGTACACTACTGTCGCACGTGTGGTCGTCTTATGACAATAGAATGTGTCCTTTCACCCTTAAAAGCGCATACACTAGATTATGCAGATCATTCTATAACTTGTTCAAGTTGAACTCAGCTGATTGCTGAGAATTACAGTTCTCGACACTGCCGTATCGTCTACAGTCATAAATCATGCTCTTCTCAATCCAGGTTAACTGGTCAGATATTAAGTATAAACACCGTAAATACTGATATTGTCTGCTTCATATATGCATACAGTATGCACTACATTTCCTGTGATTATTGATTTTCTCAGACATTGTCCTAAACCACTTATACTTTTTAGTACTCCTTTAAAAAGCATTGGTAGGCCTTTCTACACTTTTTCTCGAGTCATTGTTTGAAAGCCTGACACTGTGGCACATATTAAAGTGTAATGACTTAAAAAAAAAAAAAAAACACATCCCTGCCTTTTCTCTTTATTATCCTGGTCTGGTTCAGATGTGTCATTGAAGCACAAACTGGAAGAGCAAAGTCCAATAAGATCCTCCTATCACCTCAACCTGATAAACCAGTACAGGACAAAGAAGACAAAAAAGCAGAAGAGCAGCATGTAGCACAGCAGTTTGGTCTGACTGCCCCGGGACAGCTTCTTGACTCTGCCGATGGTGGCACCAAGCAGGCCGCCCGTGGAGTCAAAGTCTGTGTCCTAAAGTGAGATGCAGAGAAGAAAAGTGGTAAATAGACTGATTCTTATATAGCACCTTTCTACTCTTGAGTATTCAACGCCAGGTAGGGTTAGTCGATTTGTTAGATGGCAAAAGACATTTTCTGCCATCTAACACAATATGCAAAATCCACCCATTCACACAAGCACTTTCTTCTATGATTTCAAGTGCTTACAAACCAACATTCACAAACATTCATACTCCAATGGATGGGTCAGAATGATGCATTAACTTAGGGTTAATATCTTGTCCAAGGATATTTGGCATGCTGACCAGGGGGAGCCAGGGATCAAGCCACCAACCTTCTGATTAGTAGATGACCTGCTCCACCTCCTGAGCTACAGCCACCCTGACTACATGATTACAGAAGTCCAGCAGAGAACAATATCCAAGTGCTAGGAGACATTTCTGAAGTTTACAGTGATGGTATCTGAATCATTTACTCAAATTCTTTAGTTTTGAGGGGTTTCTTAGTGACTTCTGACCAATAAGTCAAACCGAGTAGTGCGGTGCTCTGAACGGATAATTGGAGGTGAGCTTCCCTCCCTCCAAGACATCTACAGGAAGCGCTGCCTGAGGAAAGCGGGGAGGATCATCAAGGACTCCAGTCACCCCAGCCATAAACTGTTCAGAATACTTCCATCAGGAAGGAGGTTCTGCAGCATCCGGTCCCGTACCAGCAGACTGAGAGACAGCTTCTTCCACCAGGCCATCAGACTGCTGAACACGTCATAGACACCTCAGCTTCACTACTGGAACTTTAACATTATGCACTCCATACTGTACAGTAATGCCACTGTTTTGCACATGTCTCAACTTTGTATATTTTTATATATTTTATTTATTGTTTACTCTATTTAATTTGTAAAATATGTGTACACACACACGTAGAAAAATATTTAGTATACACATCCAGGAATGCATATACTATTATATATTGTACATATATTTATTAGTTTCAGATGTAGCCATTCTTGTATTTTGCTCGTTACAGTAGTGGAGTTTGCACAACTCTGTTGCTTGTGGAGCTCGCACACAAGAATTTCACTCACATGTGCTGTACCAATGTACCTGCACATGTGATGTGACAATAAAAGTGATTTGATTTGACAACATAAAACAACACATAAAGCAGAAAAAAATAGCTCCCTACCAACCTCAGACAACACTAAATGTTGCTTCTTTTTTATTTATTTTTTGCTGCAGCAGCAAGTGGTCCAACGTACTCCAAAGTAAAACTCACCATATCGTCCAGCATTGTGTTCTGGTATTTGACTTCTGTGCCAATGTCAATGGAGAGCTGTAAAAATCAATTCATTATGATTACGAGACTTGTAAAACACAGTAATTGAAGAAATTGGGTTACATTTTGAGTACATACAGAAACCGTCGAATCATTTATATTAAACTCTTTGCTGCAATATTTACTGACTGTTAAACATAACAACAAAACGCTCGTAATCAGCAGTTACTTACACTTTTTAAAGCGTTGACTTTAGCCCTGAGTCCCTCCTGTAGGTGTTCATTTTCTTCCTCGTATACACTATATCCACTAGCCACATAGTTCCCAGAGCCTCCTTCACCTGTATTAAAATACATTAAGAATTAATGAAGCGTTCATGAACAACAGAGTACTCAGAGTACCAAACAACAAACATTTGTTAACATAAGCTAGCTTTAGTTAGCTAGTTAGCAACAAATGCTACGTATGAGAAAAGAAAAGCTTTGGTTTAATTGTTTGTTCCTTACCCAGTCCGGCGCGCCTCATTTTGACCCGACCGAAGCTAACACTGTCCAATGGTTTATGTTAAAAGACTAAATAAGAAGGAAGTTCGACTTCTGATTGATCCGGTAACTGTAGCACGTCTGCTCACAACACAAACGCCACGACACCCTACGGCGGCCGACGAGGACAAATGGAGAAAAACGAGTAAAAAGGAAAACCGTATGTGAGCTTGTATATGAGCTTCAAATATAATTACTATTAAATCAGTTTCAAAAGAAAAAATATAAATTGCTCATATACAATTTGAGCAATTGTATATGACCAACCCTGTTACTGTCATACTGAATATCCATTCAGTTTCAATACATTACAATAATAATTAATTTAGATTAATTTATGAAACTTTCAAAATCTACCTTAACTTTTCAAGGTGTGACAAATAAATACTCAGGAAAAATAACATGTTGTTTAATAATATTTATATGTTTGTGATGTTTTTTTCTATAAATTTCTTTTATGTACAGTGTTGCAAATCACTGTTAGTTGGCAGTGGAAATGGAATATAAATGTAGTAAATGTAGTGTAATTGTTAGAGTGACACTCAATCTTATAAGAAAACATTGGAAAAATACAAAATATGTCATAGAGGTCTGACCTTTATACTATACATGGTGTTAGTAATCGCCTAAATCATGTCACTTATTTTTTTTATAATGTTTTTATTGTCAAGTAATTCCCTGTTTTGTCTTTTTATTTTCCACACTGAATAGGTTTCAGTAACAGGGTTGCACATATGTTATAGAATACAACTTGAAAGGCCCACACAAAAATAGTCTGATGTTAATTTGTCTGTGTACCCTACAGTGTGTCCACAGTGGGGTTGTCAAACTTACTTTATGTCATGGGCCATACCATACAGCCCAGTTTGATCTCAGGTGGGCCAGACCAGTAAAACCTCTGCATAAAACAACATCCATCTAAACTGTTTCCATTCTTTAGCTGTCAAGAAGTACTTAAGAAAGCATAAGCATCAGAGAAAGACACCACTTACTCAATTCCCCTTGATATTTTCCAGACGACAGAAGGTATTGTTTTGGGTTTTCTTTGTTAAATTATTCTTTTCATTTAACGGATGAACAATTTCAGAAATCTTCATTAAAAATAATTGCGATTTCCAAAAAAACATGTTATTTTTTCTGTTCTCATTCAGTATACAAGATTGCTTTGAAGAGCACAAAACTTTAATATGTGGACTTTCTTTACTCGTGTGTAGTAAAGCTGACAAAATAAAACGAAAAGCAGTGTATTTTATTTAAAAATGTAATTATTTCACTGCAGTTTTCACAATTTCCAAAGACATCCAGTGGGACAAATTGGAGCCTTTGGAAGGCTAGTACTGCCGTCCGAGTCACATATTTGACGCGGTGCTCTAAAGCATATCGTCAAGTGTGTATCCCTGCAGGGAAATTTTCAAAGGCTATGTAACTCACTTTAAAATTTGACAAACCCACTAACAAAGGAAAGCTTTTCTCACAAGTAAGTATATCCACATCAGGCTTTAGTCTGTGTGCCTCAAGCCCGTTGTGAGGTGACAGTATTTAAAGAGTTATAGTCATATATCGAAAGAAGCCAAAGTAACTCGGCTTTTTTCTTTTTTTTAATGCAATATAAAGCTTATGTTGTCCCTGAATTGCAGGAAAAAAACCTGCAGGAATTTTGCATAACTGTCCACCAGTCTCTGACTTCAGATCACTGTAATTTTTGACCTCTCTTCCAAGCAGAATTCCTTCCCTTACTTCTCACGACTGAAAGCAGTCAGATGCACAAACATCCCACAAAATTTCACTGGGATCTAAATCTTGGCTTTGACCACTATAAGCCATTCCATCACTCTCCATTTGTCCTTTTTTTCAACCATTTCATGGTGGATTTGCTACAGTGCCTAGGATTATGATGCTGGTAAAAGGTCCACTTCCTCTTCACCTTAAACTTTCAGACAGATCGGCTCAAAAGATCTGAAAGCTCTTTGATGTGAAACTGAATCAAAGTGACTGCAATCTACACATTACCCACAACAAAGTAACCCCAAACCAACAATTCCTCCAACATGCTTCACAAACAGCTTCCCTGGAAAAGCTGTTTTTTGTCCATGCCCAACAGATCCTCTGTTATTGTAACCACAAAAGTATATCTTTTATTATGTCTAGACAACATTATTGTAAGCAGTCTTCGCCTGTATGTTCAATAGCAAGCTTAATATTATTTTCAGACAATAAAACCATCCAATTTGTGCAGTCTCTTTCTGAAACTTAGACACCAACAGCAGCAGCAGTGACCTGCAGATCCTGTGATAATATCTGAGAGTGCTTGAAAACTTCTCTTTGCATTAAAGGGGTCAAATCTGCACTCAGACTACAGAACAGCAGAAATGTCACTTTTCCCTACAGCGACTCATTCATTTCAAATAATTTTTAGATCCCCGAATGCCAGACCCCTACCATTTTTTCCTGACAACTTTAGAGATTTCTTCATATCTTGCCACACTGACATCAAAAGACTTTGTTAGCAAAGAGAGTCACAGGCTCTGGATGTCAGAGGTTCTAATCTGAGCGCCTGATTCTCATGCAATGGGTCTGAAGCTGTGATAAATGTAGGGTGTTTTATATGACTGATTTTTTCCTTTACATTATGAATATGAATCTGTGTCAGTTTCTTGTGTCTCTTGTGTTAGTATTCCTCCTTCAGGGAAGGAGGATGGATAAAGCACATTAAAAAAAAACAACTCACATTAATCAAAGTGTTATAAAAAAAAGGTAGAATGGGAAAAAAATACAAAAAACCACCAAGGGAATAGAAAAGAAATAAATAAATGTGTGTCAGTGGGTGCTAAACATATACAGTTGTGTCCAAATAAGGCACAGGAAACACAAAGAGCAATCAGATGGACTCAAATGACTGATTAGTTTTAAGTCTAATTTTAAAAGACTCACTGGACCCCGTGGACATAGAACTGTTGATGATGGAGAGGCTGCTTGGAACAACAAGTACACAGTGTCTTGTGTGCAGGTTGTGGATTTTATGGAGGAAACAAACCTAGCAAGGGAGAATAGTGTAGTGGGTTGAGGCAGGTCATAGGTTAACTGGTTATTAAAAATTCAGGACAGGTGCGAGTATCAGTGTGAATGGTTGTTTTTACCTGTGTTAGTCCTACAAAAGACTGGCAGCCTGTACAGGGGGTGTCCTTCTGTTCTCTCTATGATAGCTGAGGTGGGCTCAGCTATCATAATTAAAAATATTCTACAGGGACTCATATTATGTCGAGACTGCACTAGCTTTAATGAAATTCAATGTTGTTTGAAACTTTTCTCGCGTGTATCTGTATGTGCTCTGGTTCTCTTCTCATAACATAAAAACAACAGTCATCATTCATGCTTTTGGTTGCCAAGCTCATGGGATTCGCACGCTTCGACACACAGACATACTAAATATAGGAAAACAGTCTAAAAGAAGAAAACCGCTGATTCTTTTTTGCATCCCATGACCATCTTTTAAACACTGCCAGCCTAAAAGTGGTACACGTCAGCAGGCAAACACAGACAGATGTTTTCCTGTGAAGAGTTTTTAACGCAATCACCATAAAATGGAAAGAAATCTTCTTTGTGGGTTGAATAACACGGGCTTACTGACACATCCATCTGCGCTGCATGGGACAGAAAAGAGTTTCTCAATATTTGCAAAATCCTAGAGGTGCTGTTTAGCAGTGATGAGCTTTTCTTATCCCCTCATACATCATCGCTCACCTAGCTCTGTGCCAATATCGTAGGAGACAGCTAATATGATATAAGAGATTAGAATGACTTTCGTGACGTTAATTTATTCCAATCCAATATCTTATAAATACATAAAACTTTAAGCTCCCCTCTGCCATAATGCATTTCAATGCCCCAGCAGTCATCTTTTTATGTTTCAGCCAACGGCTTTGCTGTATGCATGACCTTGACATGAGTCAAAGAAAGGGAGGATATTGATTGAACTGTGTGCACCAGTCTCAGGTGTCTTTGTGTATCTGAGAGGATTAGATTTATTAAAAAGATCTTTAGAGTGGAGAAAGGCTTCTGGATGTCTAGAAACTGGCATTCATCTTCAGTGAATTGCGTGGATGCAGAACAGCCCGGCTGCACTGATCAGCATGCACGGTCCCTGAGCCGTTCTTCACAAACAGTACAGTTTGCACTTTGCACAGATGTCTTTTCATCCTCTTGAGATATCTAAGAGTTTTCAAATGGTGCTTGAAATCTCCACAACAGATTTGAACGTGCTGTGGTAAACAGTACTGCAGTGAGGACGTTTATAGCTCCCAATTTAACAGACTCTAAGATTCTTAAGAACTTATTATATAGTATCTGTAATAATTAGAAGAAATTGTCAACATTTTATAGAAAGTGCTATTTTTGTTGAAAACAGTGTGTACTGTTTTCTAGTCTGAATACTGCATACAAAGTCATTACTTACGGTGAAGATAAATACACTGCTCGATAACATAGGTACAAATGGCTAAAGTGGCATATCTCATAGTTAAAGTGTGGAAAAAATGTCAATTTGAGCTTTTTCTGGTGTATTTTGTGGGAACTATCCAGGTGCTGGTACTTTCAAGAACACCACTGATGCTAAATGCTACAGCTAGATGTTTTCTTTGTGATAAGAACAATTAGTTTGGTGTTTAAATGTTAGCTTGATTCATTTCTGACCGCTAATTATTTCTAATAAATTCCCTGTTTTACAAAAAAAGAAGAAGAAAAAACCAGTTAAAAATGTTAATATTAAAGCGCATTTTTATAAGCAGGACAGGTTCCTGCTTAAAAATCAAAGCTACTGAGACCTGATCACTGCGACTGACTTCTCAGATCATCTGATCAAGCTCTCTTTATTGTTCTGTGCTCTTACTTTAAAATACATATTTGAGCCTCAGCCTGTCAGGTCGGCTGAATCTTTAAACAACAGCTGAAAACTCATTTTGATGGGTTAGTTTTTCCCTAATTCTTTCTGCCATTGTTTGCATGTATGCAAGCATGTATGTTGGAATGAATGTCTGACTGTATGATCGACTATGAGTCTTTATGATGAGCATACTTTATCTTTAATGTTATTAGCAGCAGTAGTGGTTGAAGTAAGATGCCAAATCACAGTTATTTGAATATTATGTTAATGTTCATTAGCAGTGACAGAATGATTTTCAGACTCTTTCGCAGAGAACTCCAGCGTGTCGGCTCTTCGTTTCTTTGTTTCATTTTTGTTTTATTTTTTGGCATTTCACTTTATTCGACAGTGGAGACACACAACACAGTGGTCGCCTGCTCACCCACTGAGCTAAACCAGCATCTTGTATTTTTAGTTTTAAACAGAGTTTTGACATATTTCTAAATTTATTTGTGCATTATTGTTTTATAACGGTGTTATAACAGTGTTTTAGTGTGAAAATTCCCAGTATCCCAAGTTAGTTCACGCTACCAGCTTTTCTTGTCAACATTTAGGTAAAAAAGGATAAATGGTCGTTGGATAAATTATGCAATGGCTGCTCTGCATATATGGAAAAAACATATTCCCTGAAACCAACTATGTTAAGTATTGAGGATAATCCCCAGTCACCTAAGTATGCATGCCATTTGATGAGACAAGGCTATAATTAGCTGAAAATGAGAAGTGCTAACCTATCTCTGCACTGCACCTCTCTGGATGCTGCTGAGGCTTAACAATATCTCGCTCGCCCTGATTAGCATGATTTCTCAGGAGAACGGAGCGATAGATGAGTCAGATGATGGTGGGGAGAAATGTAGAGGAATACATGCCTTAGGAAAGATCAAGAGGATGATATTGTGCTTCCTGATGTTAGTCTCAGGAGAAACAATTTTGATTCCCATACTTAATATTGCTTTGAACCACAGTTAAAAGAACTCTGCTGCTCTTTTAGCTTTGACTGCCTTGTAAATTTTGATTATATCAGGCTTAACATGAGCAATAAATGGTCATGCCGTTCAGGGTGAGCCTAAATCCTTTTATTCATAATTAAGAGTGTTTTAATAAGATGTGAGAGACTGTGAGATTTGGATAAGGGACTAGGACAGAATAGACAAATGCAGAGAGAAAATGAGGGCGATTTATGCCAGAATATAAAAGTCAGCTCATTACAAATTATGGTGGCCTGACTATTTACTGTTAGATGAATTATACAATAAAACGTTTAAAAAGGAATACTCATGACATTTACAGTAAATAAGGATGTGTTTTAATGGGTTTCTTTCAGCTTAACTACCTCTTTATTAGCATAATCAAGTTAAGAGTGGCCTATTATGAATTTCCTTATTTTGGGTTATATATGCACACTGTTACAACGGTGTGGTTGATGCTCTTATTATACATAATGAAAGTCTTTATTTATGAGGTCACTGTATGCACCAGAAATCCCTATGATTGACTGCTCTGAATGGTCAGTTTCAAAAAGTTTTTTCTACTCTTGGCTTGCATAATGTAATTGAGAGCCCAGAAGCCCCGCCCACTCACTGATCAAACCTTTAGTTTCAAGGAGGAGCCAAAATGAGGGGGAAAATGAGGAAATCTGGCTCACAGAGAGAGGAGCCATAACAGCAGATGAACTGATGGGCTCCACCAAGCCCAAGAATAAGAAGGATTATTTTGAATTATGAATTATGCAAAGCTACTGTAGAGGATAAACATATGAAGTGAGCATAAAGGGTCTCCTTTAAGCCAAATAGAATGAATAGTAATTTTGCACTGTTGCCACGTGTAGTTTGTAATGAATTACTTCACCAGTTGTTGTTTTTATTTTGGATTTAAAATAAACCATCTGTAACGAAGTGAACCATCGTGGTCCTGGGAGTTTTCTGCATGTGATCATTTCTTGGTGAATTCTTTCAGTTTGGGATTTGTGTTTGAGCTTTTCTGTCATTCAATAACTTTTCTGTTATTGAACTTTTTTTGTTTTGAGTTTGCTATTCGTCAATTTCTGTTGTTAACTTTGTGGTTTTGTAGCGCTTTGCTTCTGTGTTCTGGTTCATGTTTGCTTTGTTAGCACAATGGCGTTTCAGTTTTATTGTAGCCTCTGAGTTCTACTCGTTGCAACATTAGCTCTGAATTAGCCTTAGTTCCCACTTTGAGTTTGTTAATTGTGTTTAGTTCCCTTACTCTTTCTCTATCTCTTCCTCCCTCTGTGGTTCCTTTGGTTCCTTTATGTTTCCTTGTCTGTTGTGTCATATGTCTTGCCATGTATTAGTATTCATGTCTTCTCTGTTCATTTCATTTAAAGGCTACTTTTCTGTCCTGAGTGTTGTCATCTGTGGTTATTACGTTCAGCTGGTTTGTGGTTTGTTCAGATGCAACTTTGCAGACCTAAGCTGTGCTGCCAAGTTCTTTTCAGAGAGAGGAGAGGGGCTTTGTTCTGCCAACCCTTTCAAACGAGCCAGTTCAGTCATGTTCTAACTGTACTGTCACAAACTTTAACATTTAACATGTTAACTGAGGCCTGTAGAGCCCTGCTTCACCTCCTGTTAATTGGTCGGCCTCTTATCATCTGCATTTCAATACCAAACCCAACACTCCATCTAACCCGACACAAACATTTTGTTAACATTATATTTTAAAGATATTATTATAAGGTGTTACTTTCCTTCTTTCAGGTAATAATTATATAAATAAAAAGTTACTGACATTGACATTTACGAGCTTCTACCACCGAATAAAACAGTCACATTTAAAAGCCAAGAAAAAGCTACTGAAAAGACAAATCTGGTTGATATGAGGTTACAGATGACTCTGGGCAGTGATCAGAGAAGGCTTCTTGACTTTCATTAGATCTGGAAGCCTGGTGACCTCTGGGACTCTGATAACTAACTAAATAAATAAATAAATCTGTGTGATAAGCACATAAAACATGATATCCTGCCATATTCTAAATGCCAGCTTGCATAACCTTCCAAATAAAGATCAAAAACTGCAGGGAGAAGCTGTCTCTAGACACAGAATGACATCTGCCATCATACGAGCGAGAACACGGCTGTCTCCCGACTGCTTTCTGCCTCGTTTCGACATAACCTCGTGCACAGATGCAGATCTGCATGTGTGATTTCAGTGTATTGTTTCTATCAGTTGTATAGGTTGCATGCATTGCATTTTGTCATCTTATTAGTATTCTGTTTCATCACAGTCTCCTTACAGGAAAGGCATCCAACCATTCAAGGGGAGGAAAAGGGGGGAAATTGAATTTTCAAATAGAGTGGGTGGGTGGGTGGAGAGGCGAAGGGATGCAGAGACTTTTTTCAGAATCATCCTTTAAAAGCTGATCTTTAAGCTTCATGACTATCCAATGTTTCTGAATTCTTGCAGGGGAACCCTTGTCACTCCTAATGAGCAAGCCTATTACTCAAACTAAAGTAGGTTGTCGCCCCATTGTCCCCATTCTGTTATTAACTCATCTCATCTGTGTCCCAGTATGTTTGCAGGTTGTCTTTGCCTGCACCTCATGACCCGCAAAACTGCAGAAAAACGCCCCAAAACACATGAGCTGTTTCTTTCTTTTCCCATTGAGGTCTGGGCACTGATCGACGCCATCACTAATTTTCATGAAAAGGGTGATGTGATGCCATTTACAGCTGAATTGAGATATTGATTCGCAAACATGCCGTTAACCTAAAAGGCCACTAGTCTCAAGAGGCCTTTTTTCCTCAGTCTGATTGTGCAACACGGGACTGTTTAGTCCTCTCTCGCCGCTGACCTTCTAAAAGGTGCCATTTGAAGTGCTCGTGATTGCAAATTACATTACTGCTTTCCTAAGTACCCCTTGAACTGAAGATAACGCATGCTTTGCTTTTTATTCTTTCTCGTTCAGACGACACCTCTGTTGGTCCAACTTTTATTCATCTCCATCCACAGACAATCCTCAGCTGTATGTTTTCATTGTGATGAATGTGCGCTGGCTGATAGATAAAGCTGGTGTTGCAGGAAACTACAGTGACACACACACACAAAAAATATTTAGCTATAATTGTGGCTTGTATTAAATTGTTATCTTTAATGGAGCAAAATCGTTGATATGTTGAAAATATTACCTCTGCCAAGGAGGTTATGCTTTTCTAGGGCTTGTGTGCACGTGTCTCATTCTCTCTGTTCATAAATACAATAGCTTGAAAGGTTTAAAGGTTTCTGATAAAACTTTGTGATGATAAAACCAAATGATGTTCTTGATTTGGAAACTGAGCTTTTAAAAAAAAAAAAGTTAACCCTAACCCTTTTTTAACCAAGAAAACTTTACTCCTTTACTTTAATCCATCACCTGCTGAAAAGGAAACAAACTCCCCAAAATAATGCCAAGCAATATAAATAATATAAAAAAGCTTAAGGGTACCAGACAGGATACAAAGCCTAGTCTTTTGGAGCAATGCTCAAAAAACAAGAGGAAAAGATAAATATCTCACAATTTTAGAGGCTTCACTTTTAAACTGATGTTTGTGCTTTGGAGCAATAAAGCTACAACATATTTCAAGAATGCGTTAGTTTAAAATTTCTGCTTCAAGCTCGTCACATCCTGACTCTTCATTCTGAGCTCAGTGGATACCCCCTCAGCTTTGTTCTGCAGTGCAATGAGACGCACATTTAGCATTTATTTCCTCAAGGAAGAACAACACAACCTTCAACCAGAAAGAGAAAGGACACAACAGAGGTTTGAGTCCTTTCTCTTACATTTTTGTATTTTACTCGCTTACTTTTGTAGCCTCTGGTTGCCCCCTTGGTCAAGCCATGTGAGATACTGGGCACTGTTTTCATTGCTGTTACTGCAGGATTAGGCTAAATGACAAACAGAGCACTTTTAACAGAGTCTTTGCACCATGCTTGGGCTTTAATTAATCAGTTAAAAAAAAGAATGACTAGCTGCAAATTATGAATTATGAATCTCTATATGACACGTTATGTAAGAGAACTTTTATGGAAAATCATTACTCGCAAGCTAAATGAGTCTGGAATATTTTCATTAAAATATAGAGGTCAATATTGACTTGCAGGACAGTTTGCAGTGTTTTACAAGCTGTTCCAATTCAGTATCACCTGTTTACTGCACATCTTTACTCCTGAGAACATTTTGAGGCCATATCACTTCTAGATAAATGTTTGTGGCCACCGACTGCTTTGCTGAACACACTGACTTAAACTTTAGCCACACAGATGCAGGAGGATTCAATAAAGCCCTCTGCAGGACTTTAAGCGAATCGACACCTGGTGGAAATTAATGCTCAAATGCCTTCTTAGTATGGACTATTATTAAGTTTGATCCTGATTTCTGTAGTGCAGATGTAAAAGATAGCTAAATACAACTACATTCATATTCACACAGGAACTATTGCAGATGTATTAGTAATATGACTTCTTTTTTTCTCTTTCTCTGGGGCACAAACCATCCAGAGATCCCACAAAACTAACATGAATATTTAGCTGAAAGCGCACTGAAAGATAAGATATAGTGTCATATATTGCATTATTGGATTTATTTATATGGGCTTTTTCATTATTCATCCTGTCAAGGTCTGCCACACCAACGTTGCCATTCCTAAAAATCGCCCCACTGGCCTGGGTTCATATGAAATCAAGGTCAGAAAAAAATGTCTCAATAAAATGAATGGATGCAACTGAAAATATTTGATTTTTTTTAAGCAGTTGAAGTTGGACAGTATAATATTGCAATAATATGATTCGGTTATAGTCAGTGGTCCGTTGTGAAGGATGACTGTCGTGCCATGTTTTTTTCCTTTATTCGGGGAAACATTCCTTGCAGGATGTTTGCATTTTAAAAGCGATCTTGACTGACCCTTCCAGTGTTCTGGAAACATTTATAGACATAACAAAATTTTATTCTCAGGAAATGTTTTGGTGCGATGCCTCCAGCTGTCTTAAACACATAGACTGTTATAACAGCCTCGTGTATTGCCAGCTTTCGAGATTTGCCGCAACAGAGTTGTGGTTTCATTCAAAAATAATAATAAATAAATCAGTACCAGTTATAACCAGTTATAACACAAGAGTATATAATATATAGGTGTTTTTATAAAATAGGAGCTTGCTGGTGAGGAATGCGTATTTTGGCAACTACATGAGTGTTTTGTTAAGAGATCCATTGCTTCAAATACGTGCTGTTATTTTACATTTATATTTTCGTCAGTTTTCTTTTTCGCCATTAAGGAGCTTTCAAGCAAGTTAGCAGGACGAACCATCCATCAGCCTGCTTTTAGTTACCATTCAGAGAAAAAACAGGTTTATAAAGTACGGCTTTAATAACTAACTGGAGAAAGCATTGCAAGGCTTTCTCCCTCAGTGAATGTGTCCTACTTTAATCTCTCCATGTGTGCGTGTGGAATACATGCTTGTTACGTCCTCGTCTGTTTCTTTTACCGCTCTCACTTATTTCAGCCGGAGCCATAACTCCAACAAAACACAATATATATATCACACAGCACACCCATAGTGTGGGCTCCATCAATAAAGGTAAATGAGCTGCTCCAGCTCCAGGATCTCGCACGCGGTGTTTACACAGCTACATGCAATTGTCTGTGTGTGTTTCCTCGAGCCTTATAATTCAGCTTGACTTGTTTACAAAGTCTGAGAAAAGAGTAGGGTTTTATTGTAAAGGCAAATTCGCTTAGCAAAAGCAGATAAAGTTGATATTAACACAAGAAGAGAAACTGCTTTGGAGCTTATAAAGAAACACTTATCCTGGTCAGGGTCATGGGGTGATGGAGCCATCTTTGGAGGATGTATAATATTCTATAATAATATAGAAAGCGATAATGAAAAGGCATGCATACTGTAATAATAGTCACATCCACTAATTAGCATCTCATCTGTGTCCACTTCAAAGAGAAAAGTTTGCAAGGCAGAAAGACACAATCTAGCGGAGTGAGTCATCATCCAGCCAGGAGCAGACTGTGAATGTGTTGCCTTTGATCATTCAGTGAAAACATTTCTGTCATCGCTTTTATTTCCCGCAGCTAAGTTGGGTTCTTTCATAATGATGCATTTAGATAAGATTGTTAATGCGCAAGCTGGTTCCCAGTTCTTATGGGAGTTTAGCAGATTCAATTTTAATGATGGGGAAAGTTGGAAAACTGACCACATGGAAGTGTCGCTCCTGCTGCAGGCCTAACAGCTTTCTATTATCTGCCATAATGAGGATTTTTTTTTCCTCTCAGAGAGAGAAAAAGAAAAGAACAGGCCAGGCAATGCCCACCCTCATGTGAGTTTCATTCAAAAAAGCTTACCAGCACGCCAAAAACAGAATCACTGGGGGGGTTTTTTGCACTGTTGTGTCCTTTATGTCACTAAAGCTTTGGTCTATTGCATTTCTCCTCCCTACGATATGTCGCTGCCCTGCATGCTTTTGTCCTGCTATAATAGAGTATCACCGGGGCTCAATTTCAACCCCTTCTTTAAGTCCCAGTGGTCTGCATGACGAGCTTTGACAACTAACTGATAGTTTGCTGAGTAGTTCTATGAATTCCTTTAGAGTAATCTTGTGTCTTTTGAATGCTTACTGTGATCAAAGATGGCTCGGCTCGGGTGGAGTTTGTGCATTTATGTCCAGGCAGGCGTCTGTTCAGTCAATAATTGGAGAGTGAACGTCCACTAAAGTATTGCAGTCATATGGCAGATATAATAAGCCTTGCTTTTCAAATTTCACACAGAGAGAAAAGAGCACCAATCTGGCGAATTTGGCAACATTACATGTTACACAAACTAAACAACGGTTTGTTTATTGCTCTACATGATTATTGTAACATTGCTAAAATTGTGCCAGCTCTCTGTGCAGCACTATTTAAGTCTTGTTTTATCATTTTAGATCACATGTGTCTTATCTTATGCAGATGCCTGTATATGAATGTGCAGAATCTGCAGGTATCATACAAGGTATTGGGTTCTGGCTCACGCTACCCTTCATTTATAGTCAAATTAAAGTTTTTCATATTTTTTAAAAGTACATCTGCATTCACAGAAAGATGTAGATAACAGCCAGGGCCCAGGTCAAGATGTGTTTTTATTTATTTATGTAGCATCTGATTAATATATCAGCATTAAAGTTACATCAGCCAGTATTAGTTATTTGCCAATACACTGGTATCTGCATTTATACCAGGCAATAAATGAACATTTTAAAAGTGAAGAAAAGATGTGACAAATACCCGCCCACCACAGGAAACTCTGCAGCTTAAAATAAGTGACAGATTCTGACATATCACAAAAAAAGAAATGAAATATTATTAACATTGTATATATGAGTATTCATCATTTTTATCGTCTAAGGAGCTTTGAAAGAAAAGCATCTGGACTTCTTTAAGTTTCTTGAAGACATTTCATTGGAGAAGCTACTTCTGATCTAAAAGCAATTGGTGGAGAGTCCCAGATTTTAAGCCCTATGGGAGTGTCCCCAAGAGGGTCATGGACCCTCCTACTGATCCTCTACCTTATCACCTGAGCCAAGGTGAGAAAACGGGTGTGGGTGTTAGGTGTGGCTGTGTGCAGACAGGAATAGGACCCAAGGTGCAGACTCCGGAGACCAAACCAAAACAGCTTTAATGCTGAACTC
>NW_005187431.1:387237-472955 GCF_000239375.1 Pundamilia nyererei
CAGGTGCTCTTAGATCTGAAGAAGCTTCTCGGATGGGAGGTGAAACGTCTTCATGGAAACTTAAAGAAGTCCAAACACTTTTTCTTCCAAGCTCCTTAGACCACAACGACCTGGATGACTGAAACCTTCACAGATACATCATATTTATCAGTTTGATGTATGCTATATCACACTAATGATGCTGAAGTCTCATTTATCAAGTAATCGTACACTTGGCAATACCAGGTTAACTGTTGTTTTAGGACACAATGCAGTTCCTACTGTCGCAGGTATGTTAGCATAAGCTAAGGTCCTTCTTCCATTGGTACTTGCACCCTAGTATGATCACAGTTCAGAAACATACTTTCTAAATAAAGCCATGACATCCACCTCTGCGGATGCTAACATGACTGTGACAGTGCCACTGCACCAGTCTTCAAAAAGAGAGAGAGAGAGAGAGAGAGAATATGTGTGTGGGAGAAGCAGTCATATCCCATTCTGCTTTTATCTTACTTTAACATTGCCCCACTTTCCTCCTCAGAAAGTACAGCTTGGCTTTATGGACCATAATCTGATTATAAAAGCCGGCACAGGTATTAATGTGGCAGCTTTTTCCCAAAAAAAGAACCATGTGAATCTTTAAACTTTGTCACAAATGCGTAAATAGACATCTGAACCTGGAGGCCATGTAACAAAGGCGGCAAGTGCATCTTAATCACAACACAACTATTATTATACAGCACTGGATCGCTCCTTAACAGTGCATCGGCAAAACAGTAAAAGTTTCCAACTCATCAAATTACCAGTACTGTATCTTTACCAAGCCTGCATCTTAAATTGTGTCCGTGAACACATCAATCACAACTTTGCACTTGCTATACAAAGACACTGCTTCTCTGTTTCAGAAGAGTAACACTGCCCCCTAGTTTAAAGCACAACGTGAACGTCTCCGCAAGAGAGCCTCCCCCATATCCAAGGCAACATTCACCCATATTATTATAAAGCTTGTATATTAAGATCGGGTGGCATAATGAGTGACTGGCACAGTCTATCTGCCCCTGCTGTGTCAGTGCAGCAAGATCGCATAAACATATTGTTGTCAGGAATACATCAGGCATGACGTTCCTGATAAATATGGGTGCAAAGCATGCATGCATAAGACCAGTGCAGACTAATTAGTCATGGGTCAGCTCAGTGTTGCTAATATCTTAGATAACACAATCCAAGTGACACTAAAAACAAACCATCCACGGTGGTAATGACTCATCCAAAGGAAGAAAGAAAGCAGTCACACTGTAGCTCTGATATAACTTCTCACTTTGTCTCCGTTCTTTCATCAGATTTGCATATTTACACTTTTTAAAGTGAAAAAAAGACACTTCAGCTTTAAAAAGTCTTACAGTATAGATTTAATTCCACACTTTTATCTCATTAAATCTACTGTACTCTGCTCTGTGACCATGCAAACTGCTCCCCACCTTACTCCACACACAGCTTACATGCAGCCTACCTGCACTCACTTCTGCAAACAAGCCCTGCCCCACTCACCCACAACTTCCACTGCTACATGGACAAATGCATGTACCAGGAGACACTCGCCATTTTCTGGGGTGCAAAACATTGCTATCTTGCCTTTGGTGTTTCCGAGATAAGCCCAAGGTGTTCTTTAGTGAGGGTTCTTGACACAGCAGTCATGGCAATAATGTGAGTCTCACTAATAAGCCATCAGGTTTAGACTCTTGGTCAAGAATGCTTTGGGGTTACATTTGAGCACATTGAGTACCCTTAAAAACATTCAAAATTAAGCTTTAAGGTTGCAATCTTTCTAAAGTTTTAGTGCATGTTATTGCTGTGACACAGTCAATTATAATAATTTGTAACTTCTTAGCCAGTTGTCTTGCATTTTGCAAAGTCATTACACTTCAAATAAGCGTGAAAGCTGAAGGATGGCTTTCACAACACTTTCTTCGATGTAATTTTCCATATCCGGGTTGATTTTATCAAGTCAGAAAAGGCCGTTTCAAAGTCTGACTCAAGTCTGAAATCCTTTGAAATTTGTTGTGTTGCAAGTTTTGAGGCTTTAAATTCTGTACTCGATTTTTTGGAGGTCTGCCACTGTGACTCAAGACATCACGAGGCACTCTGTTTAAACATGAATGTTTTACTGCATCAGATGGCACATTCTCAGATGGAAGCCAGTCCTTCCTCTTTTGTTTGACTAATGAAGTCTCAAGACTGTTTTAGAAACTGTTCAACAAACTCCTCACAGTCGTTTTCAATCACTCTGAGGGACAGTGTTAATGCGACCGAGGTACTTCTGCCAATCAAGGCCAAACTTTCTTCACCCAGTCTGCTGTCTCTCTTTGTCAATAATATAAACAAAATGAGAACGAAAAGGTTACAGATGAGGTATCTCGCAGAATAACAGTTACCACTATTTTACATTTATTTTAAAAAAATAGAATAAATCTAAAAAGCCCTGGCGAAAGAGGGCAAACCACATCTCTCAGCCAGAAGAAAAGACAAAAAAGATGAGAATACATTAAACCCACATGTATAGTACCCATTAAGTTTGTTAGAGTTCTTATATTGTCCAGGGAAATGGGGAGCGTGTACACATAAAAGCCATTTTTCTGGGGTATTATTTCAGCCGACAACCATCATCTTTAATCATTGTATTGTGGATTATATTTTAGCCTCTGTTCTCTTCTTGATATTTTTTTCTCTACCTATTGAAAATGCAGCATTTATGCAAATTTAAAAGCACTTCAAGGAAACACTGTTTGGGCCGTTTGGTAATGTTTTGTTTGGGGGGGGTTTGCTGTTCCCAAGGAGAAGTCGAAGGAGGAAATCATTTGTCTGATGTGCGTCACAACACCTCAACCGACAGATGTTCGCATTTAACAAAAAAAAAAAGGACAATCTCAAATTTTATGAGGCTCATGAGAATGCAAATACACCATGCTCTTTATTGTGTGGAAATAAATATCACAGTGCTGTGAACACCGATCAAAAGTCCACTCATCTCGTTGAGCATGCAGACGATCTAGAGCTAAGTCCCAGCTATTATTCATTAAAAAAAAAACATATGGGTGTAAATCAAATCAAAGGATCCTCACAAAAGGACAAAAGGTACTGTAATTTAAAGTGACTCTTTTAAACAAAAGAAGGCCCTCATTCATGAACAGATTACTGCGATGTTGCTCTTGATTTGTGCATGGATCTCAAATGCAAAGAAGAACAAGACGTCACGAAAAGGCGTGCACCTGAGCTTTGATGAGAAAGCCTGCAAAATGCTTTAGGAAGCGATCTGCAAGCAGCAGCATTTGGACACCAATGAGGAGGCACGAGGAAATGTTTCTTTTTTGTTGCCTCTCTCATTAGAAGCTGAACTACAAGCAGAGGTGACAAATGTACAGCTGTTTTACTGAAGTAGAAGCACAGCCATTTGTGTAAAAGAAAGTACTTTGTTAAAAGTCAAAGCAGTGATTCAAATTATTTACTCAAGTAAAAGTAACACAAAAGTACAGACTATGAAATGTACTCAGAGTAAGAAAGTAAAAAGAAGCTCTTTAAAGGGCATTTAGGTTTAGGTGCTTTAATAATATCATAATAAAATAATAATAATAAAATTTGCTTCCACACCTAAACAGAAAAATTTGTATACTCAAGGGTTAAAGTGGGATTTAGAAAGTGGATTTAAAGATTTAACTTTAACTAACATATCAAGATATGCATGTAAGTAGATGTTTGATGGTTTCCATTCCCTATACTGACAATATACTGGTTATACTGTCTTTATACTACACAGTATACAGCTGATATAAAAGGATGAATTCAGTATCATCAGCTAAATATCGATTTGAATAACACAAACCTATCCTTCAGTTTGTTTTGCAGGACATTTCACAACATGGAAAAACATAACTTAATGTAAAGATCTAATATCTTATTGGACATGGCATATATGCTTTAAATTTCCAGTTTATCAAATGTGACTGAGCAGCCCTTAGCTTTAAATATAACCTCTTTTCTTCTTCTCCTTCACGTCTCTCTTACATCTCTCACCATCTCTGAGTGATTTTGAGTCTCTTTCTTTTCTCTCCCCAGGAAACACAGCTGATGTTCCTTTAGTTAAGAGGCACACTGTGTGGCAAGTTGCACACAAGCAGTGTGTTTGCTGATTTTTTTTTTGAGCTGTTAGAAAAGTTGCATTTGTAATTACCTGCCACTTAAAAAAAATGTTACTCCCTTTATGCTCGCTTCTCTTCTGCAGCTCTGCTTAGATGCTGCACCACGATCACAGCTTATGGCCATCTGAACCACAAACACCATTCTGGATGGTTCTGGCCCAGTTTAACCTGAGTATAGATGGTGCATAAACTATAACTTTTCACGTCTTTAAGCTTCAGAGATGGATACACTAATGGGATTGTGCTACTGTTCCCTCCATGTAGACTCAAATCAGTTTGATGTTTGAAGCGTGAAATAAAAACATGGCTCGAATGTCGTGAACCTAAAGTAACAAGTCTGTTCTGAAAATGTACAGAATAAAAAGTACAGATATTTGTGTTTTAATGTAGGGAGTAAAAGTAAAAAGTTCTAAATACTGAAGTATTAAGAAAATTCTACTTAAGTACAGCAGCAAAGTATTTTTACTTCATTACTTCCCTCTGACTACAATCAAAAGCTTTGAATTCAGGTGTACAGTCTCTCTGCTTTTTTCCATTTCCCCTCATTTCAAGCAGAGAAGACAGGCCTCGACTTTTATGCCATCCCGATGTTCTCGTGTCACAATGCATTCAAACATGACTGAAAGACACGATCGCAGCTGAGGAGAGATACATTTTTAAATAAAGACTGAACGGACAGCAAAGTTGTGGTGGATCCTTGGTCAGATGAGTCATCGTGAGGCTGATACTAATGTTAGAAAACAAGGTGCTGGCAGATGTTGCTGAAACCACAGTCTGACAGGAAGTTGAACAGTTCAATCCAAGGAAATCAAACCCACTGCCATTTAAAATGTTTTGCAACTAGAATCGTTTGTTCTTGTCTCTGAGATTTAGTCAGTGTGCACAAAATCAGGACTGAATGATAGGGTGAGACCAAACCATAAAAATAACAACATTCTTTGCAGGAAAGTTACCAATTTTTTTGAAATGAAAAGGAAATATTAGGCAAAAAGAGACAGAATTCTTTCAGGTTTTGCTCTCTTCCACATCCTAAAATAGATTAAAATGCGCAAACATGGCTTGATGCAGAAATGGCAATACAAGAGTAATGCAGTGATAAGAGAACTCATAAATCAGAAGGCAGCTCATCCTGAAGACCT
This sequence comes from Pundamilia nyererei, assembly GCF_000239375.1. Lineage (NCBI taxonomy): Eukaryota > Metazoa > Chordata > Actinopteri > Cichliformes > Cichlidae > Pundamilia > Pundamilia nyererei. Next base: position 392,549 of record NW_005187431.1, read on the forward strand.
TTGTGCTGTTTAATATTTAAACACCTCAATTACTCCTTTATTTCCAACACTAAATAAAGAAGACGCTGGCTTGTCACTATAGCAACGCACAACCCCTCAAGGTACCAATGTTAAGGTGTTCACCAAGTAAACTGGAAAACCATATTTAACATACATTTAAACAAATTGTAATAAACACTGAAATGTACAATATCAGCATAAACAAATAATAAAATACTGCGCTTTCACTCGTTTTTACTGCAGTACAAACATCTTAAAAGAACAAAGAAAACCAAATTAATATATATAAAATACAATACTACTGCATTAAAAGTAAATACTCCACCCTAGGGTTGCTTCTTGTTCCTAAATAATTTCATTAAATGTCCTGGATGACAGAATATTGTGTGTATTACGTAAAATGAGTCAAATCCAAGCAGCATCCTTTCCCATAGAGTCTCATGTTAAAACGTCAATTTTTACAGCATTAAAAAGCACATTTACAAACTGATATCAAAATGGTCTGAGGTTCCGCACTGGAAACACATCATTCATTGCATATCTCTTTAAAGCTAACATCTGTCCACTTGCTGAAACTCTGGGCTCTGGTTACCTAGGTAACCTCCTAATATATTTACTACTAGGTTATATGTCAATCCTTCACTGTCTTTGCATTTACTTGCTTTGCCAGGGACGTGATATGTATTGAGTGTGTATGCAGCTTTAGGGGCAGGGCCACCTAACATGATAAAAAGTATTCATAACGAGTATTCCAACAAAGGCAGATGTACACGATCGGTGTATGCTATGCTAGCTGTTCTCCTCCACTACTTGGTGCCATTGAACCGGGCCTAGCTAGCACTAGCTGATAACTTAACACTCCAAGCGTTCATCAAAACATGGAACCTTCTGCCTCCAAAAAACTCAAACGGCTTTAAAAGTGTTATCACATTGGCTATGTCCACCATTTGGTGAGGATTATTTTACGTGAATGCAGCTAACCAGTGTTTATGCAAACATTTAATTGATCGTAGAGAAACGGTCTATTTGTTGAGTTTAGTAGCCATTTAGCACCAAAACAGCACTAATGAAGTCATGAATGCCCTTCCTACAGCCACTGACAGCTGACTAACGTTTCTTCAATCAAATTGGGCTAAACCACAGAGCAGGTTAGATTGGAGAATTTTGTGGGTAACGATGTCCTATTTCTTACCAATTCGAGATCTGCCTACTTCAGCATATTAAATCCATAAGTCACAGGCAAACACATTTAAATATTTTAACGTTTGGAAAAAACAGAAATCTCACCTTATGTTGGATGGAAAAAAATCCAATGAGATGTTAGAGAAATCAAGAAAACTGTTCTTTAGTTCTCTTCTGTAATTGTACATGTTTCCATATATTCTCCTGCTAAAGAAGAACAGTTGTGTATGTGAAGTGTGGAAGGAGGCTGACAATGTTGATTGGCAGCTTGAATCTTTTTGTGTTCTTAAAATTGAAAAATAAAGTATTGACCTCGGTGGAGGATGAGCATTTTCGGTGCCTTTCTCAGTTTTCTTTAAGACACTGAAAATATGCCTTGTGCACACAAGCACAAGGCAGCTGAAAAAGACAAAGAAAGAAACAGTTAAAGCTGAATGCAACGAACGGTGAAAGCTAAAGACCATCGTACATTCACAAAATTACATTAAAGGTGATTATTGTCATGGCCAAAGGAGAGGAAAAATCAAGAGAGACTGGGATTTCAGAGTGATTAGTGACACTCCTGTGGCCTTGGGCAAATCTTTCACGTTGCGCATTGTCAGCCACCTAATTTAAGATAAATACCAAAAGTACCTGTCCAAATCTCGTGATGATGGAAAACCAAATTGTTTTGCAGAAATGTGTTGTCTAATTTACATTTTGAGCCATTTTAAATATGCTCTCATTGCATAATCTTCATTTTCTAATAACCCCAATATATTTATGCCTTAATGCTCTTTCTCATGAGCCCTTTCTTTTTCTTTTGCTGTTGTAACCTTGGAAGGTAATTTACCAGCTGCTTATCTTCACTCACCAGCTTGTGTTCAGGTCAGTCCCACATGTCAAACTAAGCTGAGGTTCCTCACCGTTGGATGCTGGAACAAAGCTCGGGAATGTAATAGTGAATTCACCAAAAAAAAAAAAAGAAAAAAGAAGAAGAAGCCATAATTACAATTTGGTGTAGCTTTGTAGTGTAAATATGTAGCTAAATTCTATGAGTGATACATGTAGCATCATCTGCTCATTACAGAGAAAAGTAAGACAGCAATATTAGGAGAGAAAAAACTGTTTCTGGCAGTAAATTAAGATGTGGAATTAAACCACAATCTGAGTGTAGAAATTCACCTCATAAAAAGAGACAACATTATTATTCTTATATATTAAATATTTTGTCTCCATTATAGTATGATACCAGAATTCTCACCAAAGTGGCGATAGCCTGGTCTGATGTCTGTGTTTGTGAATTAAATCATGCAAAAAACTATCCAGCTGACTTTCATTAGATTTTGTGGAGAGCTGTGGCATGAGCAAAGGATGATTATGTGTCAGCAGAATTCAGATCACTTTCTTTAAAATTGTTAAATAAAGTGTTAACCTCAGAGGAAGATAGGCTTTTTTAATGTCTTGCCAGTACAGCAGTATTTTTGCGTTTAATATTAAAACCTCTACCATTTTTGGTTTGTTTATTTTCATTGTAATCCATGTCAGTTCTGAAGCCTGCACTACAGGAATGGATTTGAGATAAGAGAAGTATGTTGAGGTTGAACCTGCAGTAATTCATGCTGCACACATGTTTTACTTTAGATCTGGTGTATGTTGGAGATAACAGAGTCCAAATCTACTCATCTATCAACTATTGCAATGAAATTACTGTTTCCTGAAGATCCACTGGACCAAGGGTGTCTAACGCTATCGATGAACTAATTTACTAAATAAATTTCAGCTGATTTGTGTTTTAAGTCACACTGTATGATATGAATGTAATACCTGCTGTGTATGCATTTAAGTTTATATACTGCAAATCCACTGAATTGAAGGCTACTGACAACAGCTGCAGTTCTGCTGTTTGTTTTAATGCTTCTGTGGACATTTAGTTACCGACACTTATGTTGACTGAGAGCAGTTATCAGCCAAAGAAGTGCTACAATGTTGCACAGTATTAGACCAAACTCTTTTGAAGATGGCTATGGAGTAGATGTTCGGTGCTCTGTTACATCACTTACACTGCTTTAAAATCCAGAAAGCAGTGTTCAAGTGCTCTGGCTGATCAGACTCACAGTGAGGTTGAAGTTGGATGAAGCTATCCATATGCACATTTATTTTAATTGCACAAATAGACAAGATGAATGGTAAAGTGGAAAACTACATCCAGGACAGAAACAAGCGCATTATGCTGCTAACACAACTTTGCAGCATGCTAACGCTAAGCTAGTTACCTGCCGATCTCAGCAGCCAGACCCTGAACTTCAACAGGTAACAAGCAGATGAGCAGTCAGGCTGCAGCCTCCCTTTCTACCTGTTCACGTTTCTAAAGCAGAATCACTGTGGCTGGTTTTCATCTTTGAGTTGTGTGGTCAGCTTTTTATTCTACTAAGAGAAAGATCTTGGAGATGTGTGGCCTCATTAGGGATTTGTGTTGGTGTGTGGGGTTGTAGCCTCAGGTTTATATTGTTAAATGGTGATTATGAGACAGTGTGTTTCAGCTATTTTGCAGAGTAACATGAAAGTAATGTAATGAGTAGTATAACCAAATACTTTTCCCCAGGAGTAAATAAGTAACGTATTCTATTAATTTTAAGAAAAGTGTTACAACTCTAACACTGATCACAACAAAGAGAGGGAATACATAATATACATATGCACAAACGTTTGACCCACAGCATGCAATTAATTTGCATGAATGTAATTTCTTTCTTGTTGCTTAGCAATGCATGGTGACGACTCTCGAAACTGAGCCAGTGAGAACCAGTGACAATTGATAAGAGAGTTAATCGGAATCACTAAATTCTTATCAGTTCCCATCACCACACGGTACGTTTAATTCTTCTACAGTGGAAGTATAAACATGCATGAATACTAAAAAGGAGGAGATAGCTCAGCAGGGTAGAGCGTTCACCCCATGATCGGGGGTTCAAATCGACCAAACGGCTACCCTGAGGTACCCCTGAGCAAGGTACCATCCCTACCCACTGCTCCCCGGGTGCTAGATTGGTGGCTGCCCACTGCTTCACTGAGTGAGTGGGTTAAATGCAGAGAGTAATTTCCCTACAGGGGATTAATAAAGTATACCAAAAAAGCGGCTCAATATGATAAACTCTTACCTTCACTGCCTGAAAAAAAAGTGTTTAGCAGTTCCTCTCTTTCCGCTGCATTTCCAAGATGGTAAAAATTAAGGCCCAAATGTGCATAGCACTCCACACTTGATGGTGTGAATGTATATGTGCAAACAGTAGTCTAAGCATGGAAGCACATGATTGGAGACATGACACCAGATGCTGAAATGGAAACAGCCTGTTAGTTGGATAAAACTCCAACATGCAGATCAAATCTAGGCTGATAGCTGGTGAAGCAGAGCTACGGCTTGGTTCAGGTGGCAGAAAACCCTAAGTTGAGGTTTGGGCTGTAACTGGGCAGACTAGGGTAATGCACAGGCAAGCGATCCAGCGAGTTCAGCTAAGCCAATGTGGATATCGGATAAGACAGGAGATTGGGTAAGAAATGATGAATCATTCACTGCAGCAAAAGGAAAACAGCAAACCATGTGGGCTGAATATTGAAGTCACAGAAAATACTATCAATATCTGGCTGAAACTACGAGTGCTTGATAGAGCAGAGACTTTGCTCCAGGGACCAGGAGGTAGCAGAGCAGATCATTGGAAAGAGACTTGATTGCAAAAGTGGCTAATGGCTGGTGCGCCTGTGTTTAGGTACCAGGCACCTGCCTCCAATCCTGGAGTCTCACATGAAGGGGAGAACGAGAGATGCTGCAAACGTGTTTTCAAACACCATACCGAGAAAGGAACATGGAGTCTTCATGTCAGGCCAACACTAATCAGCTGGGCCCTGCTTGCTCCATGAACTCACTAATCAAGTGTTTGCACACTTGCTACCAGTGTGACAAGAGGGAAGATGGAAAGAGTCACCCTCCTGATGTTCTGGACCTGTGACTGATGAAGTGCATCACCACAAATCAGAAGCCTCTCACTGTGTCTCGGCGGGACGTATGCCTACTTATTTCTCCCTTTAGGGTGTAAGTGCAGAGGAAGGATACATTTATAGATCGTATCTATCAGGCTCAGACCACGGTGTAGTACACCGTGGCCTGATAGATACGGCTGGTGTATTAACAGTGATTTGGTCTGGGTTAAAAGGGCAGCTAACTTTTTTGAAGGGCATGTTATGTTTTGTGCTCAGTTCGGGATCAGCTCTTTTCATGTCTGGGCATTGGCATTAAAATAAAACATAATGGAAGAACTTTGATTACTTGAGCTCTCTGTCAGACAGAAACATTAAATCTGTGCTGCCATGATAGTGAGCATGTGGCAGTGCCATGTATTTTTGCCCAGAGGATGTATTCCAATGGCTCGATTGATACTCTGACTTTTCGTCCAATACTTCAATGAGGATGGCATTTGTGGTTTTGAGCAGCTGGACTAATTAATAAATTATAGATTTACACGAAATGAGATGTGATACAAAGGTTTAGACTCTGTTCAAGATGAATTGCATTAACCTTGGCGATCCTCTGACTTTTCATCTAATCGTTCGTAATTTAAATTATGAGCAGTCGTTTAAAGACCTGATGACATCCCCATCTGTCTGCGCTTGCGTTTGGTACTAGTAATAAAGCATGCTAGACTGTGAACCAGAGTGTTTAATCTGTGTGAATCACAGCATCACAGATGCTACCCATGGACTCTTGCTTCAACTTTGTTTTAAAACCAAACCCTCCAAAACTGCTCATTCAGAGCCTTAACCAGCCAACAAAAGTGTTTTAGATTGCAACAAAATCATTGTTTTAACCATAGGTATACAGCGATCTATTCTAGTTTGCTGTCAGGAGGCCACGTTGGCTTCTCTGCACTGCTGTTTCCCTGCTTATTAATTAGACAATCTACTCAGCAAGCTGCCCATTATCCAGCAATTGAAATTAAATCTTTAGAACCACCAAAAATACTTTATTTCCCCTCAAGGACACATTTTAGCCCACTAAGTCAATTATCATACGCATAATTATCTAGGTGTCCTGGTGCCCCATCTGTCTTTACTCCACTGATCTGTGCCTTTTGCCTCCCTCAAACTTGTCTATGAGGTCTTGACACTTTTTAAAACTAATCTTTATGTATGGCTGCTGTCGCGAGCATCTGAATACATTTACAAGTCTAATGTATGCAGATCGAGACTTCTCTTTCTTATTGAGTCTCACGGTGAATGTTGAATGACGGAACAGGACCTTTCGTAAATGCAGTCAAGCAGGGACGGTGGAAGCAAACACGACAGCGTCTCTCTCATCATAACATACGTCAGACTAGATTTAGGGGACATCTTTCAGAGATATGACTCAAAAGCAGATCAGGTCTGACAAGGCTAATTTTGTACTGTGACGCAGCAAGACATTTTACATTTTTTTCCAGTATCAATAAAGTCTTATATCTCCATTTCTATATTGATATTGTTACTGAAAGGAGAAAAGAAAAAAGCTACTAAATAGAGAGCTCCAGTCCTGATCAGAGCTTCTTGTCTTTAAAACTTCTATTTCTTAACTTTTATACCTTTTATGACTTGTATAAGATTTTAGACCATTTCATGATCTGGTGACTCTGGAGGGCATTAGAGTACAATTTACTCATTGTTATGGTCAAGAAACTAGTTTGAGATGATCTGAACTCACATGGTGCGTTATCCCACTGTAACCAGCCATCAGAAGATGTGGTACCAAGAAAGAATCCCCCACACTTACAACACAACAACCAGCCTGAATGATTACTAGATAGTCCAGTTTTGGTGAGCAAGTTAAAGCCTCAGTTTCCTGTTCTGAGATGACAGGAGTGGCACCCGGTGTGGTCTTCTGCTGCTCTAGCCCAGCGGTCCCCAACCCCTGGGCCTCGGACCGGTACCGGTCCGTGAGTCGTTTGGTACCGGGCCGCGAGAGTTGAGGCTCAGGTGTGAAATGTATGGTTTTCAGGGTTTTTATCGGTTTTCAACGTTATTTTGTTATCGTTTTTATCGTTAACTCGGTTTTCCTGGGTCTTTTCACGTGTGTTATGAATAAATCTTCTTTTTTTCGGTACCGGTACTAGTTTTATTTTGTTGTATTTATCCGCGACACCTTAAAGGCCGGTCCGTGAAAATATTGTCGGGCATAAACCAGTTCGTGGCGCAAAAAAGGTTGGGGAGCGCTGCTCTAGCCCATCTGCTTCAAGGTTTTGCATTCAGAGATGCTCTTCTGCATACCTTTATTTTAACAAGTGGTTATTTGACATACTGTTTCCCCCTATTAGGTCGAAGAAATGTGCCCATTCTTCTCTGAGCTGTAGCATCAACAAGGCATTTCCACTTGAGAACTGCCACTCTGGATATTTTCTCTTTTCCAGACCATACTCTGGAAGTCTTGGAGATAGTTAAAGCAGGGTTGGGAATCGCATCTGTAACCGGAAGGTCGCCGGTTCGATCCCCGGGCTCTCTGTCCTGGTCGTTGTGTCCTTGGGCAAGACACTTTACCCTACTTGCCTACTGGTGTTGGCCAGAGGGGCCGATGGCGCAATATGGCAGCCTCGCTTCTGTCAGTCTGCCCCAGGGCAGCTGTGGCTACAACTGTAGCTGCCTCCACCAGTGTATGAATGTGAGAGTGAATGAATAGTGGTATTATAAAGCGCTTTGGGTGCCTTGAAAAGCGCTATATAAATCCAATCCATTATCATTATTATTATTATTATTATGTGGGAAAAACCCAGCAGATCACCAGTTTCTGAAATACTCACACCAACAACCATTCCACTTTCAAAGTCACTTGAATCATCTTCCTTTCTCATTTTGAATTTCAGCAGGTCATCTTGACCACATCTACATGCCTAAATGAATTATTCTGCTGCCACGCGATTGGCTGATTATGTATTTGCATTAATGAGCAGCTGAACAGAGGTAACTCATAAATTGGGCAGTGAGTGCAATTATCTATAGTTGCTTGATTAAATTTACATATATTAAGGTGCAGATGTAGGTGCTAATTCTCTGCAGAGTGTGATTTTTTTCTTCTGGAGTTAAAAATTCCTCTTCTTCTTCTACCAAAACTTTATTTGTACAACTCCAAGGTAAAGGTAAAGACTTTAACATGCCATACACGTCTTTCTCCTTTCTATTCTTCGATTCTTCACCTTTACGTCATAATAATTAAAACTCCTGCTGCAATGTCAACAGCTACAGAAATAGCCCTGTTTAAGTGACTCACCACAAGCTGCTTTATGCTCATCTGTCTTTTTGTGCGACCCAGTGCAGAAAATGGTTTATTGTTGCCTTGTTTTGTATTTTTTTTCTTTGAATGTGGACTGATGTGCACTCATTTGTTGAACACGTTTGATGACCTGTCTGTCATCCTACATTATGAGAATTATAACGGCCGCAGGGGAAGATACAAGGAGAAGACATTTGCTTTGCAGGTTCATTCTGTACTGAAAAGTTTGACTTCTCTTGCGTTGTGATCACAGCACAGAGTTCACAGATCTTACAGAAAATGATTCCAGCATGACTGGAGGTAAGAAGAGAGAAAAAGTGAATTGTGTAAATGGATTAATAGGTGAATAAATCAAGATTTTAGGTTTTCCTGGTGTGGTTGTTTGGTTTTTGGTTGCAATCATGGTTCAAAAAGGTGATTTAATGATAATAAGCGGGTTGATAGATTGTTTTGCATAAAGTTAGGCAAAGACTTTACAAATATGCAAAACATGACAAAAGAAAAATCAGCTGCACTCTCGCTCCTTTACCTAATTATTGCAACACAAAACAACACAAAATAATTCCCAGCATGCCTTTTCTTCATCAGACCTGCTCCAGCCCCCTTTTTCTTGCTGTGAATGTGCATGCATGTTTGCTTGAACATGTGTCATACGTTTTTACAGTTTGTACAGACAGAAAGGACTGCAGACAAAGTTCTCCTGGCTAAGATGTTCTTTAATGTGCTCTACCGCTTGAATGAATTCCAAGTAAGAGGATGTGAAAAGGACACAAGTGGGTAAATACTGCATCGCCACAGATTTGTAGCAAAAATGAAAGGATGTCCCATCCCTGAACTCACTGGGCTATTCGGATGTGCACGGGCTGAAAGGCATATAATCTCTGCTTGTTCCAGTGGAGATGTTCTGTGTGTGTGTGTGTGTGTGTGTGTGTGTGTGTGTGTGTGTGTGTGTGTGTGTGTGTGTGTGTGTGTGTGTGTGTGCAGCGTTTACATTAACACTTTCCAGTGACACAAGAAAAACACCTAGCAAAGCTGAAGTGTGACTTTTTCATTGACCAGAGCTTTAGAAACCTGATTATTTTTTACAGACTTCTTCACAAAATGAAGCGGCAGCTGATGCCGTCTGCATTTTAAGGATGGAGCGTGCCCGCCGGTTGTTCCGTGTGTGATGCGGCGGCACCCTCCAGTGGACAGTGTGATGCTGACGTTTCGTCGTTTCACCAGCAAGTTTGACCTCACATTTTCTTCAAGAATACACACATGTGTGTGCAAAACAACAACAAACCTACTTCGTGTTGCATTCACAGAATTGAAATTTTCGTGTAAAATATGTGCTGTCGTATGTTCCCCCGACAATTCCAGAGTGACGTGTGGAAACTAAGAAGAAGGAAGAGTTCGGGCTGCGGCGTCTTGCATATTGAGCATCTTCACCAGAAGAGGATGCTGCTCTCTCACTCATGAAGGGGCATGGAGAAAATGAGTACAAGCACCAAGATGGGTTTCACAGAGTCGCTTGGAGCATCTGCGGTTGGAAACTCTTTGTTTCACAGCGAGAGAAACAGAAAATGATGACAAACTGTCTAGAAATATACAGATAACTCACAGAAGGTGTAGCAGCTGTTTTTTGGGGGAAAGAGTGCCCTTCAGTTTGAAGGCATGCTGGAGGAAAAAGTTGGTGTTTAAATGCAAAAACCAAAACTGTAACAGACTAATGGTGGACTGCTGGATTCAGTGTTTTCATTGTTTTCTTTGTACCATTCTTTGCATTTATTTTTGGAGCTGTTAACTTCTCTCCTTCTCCCTTTTTCTTTTTTCTGCCTGCAGATTGTCTGGGCGGGCTTCAGAAAAGATTGTGGGAGGCGTTTAGACGCCTCACGTTTCTCTCATTGTTGCCAGAGGCATTTGAGGTGAAATGTTAGCACGATTCTCTATAAGATATGTTTAAACGTTTTAATGAGCAGGTAGAAAAAAAATACAGCCTGACTCACTGTAGCCTACTGCAGCCTCACAGTCTAGACGCTGGAGACGGCACGAGCTGAAATGGTTGATCCGCAGCATGTGCATGCGTTTGAAGCATTTGAAGCATGTATTTGTTGCTCTGACTGAGCAAGACTGACTTTCACAAACAAAGAAGTCTCAAATGCAAAGCAAAGAGAAGGGGAAAGAAATGCTCCTGTGTCACATTTCTAATGGTTTCACTGGTCGGTGGCGTGCACCGGGTCCATTATGTTTAGAAGTAAATCACTTTTATAATCTGGGTGCTGTTTGGCTGATCAAGTGTTTATAGACTCAATATATCAGGAACGGAAACCAGGCCAGAATTATTCAGCATGTTGAATTCAGCAAGTTGTAACCTTGTTAGGTAAAAAGCATGTCTGTATGAAAAACCTGGTATAAACTTACAAAGAACTTGCTTATATGCATAGGTGGAGGTACTGTGTGAATACTCTCTGCTTTAATGTCTGTTTTTAAGGACTTTTTTACATCTGTGTGAAAAAGTGTCCACCATTTAGGGAGCAGCCTCAGTGTGGATTTGAGGAGGGATCCACCTCCTCCTCCATGGACCACATCCTTCAGTGCTCTGAGATATGCATGTGGACCAGGAACTGATTAATCACACATTACAGTACAATATAAATATTAATCAATATAGTTTCAGCAAACCTCACTACAGCCCCTTAATAATCGATGGTTTTGTCTGAGTCTAAACTAATTTTCACAGATTTATTTATATAAAATGAGAGAAACAAAAAATAAATGGAGGAGTGCACAGAATCTATTCCTGCTAAGCATAAACCTCATTGCACTTACACTGTGTGGGTAAAACTGTAAAGATTAAAAGAAAGAAAACATGCAAATCAACTGGGGGTGAACACTAGAGTGATACAAACGTGTCATAAACTAACAATACCTTTTACAGTAATGTTTCAGCTTGCTGATTCTCAGGGAAAAAGCTAATGATCACTCCCATTTCTCCCATGAAGTCCTATAAAAATACACAAATAAACAAACCCAACATTTCTGGACTTGGTTCATCTTTAAAGTTCAGTGCAAACTTTTATCAAAAGTGCATCTTGCATTTCATGTTAAGAGACCTTTAGAAGCCAGCGCCGTGTCTCTCTGAGAGTCGTGACAAATGAGAGAGTACAGCAGAGTGAAAATGGCCTCTGACCGGAGTACAGCAGCTGAATCATCACTGTGCCATCCACGCTTGTGCGGTGTGGTCACCGAGGTGGCTTTTAGACTGCCTGGAGCACAGGAAGCAAATGAACTGGACTGCAACCTCCTTTCATCTCTAAAACCATATAATATAACAAGAGCGAGCAAAGAAAGAAAGAAAGAAAGAAAGAAAATGCTAAGAGAAAATGTCTGAAAAAGAAGGAAACAAGACGCAGAGAGTTAAAAAAAAATCACAGTGAGAATTGTAGAACAAGGGAATGAGGAAGAGAGTGGAAGTAAAGAGAGAAAGGGAGGCAGGGAGGGGAGGAAGAACAGGAGAGACAACGTGGCAGGAGGTTTCATCTGATGTAGAGCTTGGATGGGATGATAGGACTCTGGGTTCATGTGAGGATGAGTGCTGGTAGAAAGCGCTGCACTCTCACTAAACAATCATTAACTTCCAAACCCCTTTAACTGCTGTTTGCACTTGATCTAACAGGACAATTTTGAATCATGTAATTTAGTTTTCACTATCTATTTGATGCCTAATGCAGGGCATTTTCTTATAAATTAAGCCATAAGTTAAGATACCGCTCATTTAATAACAGTGCTAGAATGAAGTAAGTAGCATAAGTATTACAGGGTGGTTTGATTACACTTAATGTGCATTTCCAAAGCAAAATTCTCCCTTGTCTTTGAGTTCTCATCTTCCAGACAGCCTTCATCACACTGATACGGTTGTTGTATTACAATAGAGCTTCCTGTTTATTTCTTATTCTTATACAGTTTAATTCTTTGACAGTTTCACGAGCCTCAGTTTAGTCAAATGGATGCTGAATGTATCTGCAAGGATTCTGTAACACTGATTGAAGCTGATTGGTGTATATGATTTGTTTTCTTAGAGTTTCAAATCTAGTATTTCTGACTTTTACATCCATGTTAACCTCCATATGCAAGAAAAACTGGAAATATATTCATTCTGAAGTGGCTGAAGTCAACAGACACTGCATGTTTTAAGCACAGAGATGTGGATGTCGGCATTACTGTGTCTCTTAAAATGGTTTTTACATCAGATTTTACCAAAAAGTACTTCCAGGCTTCGCTCTGACCCCGTGTAAAGCTTTTACACTCGCCAGCTAATTGTGGGTTTCGCCTCTTTGTAGCCCACCTTTCTATTTAACACTTAATTGCTGGAAAAGAGGGGATTCACTCAACAAGCAGTTGCAGGCCACGTGCCAGTAAAGACAAGGGAATGGCTGGCACCCCCACACACTCTTCACACACTGCACAAAAACAGATGTTTACAGGTGCGTATACAGCTGTTTTCCCAATTGTGATCATGTCATATGTAACAGAACAGTTTGTAGTTATAACTAGAAATAAACTATAAAGACACCAGTGTTACTGCATTTTCAAGACTAAATGTTGGAAATCTTATTGTTTATGATGACTTTTGTATATTTTCATGATGCATCTTTTATTCCTCTGTAAATTTTGATACCAAGAAGCTTTAAAAGATTCATTTTATGTGGACTGTGCACCTTATTTGTGTGCAAAGAAAGAATGCGGCGTTTGATGCTGCAGAAGATCCAGTTGTCCAACGATTATGGAATTACATTCAGTTATATGCTCAAGTTTTGTCATCACTGATAGGCAACAATAAAATAAACAGTTGTTGTGACATTTTTTGAGCACGGTGGCAATTTCTGGAGTGGTCAAATGAAACAAGTGAAGAAGTGGAAAGAAATGAGCTGTTTGGTTTGAGGCTGGCTCCAAAACTGACCCAGTTCTTACAGAAACCATTTTAACAACTTAAGACTTTACAGCGTGGTACAAATCGAAAAGCTTGTCTTTTATTTTCACTTCACGACAAAACTGTCAGTGTAAGTTTTACACAGCTCAGCCTGTTTCCATCAAAGGTTTAAATCTGCATTTTTATGATTTAGATTAACAATTAGAGTGATAGGTGCTGCCTGTCAGGAATTCTCAACTGTTTCGACTCAGTGGACCTCTCTTAAAAATGTACATGCACTCATGGTGGGCGTGAATGTTGTGGTAATTTGGGGGTTTTAATGATTTCTCTGAACTGTTCTTTTTCTGGAGTAGATTAAACAGGATACATATTTAATGACTTTGTAAAACAAAAATTGAGTGCACAAGTTTGAGTTAACTTGGATATTCTCTAATCGAAACATAGCTAAAAGTATGCATACAGGATCAAATATGCGCATGCCCCCATTAATATTTGGCTAAATTCCCTTACCAAGTTGCACCTCAATCAGACACCATCAAGAGGCTTCTGGCATAATTCTGGCTGGATATTTGTCCACTCCTCTAGGCAGAATTGGAAGAGTTCATTTAACTTATTTGGTTTCCTTAGATGGACCCAGTTTTTAAGCAAAGTCCATGAATTTTCAGTTGGGTTGAAGTTGGGACTTTAAAAAGATCACTCTTAACGGAGCCATTTCTAAACAACTGCAAATTCCGAGATCAGTTCAAAGAACTTATTCTGAGATGAAATTGGTTAAGTTCTTCAAGAACAACCCAGGAACGACCAAGGTTCAACCGGCCATGAACTAGAAACTCCTGGAACATCAGTGTTGCTGTCCAAGGTGAAATAAGTTTTACATAGCCATGGGCAGAGAAGGGGCCCGCCAAGGAAGAATCTCCTGCTCCAAAATCAAACTCTTTAACTCTTGCCCCACATGGACAAGCCAAATGCCTTCTGGAGAAACGTTTTATGGTCAAACAAGACAATGACTGAGCTATTTGGGCACAACAGACATCAGGTACTTTTGGAGGTGTAAAGGTGAGGTTTTCTAACCCGAGAACACTGCACCAGCTGTCGAGCATGGTGGTGGTAGCATCATTTTCTGGGGCTGTTTTTCTGCCGGTGGTACCAGCATGTTGCATAAACCAGATTGAATAATGAAGGAGGAGAACTACCTCAAAATTCTTCAACTCTACCTGAAATCAAATGCTAAATGGTTGAAACATGGACATATTTGGGTGTTCCAAAAAGACAATGATCCAAAATGCACGACAATTGGTTCTTGGAAGGACAAAGCAAGCTAACAATAGACCTTAAATAATTTGTTTTTTATGTGTGAAATTCTAGTATTATTTTAACGCTAATAGGCTAAATTTCTGAGTTGGCTGATATATACTAATTAGTAGCTTTAATTATCTGTATTTGTGCCTCTATGATGTAACCATACAGGCTATTAATGCATTTTTCTGACCAAGCTAGCTAGCTAGCAAGCTTCTTCATGACTTAGCACTTAACCCCTTTTCCAAATATAAAGCTCAGTTCTGGATCCATAAAAATGAATAAAATAAATCAATAAAGTTGTCAGGGGTCAAAAGGCCGTTTCTTCTGTCTCCAGTTTTGATGCTAAGCTGTTCTGACTCTTGACCAGGGGCGTCATTTCCGGGTGGGGGGTTAAGGAGGGTTATAAAATTATGAATTATCTTGCATAAATAGGATGTTGACTTTCTTTACTCATTTCAGGTATTACCAGCAAAATAGTTACATGTCTAATCATCTGGGAATTTACCCAGATTTATTTATTTATTTAGACAGAGATCTTGCCCCCCCATGTTCAGCACAAATTTACGCTGATGCTCTTGACATCTTTCTCTCAGAAGATAGAGAAGCTAAATAAACAATTACTCTGAAGCTTGCAAATTACAGATCACATTTTCACAAAGAGTGTAACATAAACTGTTAAATCAATCCAAATCCAGCTAGGAAATAGGAGTGGGAAAAAAGGAGCTGGCAGCACAGGGAGGTCAGATCATAGAAGGAGGACGAGAAATGGATGTAAATGCAGCTCCCCACCCCCCATGCTTAAATCAGGAAAGTAAAAAAAGCCCACATAAAAGCCTCCGTTATCATGTCCCTCTGGGGGGGAATTTGCCTCCATGAGGGTGCAATCCAGTGGATGGACCCACCAGTGCATATGGGATACCTGGGCAGTTTGGTGAGAGGCAGCAAGCGTTGTTCACAAACATCAGCCCTTTAGCTGTGGAGATTCCACATAAGCTTCATTCCTTCCGAGTTTTCGTTCCAGTGATCCTGACAAGCACTGCAGGCTGAGACAATCCAGCAGTAGGAGCCTCAGCACAGAGAATGAGAGAAAGGAGAGAAGAGGGAAAAAAGAAAAAGGCATGGGGGGAAGGGAGAGCTTTGGACCTTTTAAGATGTCTGTGGAAAATGAATCATGGGGGCCTGCACAGGGGAGATCCAGAGGAGAAACACATCTGGTTAGGAAGAAAAAAAGAAAAAGAAGAGGACTGAGAGCAGAAAATACTTTAGTTCTGGGACAGTAAAATATATAACAGGATTTGGTTGAAACGTGTCTTGTTAGGAAGGGAGACATCACTTTTTTTTAATGCAGTAATGAAGGAAAGAAAACGAAGGAGGTAAAAGATGGAGGAGAAGCAGACAGTAAGAGCAACAGGCTGTCGGGCAGAAAACGGAAAAATGGAGACTGAGAATTGTCATTTTGAGGCTAATGCCATGTTATTCCAAACTTTAAACGCCCCTCCCTAAACACCGGCCGTTCTCCATCACAGGCGGGCCAAAGCAGGAAAACGCCAGCCAACGCTGCCAGCTCCCAGTTCGTTTGGGCCGCTAGGGCTTGTCATTAAGATTTCTTCTTTTTTTTTCCCCCTTGTTCTCTTTTAGAAACTGGTTTGAGGTGGGAGCAGCAGCGACTCAAGAGCCACGTCATCTACAAGTCTGTGTGGAGGAAAACAATCACTGTGCATCACATCACTATGTAAAAACCCCAATTATATTTAAGTTACAAAGGAGAGGCATGCATACTGTACACTTCATTGGGGTTTTGAGCCTTTTTAACGCAACGTTCGGCTCCTAAGAAGCTTTTAAACTGTTTTGATAATAATTTTCATGACTGTGGGATTTTCGTAATATTTAAAAATGTCTCTCATGCCTCGTCTCTTAATTTCTCCCAAAAAAAGGAGATTTATTAAATTTCTCAAAAAAAAAGAAGAAAGTAGATGTAATTGTTGTGCACATAGGTTTGAAATGACTAGTCCCCTCCACTGCCTTTTAGGAAGTAAACATTTGCATATTTTATTTGATGAAAAGTGTTTTTAAAAGGACAAATGTGCAGTGCAAAGATCACACCTCGGATCTTTGTGGGAAATGCTGCTTTTATTTTTCGTGTGATTACTGCCACTGAGGGAGTGGTCAACAGACGTGGAAGAGGAAAGAAGGAAGCAACAGAAGAAAAGGATGAAGGAAAGGAGGGAGAATTCCAGACATGCTGGAAAAAGACCAGAGCTCCAGAGCTGGAGGCTGCAGATTTAGAGATGAGACTACATGCTGGGAAGCTGTTCACGACTGATCTCTTGTCCTTTCTTTTTCAGCATTTTTAAGAAAATTTAAATATTCCGGCACTCCAAAACCTCACCGGTGTGTATGCACTGCAAGATTGAAGAGCCAGAAAAGTGTGTCAGTCGCTCTTTGGCATTACCTCCCTCCCCTCCTACAGTTTCTTATGTCACTCATTTCCATTAGAAAGCTAAGATGGTGACAAAAGAGAGTCAGTCAAATATTCAAATGCCAAGACTGCACTTATATCCAAATTGTTGGAGCATTTTAGAAAAAACCAAAAGAGGACACATTTATGTGGTGATATGCTGATAAAGAAGCAACGACACAATTAAAGAGCCCCTCTTTGGTGTGAACTGCAGCTGAAGTTTGACACAGGATCCAATGTGTTTCTTCAGTGTGTGTGTGAGAGAGAGAGAGAGGGAGGGAGAAAGTGTGTATTGACACGGACCTCAGGGAGCAGTTAGAGGAAACACCCCTGATTCCTCCTCAGTGTGGCCATCCTGTCTGACACAGGCTAAGAAAACACAGCAACACGGTCCTCTAACTCGCTGACATGCTCACCTGACAGTGTGTGTGTGTGTGTGTGTGTGTGTGTGTGTGTGTGTGTGTGTGTTGCTCATGACCTGGACTATACCTTTATCTTGCATATTAAATATGTAGACTGTTAATGATACTGTGACTGCACAGTAAATCAAGGGGACTTTTTGTGAGAGCAGCTGATTTCTGTAGCCCTAACATCCATATAGACAGACGTGCTCATGTTGCAGAAATGCAGTTTGTGCTTTTGTCTGAGGAGAGGGGAAAAGGTCAGATTTCCAAATGGCTCACAGCATGTCCAAGCACGTCTCTTATCTGTGTCTGGTCAGACCCGACACCCCGAGTAGCCTAAAGCTTGACGCCTGCAATGTTAACCATCAGGTGAAACGATTAAACGACCAGGTTTCAGATGAAACATTTAGCCTACTTTTTTTTCCACAAATACTTAAATTCAGTTCAATTTTATTTTATTTATATAGCACGGATTCAAAAAAGCAGTTGCCTTTATATATGCGCTTTACATTGTAAGGTAAAGACCCTGTAATGAGACGCCCTGTGAGGAAGCACTTGGCGACAGTGGGAAAGAAAAACTCCTCTTTAACAGGAAGAGCCAGGCTCAGGGAGGGGCAGCCATCTGCTACAACCAGATGGATGGAGAGGAGAAGGAGAGTTTAAAACTAGAAATGTTATCTCAGTGAAAATCTGAGAAGACATTAAAGTCAGGCGGTATGGCAGGAAACAGACATGCACTCGAGATTCGAAGCCTACCATCATTTTTCACGTTCATTTGTTTGTTTTTTTCTTCATGCAGATTCGATCACTTTTTTAGAAGCACGCCAGCTTCAAAGCGATTTCTTCTTTTTAATCCAACAGAAAGAATAAATAAGATACCAAGGCAGGGCCTGGGGCTATTTCTGATTACAGACAGGTACGAACCTTTTGATAAATAACAGCAGTTATTTCTCAAAGCAAGCTGTCTTTTCTTTTTCTCCTTCTGGTAGTGCACTTACTTTAATTTATAGTTAAACTATGAGTCCCCACCCACGTTAATGTTTTCTGTTTATAGCTGAGATTTAGAAATGCAGGCTAAACAATGAGTTCAGATTTGTGACATATGTAGGGTGCCAACATGAAAGTTTACTGCTTTAACGTGAACAGTAAAAGTACGTCAGTGGAAATTTTAAAGTAACAGCCAAATTAACATCTAAGCAAGATGTTAATGGAGTAAACATAATGAGCTTATACACAAACGCTCTGAAAACATTTGAATATGACAGATTCACTGGAGGAAAACTGAGAGTATATATGTTTCTCTCTTTGTGTCTGATGCCAGTTGAGGCCTGTCCTCTCCAGCTGAGAGCTTCTATCTACTCTCAAACCCCTCCGAGGCAGACCGCCTCCACTCTCTCCTCGGGGTTACTCCGGTCACTAAAACAGAGTCATGCTGAAATGAGCTTCAAACAACTTTCTGTTAGTAATCAAGGCCCGCTTAAAAAAGATGACTGAAAATAGAAAAAGTAGCAAAAGACTGACTGCAGTGTCGTGAACACCTGGACATTTTCTTTCATAGTTCACACTCTTAACTATTTCTTCCTCCTGTTGTTTCAGGGCTTTTTTTTTTACCTCAGTATGTTGAGTTGGCAGTAATATACTATTTTTAACAGTCACCTCTTAGTTTCCTGAAGTAAAACAGATGTTAAATATCTCATGTATTTCACAGCAGATAAACAACAAATGAGCTGCATCCTGAGCAGCAAAACTGAAGTTTCGAGTTATCGGTGTGCTGCTTAACCACTCGTTATCACTTGTTACCCAGCTGTCTGCTTTGTTCAGTTTTTCTCTGTCTTTCTTCCTTTGACATTGTCTCTATGACTGCTTGTGCAAGGGGAAGGTTCCCGTCAAGCAATCAAAGTTTACATTTCAAAACTTTATTTAAGCAAATGAGAAGCAAAAACATCAGACATGTCCTCTTCATCCCACTGCTTCTTCCAAGTCTTGCTGCGGACACGTGGAAGAATTTTCTGGTCATTGTGAAGTTTTTTTGGGTTCAGCTGCAGAAGGGGAAAAAAAAGAAAGGCAAAAAGTGGAGTTGACTTTAGAGGAGGGACAAGTGAAGACGTTCAGACTCCACCTCAGCATTATGACTGGGTGCAGGACATCATCTGGTCTTTAAACTGAACTGGGTGAAGAGCGGAGGTGTGGACACACCCTGAAGCTGTAAAAACCATGTTTAAGTATCACAAAAAAGAACCACTGTGGGAGACAAAAGGAGTGACGGCAAATATATGAAGCAGAGAAGCAGAGAAAGAAAGTATATTTGTGAAGTGATTTACTGAAACATATACGGTGTGTTTAAAGTGCAATGCAGTGCAATAAAGCTTAAATGCAAAAATAGAGTGTGTATAATTGAAAATCATTATTTAGTATGATTTCAACACAGCCTGGACTTCATTTCTTTAAGTATTCTTTAGGAATAGATCGCCGGGTTTCATGAAGGACATTTCAAAGCTCCTCTTGGGATCATTGTCATGGTAACAGGATGAAGCTATTGCCTGTCGGAAGCATTCCAGATGACATTGCATGGTGGATCAAAATCTGATGGTCTGCATTCATAATTCCATCATTTTTGATGGAAGATCCCCAAAACCCCAACATTTGGCTCAAATACAACCCCGAATCATGATGGAGCCTCCATCGTTTAGAAACTCACTGTTGCACCTCTCTCCTGACCTCCTGTGTATATATTGACGACAAACAGAACTTGTATATGACAAATTATACAAGCCTGGTTCTTAATTTATTTGTTTTTTGGCACAACTTCCTCAGTTTCCTCAAACTTTTTAAAGGCACACACATCATGCTGTGCTATGGAAAGCTTTCTCCTAATAGCGCTTTGTTAGTGCAAAAATACTTTAAAAAAAAATACTATTTAATTCTTGTCAATATGTTTTATCACTAGCATAGATTTTCATATATTCAATAAAAGAAATGGGAACAAATATATGTTTTTGTTACAAGCTGCTAGAAACAAAGTCCCCGACGATCAATTTAAAATTGGTTCTTTGCTAATTTGTCTGTTATGTGTAGACACAGCATTGGTTCCTCCCTGGTGTTAGGTGCCTTTTTTTCTCCACAGTGTTCGGTGGTTTAATAAACTAATGGTATTTCAATGAAAATGGTCAGGTATGAGGACTAGCCTGAAAATCAGTGAAACAGCAGCCAATGTCCAGAAGCCTGGAAAGCCTGAAAAATGGCAACAAAGTCTGGTTCTTTCTTAGTAAAATATAGAGAAACAAAGGTTTGCAAAAAGACTTTTGCAAGAACACAATTATAATCAACGTGTTATGTGTATTAGAGAGAGAGAGAGGAAAGAGAAACAAGCCCATACCTGTCATATGTAAACTCTGGAATGACTGGGAGACGACGAGTTGGGACCACCACAATGTTTCAGCACATGCTGTTATCCAATAATGATACTTTAAAACAAGAGCTGTCTGTCAGAGAAAGGTGCAAGACTCGGGAGATGCAGAACAATAGAGCAAACGTCTTAATGTCAGTAATCTGTTAAAATGTGTATATTAGTTTACCATCTAAAGACTGAAAGGCAAACATTTCAGGTTCACTGCTGAAAGTTGAGGTGACTTCAGAGTCACCTCTGGTAGGTCCAACAGTGTGACACAGAAACCCAGGAAATGTTGATCTCCACTCGTGCACATATTTTGACCAGCTGTGATCAACCTGAGTCGTTTCCTGTGTTTCAGCTCGAATTTGAGCATAATTGTCCTATTTTTAATAAATAATCTGTTAAGAGACATAATACATGATTTTCTTGCATGACAAGGGAAGTCCCGGAGTTAGCCGAGGCTTTGTCTTCTACATCATCAGCAAAAATAAAAGCTTTTCTAAATAAGATACCATGTTTTTGAAATACTTCATAACTTTTGGAAATGATCTTAACAGCCTCCTTCATAAAATGTAGAAAACAAAACATATAGGCTTAAATAAAAAGTCATAGCCATCATCTGATTGGCTCACCTTGGCATGATATCTGGAGACAGAAACAACAGTCTATATTTTTTCACTTACTGTCTGAAGCTAACCTCACTCTCTACTACAGAAGTGAAGAGAAAGAGACTGTCCAACACAAAACACTGAGCTCTCAAAGGGGAAGAAGGTTCTGATATCACCTCCTGTTTCTTATTTCATGCATCCATGTTTGTCTTTGTGAGCAGAGACAAAGAGACTGGGGGAAAGAAAGCAGGAAACAAACAAGCGAAGAAGGTCTGAGTATCATGAACCAGAGACATCAAGAAAGGAATGGGGTTTGGTTTTTTTTTGGTTTGTTTTTTTAAAAACTGGAGAATTACTTGAGGAAGGGTTGGAAATTTAACTGAAAAGGGAATAAAGAGGCCTGGAAGTAGTGAGGAGGAAAGAAGAGGCTGTAGATTTTAACCAGATGCAGAAGTCAGTGGACGTCAGCCAACAGGCATGTACTAATGCTTCAGCTATGTCATGGGCCGCCTGCTCTACCCTTAAACCTCCTCCCTTTCCTTCACTCCCTCTCTCAGTTTTTTTTAACCTCCCTCTCTCTCCTTAACCTCTTTCTCTCAGCTTCTCCAGACTCTTCGTTTTCCCCTCTTCCTCCCCACTCCTCTCTACCATACCAGCAGCCAGTGATTCATACAGAATAAACTGATGTTTGGCAAAGGTGGAAGATGGGCACTCCATGCAATAAACACTGGTCATCATTTTCGTCTCATCTCAATAATAAATAGGGCCACAAATTTAAAGGATGGTGGCTTTGAAAGGCAACAACTGGGTTGATATAATCCGACCTGCAGTCTATAACTTTAGTCTAACTGTGAGTTTGAATAGGCGCACAGGGCTGCAATTTGCTATGATGGTGATTTTCCACTGAGCACTCAAGAAACGAGAGCAAGAGACACATAAGGTGGGGGGATCCAGTGAGAAAGACAGAGAGAGTGGGAGGGACTAGACAAAGGAAAGTGGAAAAAAAAACATCTGTAATTCTCAAATGGAATTTCTTCCATCATGAGCCAAACCTCCAAATGCAACCAGCAGAGGAGGTCAACACACACACACATGGACTAGCTACATTTGGTAGCTCTAACTGCCTACATACACAATCAGTGCAGACAACTTTGAATGCTTAAATTAGGAAGACACCAAAAATATATAAGTTACTTTTGAAGATGCTTTTTTTTTATGTTAGACATTAGCAAAAGCTACTCATGCTAAGGACTAAACAGAGAAGATGTTTTCACCTGATGTCCCTTTTCTTTTTTAGAGCGAATAAAGCTTCACCTCATGCAGCATGTGGTATCATCA
This sequence comes from Pundamilia nyererei, assembly GCF_000239375.1. NCBI lineage: Eukaryota > Metazoa > Chordata > Actinopteri > Cichliformes > Cichlidae > Pundamilia > Pundamilia nyererei. The sequence goes on from NW_005187431.1 coordinate 415,411, forward strand.
TCAGGCCCGTTGAAATGGCCAGTCCAGCAGGGGGGTACGGACTTTACTAATGACTTTAATGTGGGAAAGACAGCCCCTGCCACTTTAAGACCCATGTGCCCTCCACACAGCTCCATAAGGATGTAATGGGTTCCAGGTGCCGGTGGGAATGCATGGTGGGAACGCATAGGAGTGCATGCACATACAAAGAAACACTGGAAAAAACAAAAAGAACAAGTTCAACACTCACGTAAATTATTATGTGTTAAGTAAATCAAGTAAATTCATTTTGAGGGCGATTTGATGTGCAAACTAGCACATAATATTGCAGATATTATACAAAAATATGTTTTCTTCCTGCAGTATGAAAAAAGGGGACTTTATTCCATAAAGAGTAATATATTGGAGACTGCACAGGAAACATAAAACACTTCAAGCTGAGCTACAAGCTACTATAGACTCCTAACTGTGCATTCACAGCTAGCTAACATGTTAGCTCTTATTCTTCACTCTTAGCCAGAACGGTGCGATTCATTTCACAGCATAACTACAGCAGAGTGGGATTTATTAATCTAATGTTCTTCCCCAGATTTTCTTTACAGCACATGACAGGGAAAAAACTGATGCTACTCTACTTTCACGTCAGCCTGTGTAGCTTTAAAAGCTGCTCTGTGTGGTAGTGTTGTGCCCAAACCGCAAACCAGCATGAAGCCAGGTTGTCTGCGAGGACTGTAATAAACATGCTCAGTGAGCCACTAACTTCCAAACAAACTACCTGTACTCACAGCCGCTCAGCAGGAACTCACCTGGGGCTTTCCTGATCCAAGCCACATTTTCACCAATTAGTGAACTCCGTACTTTTCATTATTACCCCAGATCCAGTGTTATAAATGGACCTGGGCAGCTGTGACTCAGTAGGTAGGTAGTCTTCTATGAATGATCCTTGGATCCTCCAACCTGCATGTTGAAGTAGGTGAATGAGGCTGGTAGTAAGAAAGCGCTACGAGTGCTCAAATCGAGTAGAAAAGCACTACATCAGTCCAGGATTTTACTGTTTTGTTGACATTGGATGCACTTTTGTTATTATTTTTGCAGGTGGTGCAAGAAGAAGCAACAAGTACAGTTTTATCTATTAACACAAACTTATCGTACTCGGTGAAGCAGCTGGGGCTCTCTTGTTAGTGTTACATCGTTTTAAGGTGCAGTCTGTCAGTGCGCCCCAGGGCAGCTGTGGCTACAATGTAGCTTGCTATCGCCAGTGTGTGAATGTGTGTGTGAATGGGTGGATGACTGAATGTAGTGTAAAGCGCTTTGGGGTCCTATGGACTAGAAAAGCGCTATACAAATGCAGGCCATTTACTAGTCAGGTTTAGCTTGCTATAGGTTGGAGAAACTTTATGCTGAGGCATCAGATTGGCCTCCTGCTGTCATGTCAAAAAGATACCACCCTAAAACATCTGTAGAAGAAACCCAACCTCAGTCCAAACCTCACATCTCTTAGCTCTGAGACAAACCAGTGGGAATCCATATCAAGCACCAACAACGGAGCTCTAAAGCTATATCTCTAAGCCTGTATCACAGGATGCAGCAAACTGTTCCTTGCAGTTCAGTTTTCCACGTTTTTTTCTCTCCTTTTGTTTGGCTCTGTGCAGTGTTTTCTCTGGACAGCACACCCTAACATTTGGTCTGTGATCCACAATCATGGATCTAGACAAGCTGCGCTGCAGGCAGAGAAGAAAAGACAGCGAGATTATGACAGAGACTGGAGGATCAGGAGGAGGAGGAGGAGGAGGAGAAGTGATGATGTGGAGCTTGAGAAACCAGAATATAGTCAGTGAGGACAATTTTTACATTTTTAAGAGCGAGAAGGAAAAGGACTGAGCATGCTGCTGTGGGGGGGGGGGGGGGGTGTCTTCATATAGATGTATAATTGAGAAAAAGATTTATAAAGTTATAATTTTTGGATACCAGAATGAATTGAAAAGTATTTTTAATTAGTTTTGTTACAAAAAAATTAAATACAAAGTTATTTGCTTGACTTCAATTAAAGTATATTCCACATAGTTGAAATTCACCTCAGAGTTTGTCATTGATGAAGAGCTTAAATAACTGAATAGCAAGACTTCATCAAAAAAAATAATGAGCTCACTCCTTACTCTTGTTCATGTATGGTCTTATCTTCCTCTCCATTATCTCAGCTGCAGGCTTCCGCCTTCTGCTACTGGCAGCACAGGGGTCTTAATGTTTAGGCTCCTCCTGCTATGACTAATAAGAGGTCTGGAGAAAATGCCAACATGCCCAGAAACTGCATATTTGCAGCTAACTTCCAGAGCTTGTAAAACACATCCCTTACCAAGCAAACATTTTACTAATACTTTGTCATAAAGTTTTAACATTATCACATAGAAGTGAAGTCAGAGCTGTGATGTACATCTAAAGATTCAGTCACACTTAAGTAAAATTGGGACCGCAAGAAGGATCAGTAGTTGTCTGGTGATTGGAATGAATCCTTTTGCATTTGGCAAACAATTGCAAGTAGTTGCAGGGACCGACGGGTCATGCAAATGTTGGACATGCAATAACTTCTGGATGACCACTTTTGCCTGTTCTCCTGGTGAGAGGCAGCTTGTCTCCAAAGCACGACGGTCCATCTCAGACAGACTGGCAAAGTAACTGCGTTCTAAAATATAAATGTTATCCTGGTTTATGTAGTAAAGCTTGTTCTGATTATGTTAATTAAAAATAAAACTTAGAAAAACGTGTCTATGCAAAGTAAATAAAGTGTCAAAATTGCCTCCTATTATTTCTACCTTTGGGGGAAAAATGCAATTTGAGATAATGATGTTTTATGGAATTAGGTAGTTTTATCCACCGAAAACATGCTGTGTTATTAAGAATGGCTTTTAGCACTAACAGGTTTTTCCTGCCGCTGAGTAGTCTCCCAGCCTCAGCTGAAGTTTTCCTCTGATGCAGCCCTCCTCCCTCTGGCCCAGTCGGTGGAAAAAATGACACAGCAGCAGAATAAAATGCACGAGGTGAAGTTAGTCTCAGGAAGAATTATCAAACGGGGACAAAGAAGATCTCAGAACACAACTTTGATTTTCAGGAGTTGTTCAGAAAACAGGGGGGACAAGTCAAACATCTAAAGTCAGAAAACACAGTAAAGGAAGCACTTTCACCTGTGACTGTACTTCTTTTTGGCCTCAGGGCCATGTCAGTTTACTACAAAATGGGGAAGTTTAAAAGGCTCTTACCAAGCATCCACCAGGTGTTTTTTGTGGCAGGTGGAGGTGGCAGAAAGTTCAAGCAGTCGTTTAACCCAGCAAGACAAGGTGCTGCTGTAGCTGACTATGTGTAGACACACCAGATGTTTATGTGACACACTTAATTTCATCACATTAAAGGCTTCAAGGCAACAATCATTTTTGATATAGTGCTTTTGTAAAAGAGTCCATAGCGTGCGTTTGATATTTAAGCAGCACTGGCTTTGAAGCAGCTGGTGTGGATTTCGATTTCTCGGTTTTCATTTGTAGTTTTTAGGTGTTTGCAGTTCATTTGTTATGTGAATAATTAACCAGTTTGTTTGTTTGGGGGGTTTTTTGTTGGTTGGTTTGTTGTTTTTTTACATGTTTTTTTTTGTTGTTGTTTTTTGAGAGGGTAAAAGCTCTGTGTGGGGGGCAAAAGTGGATGAAATGGAGTCTCAAAACCAAAGGCTATCACACACTAAGTCATCAGACAACAAATAATGACTGCTCAGCCTTAAACCCAATATTCTCCCAATATAATATATAAGGTTAGGATGCCGTTTTCACAGGACTCTGTGCAGTTCCAAAAAATCCTCCTAAAGTTAGACTGTGCAATGTTTAGAGAAACTGCAAAGAAACTGAAGAGCTATATCTCTGACTCCACAACTCTCAGTTAGCATGTTAAATATTCAACCAGAGTCAACCATGAACTCCTCTCCAACAAAGTATTTTTAAAGTCAGTTGTGAGGCCATCTGTCCAACAGGTAAAGCTTAAAGGCCAAAACTGAGTCATGCAGTATCACAATGATCCCAAGCACAGCAGCCAGTCTACATCAGACCGGCTGGAAAAGGAAAGAAACAAGGTGTAAGACTGGCCAAACCTCACCCTGCTTGAAATGCTGTAGTTTAGAGTTGTGCATGAACATATGCCCACAAAGATCAATGAACTGAGGCAATATTATAAACAGGAGTGGACCAAAACTTTTAGAGACCGATAAAGTCATACTAAAAATGATTACTGCTAAAGGTGTTCGCAGCTGCTACAAGCTGTTGAATTATGGGGGTACTTTTTTTGACACAACTGTATTTCTAATGTATCTTTGGTTATTTTTAAGTTTCCATTCAAGCTGCAATTGCTAATTAGGCAACATTTTTTATCTTCATCATTTTGCCTTTTAACTCTATAAGATCCAACTGTTTTGTAGCCAATTCTCCTTTCTTCCGATCTGTGAAATCATTCAAGTGCGGAGGAGGTCTGGAGGAGTCGTTTTACGTCCTTGTTGTCACTCGCAAAGGAAAGCCAGGCTCTGAGGTTCCCTTTGACTAAACTTTGTTAATCTTTTTTTTATATAAGTGTACAATACAATCACTAAAACCAATTGTTATCAGAGTCACACCACAGCACCTGTGCACCAATTTTGCACTTTTCATTCTGTTCCTTCTGAGACTGAAATGCCACAATTTTCATTTGAAGCAGCAGATGCAGTGAAATGTGCTAAATTACCTTAAATACCACTTTTGCCTTTCACAAGACATGGTAGGTTTGAGGTCAGGCATGAAGGGGCAGGCATATGTGGTCCTTAAAGAACTTTTGGGTGGGGATTTTCTTTTCTTCCTAAAGTTTGACCCAGGTCTATTTGACCCTGCAAGAACACCATTTTTAGTGTCCTGAAATCTTAGAGAAGAGAGAAATAAAGAAAAGAAAAGAAAAGAAAAGAAAAGAAAAGAAAAGAAAAGAAAAGAAAAGAAAAGAAAAGAAAAGAAAAACGCTTTATTATTGTGGCATGTGGACCTGGGAGGAAACAACACTTTTCCATACTGGGGGGGAAAAAAAGAACTGCAGATTCCGTCCTCAAGAAAACGCCGCCAGTCGACGTCTATCATACTAAAATAAAACTGCATGAACCAGAGATCTGAAAGAGGTGGAGCTAATACGGGGAGCTGATGGGAGGAGTTATAAAAATCTGAGGTCTCTGATTTCCATTGGTGTTAATAGTTTTTTTTCTCTCTCTTTCTTTGAATGTAAAACTCTGTCATTAACTGAACACCAGCACTTTTCAGTTGGTGCTTTGCTAACTGATAAATGCAGTGTTAGTTTTATCCTGCAGTAAACAAGACTCTGTGTTTTGTCTTTATATGCTATGTTTCAGTTTTTTTAAAAGAATGAATATGTCTGGAGATCATTGTCTCTCTTTTCTCTCTGTGTCAGCCTGGGCTTTCAGTGCATTTTCCCAGATGTGTAATGATATATGGCTGTGCTGAACCTGCCCCTACCCAACCAGAGAGAGAGAGAGAGAGAGAGAGAGAGAGAGAGTGTGAGGGGGTAGAGACAAACTCCAGACAGCTGAACTCACTTAGATGTGTTCCTCATGTGTGCTGTAATATGGAAAAGATTTCAGTTCTCTCCCTTCAGCTCACCAAAACTGAGCTCAGCTTAACCCTTTAGCAGCCAGCGCACTCCAACTTCACTGAACCGGATTAGTCTCTGCTTAATGCAGGTCCTTTATAATCAGCGCCATCTATGCCCACTCTGTACTTACCAAGCTACTTGTGCTAATGAATAGCCTGCCATATAAAGTATTTATATGGCAAGCACAACAACGTTGGAAAGCTGAACAATATCAAAAGATAAAGTCTTCTTTGAAGAAGAACTAAAGAAAAAATGATGACCTTCTTAATGTATATACACATTTAATCTGACCGGCAGAGCTGTCATGTTTACATAGATAATGCTATGTAATCTATCATCTTAATCTTAAGTTCTTAATTTAACATGCTAACATTAACCATCCTGCAAGATGAGCTATTTCACTGATAGTGATTTGACTGACTAACTGATACTGCCTTCCAGACTCAGACAAATGAATAATGTCCATCTTTGACAAAACAAAAATGAAATACTGATATCAGGTTAATAATACACATGATATAATACGATAATAATACTGTAACTATCTGGCTCTAGTAATTATCTGGTTGACAGCCCAACATTGCAGGTAGCAGCAATGTTACCCACCTATAGAGTCTGTAAAAGATGGATGTAGCTATTAGGATATTGCCCATTGTTTTGTTAAGTCCTATTTTCAACCCTTGAGATCAAAGACATTCAGTACAACTACTCAATTTTCAAGATGAGTGTTTTCACCATCACCATCATGCTGTTTTCAAACCAGATGTGATGAGAGAGTGGCCGGTCTACCTGTGAAATCAGATGCTTGTTAAGTAAAACTAACTTGGACAGTTCTCCTTTCTGTTTGACCTGGACTGACAAACTGGATAATGTTCTATTCAGTTTGACACAAGAGGAGATCAGATGAGAGGGGAGTTTGCTCATAGACTTCTATAGGACCAGAAGACAGAATGCAGTTTTAAGGGACTCCCAAGCTAGCTTCATTCAGACCGAAAGCTTCACTGCATGGACAAAAGTACTAGGTCACCTGCTCATTTTATCTAGAGAAGCTACAATGACTTGGGAACCCTACCATTCAAAGGCATAACATACATTTTCACTGCTATGCAGATGATAACCAGCTTTATCTATCAAGGATATCAGATAACAAACATCAATTAGTTAAACTGCAGGAATGTCTTAAAGACACGAAGACCTGAGTGAACTCTAATTTCCTGCTTCTCAATTCAGTTCCTGACTCCTCCAGTCTGCATGCCCAAGTATCCTTGAGCAAGATACCCAACCCCTAGTGTGAGTGTGCATTAGAAAGTGCTTAACATGGACAAAAAGCATGAATATGTCTGTGATTGGCTGAATGCGACTTACACTAGAAAGCACTTTGAGTGCTTAGCTGAGTAAAAAAGGCACTATACAAGCAATAGTCCATTTACAGTATTTTCTCCATGTGCGAAATTGAAAAATAACTCTGAGAATATACTGTCACTTCATTTTCTTTCTGGTAGTTTCTATCATATTGAACCAAATCTGCACATGCAAAATTTGTGCTTTTTATATATTCACATATGGCAAAAAAAAATGTGTTTAAAAAATCCTGCAAATGTCATATACGTTTAATAACTTTGTATCATTCTCACTTTAAAAAAGTAAATGCTATAATGTTACATTAGCTAAGATAGAACTAATTAATAACTGTTTTAGTGCCAAAGCAGACTAGACGATGTTCTCATACAGTAACTGAAACCTTTTGTATTAATAAACTAAAAAAAAAAAAATCCCATGTTTATTTAAACTTCTAAAGAAGAAACTAAATATACTGACATTAACTTGCTTTACTCTTGTATGAGATGGACTTTTTTTTTCCCTCCTCTCAAACCACGGCCCAGCTCTATCTAGCAATTAACTGCCTGCCGTGGACTCTGGTGACATTGTGTGGGGATATTTCTGTCACGTTTATTATGCGTTTGCTGACCAGACTGTGAGTCATGTGGACATGCAGGCAAATCTAACCATGTGTTAGTCCCAGCCAAGGGAGGTGCCCTACTTTGATTTTTATCCTCTTGCCTTCTATTTTTTAAGCGCTTCTCACATTCCTTCTCATCTCTTCAGCTCTTTCTGTGACAGAAAGTTTTCACAGGCAGCTGCTTTGTTAAAAAGTCTTTGTTTTTTTTATGTGTATTAAGTGAAAGAACCATTCCTTCGGACTCATCTGCTCCACCATACTCACTTGTGTTTCCTGACACATATTTATGCTCTCACCCCACCACCACCACCTCCAAATCCAGCTCTTTGATAACCCCACCTCCTTGTAGTTAAGGTCTAAAATCTCAAGAAATATATTCCAGTGGAAAACAGCCTGCAGATGTGGTAACCTGAGGGAGTGAAGTCAGACAGGGAGGAAGAGACACAAAAGCAGTGGTGGCAGTGAAAGCAGGAGAAAAGAGAGGTAGGGGGGAATACAGGAAAGGACGGAGAAGAAAGGGAAGGAGTGTTAAATATACAGAGACACATCACAAACTTGGCTGAGGTGTTATATAATTTAAAGAACTTGAAGTATATGACTGCTCCTTGGTCTGTCTGTTACTTCTCCCCACCGCCCCCCGGTTCCTTCCTCTGTTACATTTACAAAGTCAGTCAGCGGGGTTAGTAATGCCAGTGGCTTCAGCATTCTGATATGTGCTCGGGCCTGTCGAGCCAACGGGAGCACTTACAGACTCACGCAAATGTTTGCTGTGAGGAGAACAGTGAAGAAAGCTGCTGCAGACAATAAATGTGGACTTTTTTTGCTGGTTCACGTTGCTGATGTTTGTATGATCTGTGAAGAACATGCGAACATGTTGTCTGGAAGGTCAGAGGCTGTTTCCCGCTGTTACCAAGTCCTGTTCTTGTTGATGCCTACTAATCTCATTAAAACCTTTGAAATGTGCAAGCAAACACTCTTAAATCCCAGAAGACTTGATCTCATTCTTTTAGGTTATGATGGCAGAGGTGAAGTTAAAAAATACACACAACAAGTCAAACTTCAATGCATTTTTATTTATATAGCACCAAATCACAACAACATTAGCCTCGAAGTGGTTTATACAGTCAGGTAAAGAGGCTACAATAACAGAGCAAAAACAGACGTTTCTATTGGTTGATATGGTGCAATCAGCACCCACGATTGGATTTGAAGTGAGATGATGTGACGTTTGAGAACACAACTGTTGTACTTAATACACTGAATTATCCTGTGCATCAGGTGACTTGGGTAAACACTGCTGTGGCCCCAAACACTCAGGTAGGTAGACATATTGCTTCTTTAAAGTTTTACATTTTTAACTAAGTTAATTTTCTAGTGGCCTCCAAAGCCTCTGTACCCCTCCATTCATGTTTTAAACTGCTTATCCAACTTAAAGTCTCAGTGTTTTCTAGCTGTTACAGGAGCAAAGTCGAGGTGCACAGGTTGCCGGTCCATCACAGGGCTATGTACAGCATTTCTGATCAATTTTATTTTATACAAAATAAAGAAAATGTGCTTTTAAAAGAAAAGTAAAGGATGTGTCTAATTCAGGGTCACGGTGGGTTTGGAAAAAGGGTACTGCAGACAGTCCCAGCTGTCACAGGGTGAGGGGTGGGGTACACTCTGGACAGGTCACCAGTCTATCAAGTCTGTCAGAGAGGAGAACATGCAAACTCCACATGAAAAGGCCCCAGCTGGCCTCTTTGCTTTTAGGCTACGGTGCTTACCACCCCACCATCATGCCACCCAAGATATTTCTAAGTTATCCCAAACTTTTGGAAGGTTGGTGCCTTGATCCCTGCCTGCTCAGGTTTCCCGACTGCATGCCTAACTATCCTTGAGAAGATAGGTGCAGGTTGCTCTCCAAAGCATTCAGTGGAGTGTGAATGTTAAATAAAAAGCGCTTTGTTGTACAAAAAAGTGCTTGCACGAATGCGTGAATAAGGCATGTTATATAAAGTGCTTTGATTGCGCAAATGGAGTAGAAAAGCACTATGTAAGAACCAGTCCTTTTACCATCATGGCTTCCCTGTGATTGGGACACTTCTTGAGAGTAGGTTTGGATGATACTCTAATGACATACTGCATGAAAATAGCAAGAAACGAAGCAATCAGAGAGCACAAACTTTCAAGGCAGCTCACTCTCTGGCCAGTATTTACTTTTTAGGGAATAGTATTGTACTTTTAAACTTACTTTAAATCATGGGCAGTTAGTAAAAATAACATATTCTGGGTTCAACTTGAAAGAAAGTAAAAGTGAGATCAGAAGTCAAGTGTCACACCACATTTGGATGCAAACTATATAGTGATATTTAGAATCCACACATGCATGTTTCATTTACTAAATGCTGCTAACAGAGACAAAGTCAGTAGAATTTTATCCATAGTTGAAACTTGAACTAAAAACTTGAACGCTCTATCTTATTTGACCTTAATAGAAGAGGTGATATTCTGAATCTCCACATATCACACCCCATGTGTTGTCAAATCAAACAACAGGCATAGGAAATATAGTTTTAAACATAACATCATTATTACTTTGACTTTCAGATTAATCTGTTGGCCTTGGAGGAGAGGTCAGAGGTCAAATGTGACATGACATTTTAAATCTTTCGGTGCTTTCTATACGTTGGCAATGTACACCAGACGTGCAAAAATAATATCTTCTACGCTGTAAGGCTGTTTGTCTGTTTGTCTGTTTCTGACCAATAATTGTTGGCTATTATTAAATGATACCCCTACAAAGTATTTTTCAGAATTCATTCAAACTTTTTAAGCTTTATAGCTTAAAAGCTTTTCACCTTTATTCTGTCTGTAAACTTTGTTTCATTTGCAGACATAATGACACACACTATCAAAAACATAACCTCCTTGTCCATGGTAATAAAGGGGCATTTAAAATAAATCTGGTTTTCACTTGAGGCCAAATTTTTATGTTGTGGCTTGCAAAAGTATTCGGCCCCCTTGAACTTTCCCACATTTTGTCACATTACAGCCACAAACATGAATCAATTTTATTGGAATTCCACGTGAAAGACCAACACAAAGTGGTGTACATGTGAGAAGTGGAACAAAAATCATACATGCTTCCAAACATTTTTTACAAATAAATAACTGAAAAGTGGGGTGTGTGTAATTATTCAGCCCCCTTTGGTCTGAGTGCAGTCAGTTGCCCATAGACATTGCCTGATGAGTGCTAATGACTGAATAAAGTGCACCTGTGTGTAATCTAATGTCAGTACAAATACAGCTGCTCTGTGACGGCCTCAGAGGTTGTCTAAGAGAATATTGGGAGCAACAACACCATGAAGTCCGAAGAACACACCAGACAGGTCAGGGATAAAGTTGTTGAGAAATTTAAAGCAGCCTTAGGCCAAAAAAAGATTTCCCAAGCCTTGAACATCCCACAGAGCACTGTTCAAGCCATCATTCAGAAATGGAAGGAGTATGGCACAACTGTAAACCTACCAAGACAAGGCCGTCCACCTAAACTCACAGGCCGAACAAGGAGAGCGCTGATCAGAAATGCAGCCAAGAGGCCCATGGTGACTCTGGACGAGCTGCAGAGATCTACAGCTCAGGTGGGGGAATCTGTCCATAGGACAACTATTAGTCGTGCACTGCACAAAGTTGGCCTTTATGGAAGAGTGGCAAGAAGAAAGCCATTGTTAACAGAAAACCATAAGAAGTCCCGTTTGCAGTTTGCCACAAGCCATGTGGGGGACACAGCAAACATGTGGAAGAAGGTGCTCTGGTCAGATGAGACCAAAATGGAACTTTTTTGCCAAAATGCAAAACGATATGTGTGGCGGGAAACTAACACTGCACATCACTCTGAACACACCATCCCCACTGTCAAATATGGTGGTGGCAGCATCATGCTCTGGGGGTGCTTCTCTTCAGCAGGGACAGGGAAGCTGGTCGGAGTTGATGGGAAGATGGATGGAGCCAAATACAGGGCAATCTTGGAAGAAAACCTCTTGGAGTCTGCAGAAGACTTGAGACTGGGGCGGAGGTTCACCTTCCAGCAGGACGACGACCCTAAACATAAAGCCAGGGCACCAATGGAGTGGTTTAAAACAAAACACATCCATGTGTTAGAATGGCCCAGTCAAAGTCCAGATCTAAATCCAATCGAGAAGATCTGAAAACTGCTGTTCACAAACACTGTCCATCTAATCTGACTGAGCTGGAGCTGTTTTGCAAAGAAGAACAATGGGCAAGGATTTCAGTCTCTAGATGTGCAAAGCTGGGAGAGACATACCCTAAAAGACTGGCAGCTGTAATTGCAGCAAAAGGTGGTTCTACAAAGTATTGACTCAGGGGGCTGAGTAATTACGCACACCCCACTTTTCAGTTATTTATTTGTAAAAAATGTCATGTATGATTTTCGTTCCACTTCTCACGTGTGCACCACTTTGTGTTGGTCTTTCACGTGGAATTCCAATAAAATTGATTCATGTTTGTGGCTGTAATGTGACAAAATGTGGAAAAGTTCAAGGGGGCCGAATACTTTTGCAAGCTACTGTAGCATATTTTGCATTTTCATTATTTACTCAGTTTAATTCAATAGAAAATATCATAAACCTTCAGTAGTTTTGTTTTCTGGTTTGATTTGGTATTTTTTGGAAGATGTTCTTCTGTTTCATGAGTTTACTTCATCTTTATTATCTGCAAGCATCACTAACAGCTCCACTGGAAACTGGTGGAAATATCTAACTTGGCATTGTCCAAAAGATCAAAACCCCTACAGAGACAGAAAATGTACACAATATTAATTCACTGAACCGCTGCTGGTGTTAAATCATATTTGGACTGACCCTGGTTAGCTCCTCTCATAGTAAAACTTACCAAAAAAAGCCTAGTGAAGAAGAAATTTGGCAGTGGATGATCGGAGGTGTCAGAAAATAAGGAAGCTAATGCTTTTCTTATTCCAATTATATCGTCCCATTGTTTAAGTCAAGATTCTCTGTTGACCTAGAGCTTTTAGTTCAAGTTCAGCTGAGTTTGATCCGGTTCAGTTTTTCCTTCAATGCTCTTGTGTGCAGAAAACGAAAAAGAAGTGCCTGGAATATACGCTGTAATTTAAAAACCTCAGCCGCCCCTGCATGTCTGCTGCTGTGCATGTGTGTGTGTGTGTGTGTGTGTGTGTGTGTAATCAATGTACTGCTTAATTAGTGCTCATATTGCTGTGTATTTCTATCACAGATGACAGCATTTACCATCACTCTCTGTTTCCCTTAATCTGAAATGTTATTTGAATCTTTCCTCACAGAGATGACTCTGTCGTGTCTCCCTCTGCTTCAGTGAGTTAAAGAAGTGTGTGTGTGTGTGTGTGTGTGTGTGTGCATTTCCGCATGTGTGTCCGCCGCTCCTCTTTAATTACCGACTCTCTCTTTTTCTCTGCACCGTTGCTAAACTTCCTGCTGGTGTCTGAGTGTGTGGGCAACATGCCAATGACAGTCTTTTCATTTCACAGAATAGGGTGGCATGGTAGTGCAGTGGTTACCCCTGTCTCCTCACAGCAAGTCGGTCCCACGTTTGAATCCTGGACGGCGCATCTCTGCGTGGAGTTTGCTCCGGGTTCTTCCTGCAGTCCGAACACATGCAGTTAGCTGAGAATTCCAGCTGACTGTGCGTTTGACACGATCTCATATCTCATGTTGGTGTTCTTACTGCATTATCTTAATAATGTTAGTCCAGGATCAACATTTCAGCTGACCAGTGATGTTGTTGTGAAGTCATAGCTTTGCAATGTGGGTAAAAGATTTATTCGTTTTTTTTAAAAATGCTTTTGTTTATATAAAACTCTCTTCTGGAACAAATGGTAAACATTTCAAGTGTTTTCTTTATTCATTTATAAAATATAATAAATGTGAAGCTTTGTTTGCTGTTAGCCACATTAACTCTGGTGCTGTTTTGCTTGCAGCTTGGGATTCAGTATCTTGAGTACTTTGACCTGCAGACTGGAGCAAACCAACAACCTATGATGATGCTAGACCTTCTTCTAGAGCCACCCACAAAAGTATTTGAAGGAAACGGCTTCCAGGGCCTAATCCGTGGATCGGCTTCCTCCGAGGCGTGGACGTCTATCAGCAGAGATTGTCCCTTAATCTGTAACACAGTCAAATATATTCTCAAGTAACATTCAAGCATGCCATTCAGCGTGTTAGTACGAGCTCGGGAGCAGCTTAGGAGAACAAGAAAACAGAGACTGCTTCAGATTGTCTTCCCAAAGCGACTCAACTTTATTCACAAGTACAACAGTTTATATAGAGGGTAAAATTCATGAGACAGCAGATTATCAGTTTAAACCAGTACAGACCAAGATAAGGGAGCGTCTTCCTGCCCTTGGGTGAAGAAGCATCCTTTGTGTAGTGTATCAGTTCAGCTACAATTGTGATTATCTCAGCGACATATTTTCAAGGCACAAAACAAAGAGTTCTTACATTAGTGAAATCTGAAACAAACCATTTGGCCTTCAACAGGCGTCTCCTAAGAGATTTAGAAACTAATGTAGCTGAGGGAGTGATCTCTGTGGTATTTCAACCTTGTACCAGCCTCTGATTCTCACACATCAATTCTTGGGTCGAAGAGAAAAATAACTGAAACAAAGGGGCCTTATTGAATGACAGAGTTTTCCTGCATAATGTCACTATAAAACAATATCCAGTAAATGCTACCATGGTACTAAAATACCTAACAGTATTAGATTTCTATTTAGATCTGGAAGGTCCCTGTTTGATCATCTCCCCATGAATCATGTGTTGCGGCGTGCACAATCGCTAGATTTCATTGTAATTGTATAAGAAACGTCCTTTCGCAGTAGTCGAGCATTAGCATGAGTTTCTGCATAGGTTCCTGTGTTAATATTTTATTTCTGTGGCACTACACATCGCTCCTTTAAAGTCTTGTTGTTGTCATATTTAATAAAAATCCTGTCCTTTGACTCTAATCTACTGTCATGGTGTTTCAGTTTTGTAGACTAATGCTGAAATCCCTCTCAGATTTAGTGTGGGATATTTTTATATAACAACCATCCTGCTCAAAACTTTTCTAAGGTTTACATGAATATCTTTCATTTTTCATCCCTAAGTGTTATCAGGTGGTCTCTATAATCTGGTGTTCTGCAATCAGGAATGCAATAGTTCAATCTTGATGCACAAGATAGCAAATCTTTGCACTGATCTCATTGATCTTGTGCAGTTTTCCTTATCCGCTGGCTGACAGGTAGGCAGCCAACCCTGACACGACAAAATGTACTTACACTTACATCAGGAGCGAAATATTACACACACTGACCAAACCCAGTGAGGAAACTACTGAAACAGCCAATCAGAGTGAGGCACAGCTGGAGAAGTCTGTCTGCAGGCCCGGCTGGCAGCACTGTAGGAGACAGAAGAGAAGCAGAAGATTCAAAATGGCTGAAGATTTTTTCTTTTTTTACACATCTCCAAGAGGAATACATCAAATCTGGCTTGAGTTCAATTCACATTCAAATTTTGCTACAAAGGCATTTTTGCTCAAATAGGCTTCATTTTACTTGAAAAGTGTTCTCTCAGCTAGTTACCACTGCATAATGTACATGCTGCCCTGCCCGTGACCCTCACAGAGATTTTCTTTTTCTTTCATTTTTATAAAAAAAATCCAAAAAATGATATTTTGAAAGCAAATACAATGCATATATTTGCAGGAGTGGCCTGCAAATATGATCAGCTGTTTCTCTTGGAGCATGGCTGTACAGAGAGAAAAAAGGTTGATGATGTGGAGCTTGGGAGCCATCTTTGATTTCCTACGCAGACTGTCTGCTCCTCTCCAGCTACTTGGGATCCTCAGCAAACATGAGAACGTAACTCTGCAGTGAGTGGGAGCCCTGCCATCTTTAAAACATATTTGATCTCTCTTTCTCCCTCTGTCTCTCTACTGCCCCACCTCTTCTTCTTCTTTGCTGTCTTTCTGTCTCTGCAGTGTAAATTGGATAAATAAAGAGTTAAGGTGAGGTTGTCGGGAGTGTCCAACAGTTACTTTAAAAAAAACCACACACACACACACATATCTGCTGCACAAGGGGAATACGGATAACACGTCGGAGAAAAGGAAAGGAAGAGGCCAGAGGAGTGCACTCTAACAGAACTGTACCAGGATGTAATCTGGTGCCTTCTTAGTATTGCACTGAATGACCAAACAAGCATTTTAATGCACAGACAGAGAGAATGGAGTACAGGTATAAAACTCTATCATAAAGCTCATATCTAATCATGTCTAACATAACAAAGATACCCTTCATCCACCTACTGGTCTGTGAATTGTGAACTTGTTTAAACCTGCATTTCATGATTGCTTTTGGCCATAGGATAAAGTGTTGTGCACTTTGCTTAATCAAATGGACAGTGAATGTGTGGCATGAGGCAGTGTGAGGGCCACGCTGAGTGTTGTTGGAGTGGCAGTAGAGTAGATGACATGTCTGGTCATGTGGGCAGGTAAGAGCTGCTCAGAGAGGGAGAAAGGGAAAGAGGGATTGAAACTAGCGTTCTCCTCCTCCTCCACACACCTGTCTTTTGTCAGCCTGAAGCTGCAGAGTAGTGTGTTTGCATTATATGTGAAGCCTGCCACTGACAGGCTTTCGCTGAGTGAATGCTTTTGGTTTATTATGAAAACTCTGAGAAGAAAATTGATTTTTTTTGGTCAGTTTTACTTTGAAAGGCAATGGAAATTTGAAGTTGAAATGCTTGGTGGGTGTGCAAAAATGAATCATGATGCAAACTTTTCTTTTTTTGGGCAGTGTGACAGCTTGGTAGATGGAAACAACACAAGAAAAAAAAGGAAAAGTGAAAACAATGTAAAATGAAGGTATCATACAACAATTTCTCGATAAATCGGTGAGTATAAAGAGGCAAATAAGAGCCATTTAAACGCCAACATGAAAAGATAACACAAACCCTCTCTCTCTAAGTTAAGTTTGTTTCTGTAGAATGCAGCGCAGAAACGAAGGACTCTGATCTAGTTGGTGCCAAATGATGCCCGCCAACGCGCCCCTGAAATGTGCCCATAATTTACGCACAGAAATCTCAAGTTGAATCTCCTGCGCCCGCACCTCTTAGCGCAGAGACAGCACGGATTCCCTGCAGCCCGTAAAAAAAAGAGGAAAAAAGTAGGCCTTCATCTCCCTTTTAAACCTCGACGCTGTCCACGTCCTCAAAAAGAATGGATCTAATTAAAACGTTGCACTCGTCATCATCGCCAAAGCGTTGCCAAACGGGTTCTGGTGGAGAGGAGGCAGGGAGATGTAGCACCACATGACTAAGTCTGAGCTGCGGAGGGATGGAAGTTAGATTGGGTTTCTCTTCTCTCATTGGCCGGTGGGCTGACTTTTGACACGCAGACCAGGGACCCTCCTGTCGTATAAATAAGCCTGATGGGACTTTATTATTCTAGCATCACGGCAGCAGGTTTCTGCTAAGTTTGGAGTTACTCGTGTCACCACAACTGTATGTCTGCCTGAAAGTGGTTTAAAAACAGGGGCTCAGCAGCACAAGGAGTCTGCATGTCTGCTTAGACATGCTCAGCTTTGTGGATACCCGGATTCTGTTGCTGCTTGCAGTAACTTCATACCTAGCATCATGTCAATGTAAGTTTGAATATCTGCTCTTTTTTCTTCTGTGATGGATATTTTTTTTTTCTTGAGGATCTTGGCTTTTGTTTGGGACTTACATCGAGGTCAAGCCGAAGACAGCTTTAAGCCCTGCTGAATAAAACTCAACGGATTGAGCTCATGCAGAGGATTCTTCACTTTTTCCAAGGACCCAGTTATCATGATTTGATTAGTTTCCGTAAAGGGAAAGAGAGAGAGAGAGAGAGAAAAGAAAATTTTGTTCCTTTAAAAGAGGAACGTCTAGAGGTTTTTTTTTTTTAGTTGTAATGCATGTGAAGTTAATGAAATGAGTCGAAATGTAGGTTTTCTTTCAGGAATAGGATGAAAAGCTTTTGTTGGGGCGTTGTACACATTGTTCCATCCAGACGTCCAGGGAATGAGCTTTATTATAGGAAACTCTAATGTCTCCCCCTGGTGGTCATGGGTGCAAACATCTACTCGCCACCATCTGCGTTATCTCCAACCCCCATTTATAAAACTAAAGCAGAAATGACACTAAACGATGACACGTTTTCTCTTATAATTACATTTAGATTCTTAAAGTACTTTTTGAGCAGCCTACCTTGCAGTTAATGGCAGTATAGTTCAGCATACATTTAACATACAGCGGTTTTATAGATTAAAAGATGATTATACAGGTAACACATCATGACAAATTTGGCAATATTATATTACATGAAATGGACAAATAAATAGTCTCACATCCCTTTTCAACCGCCAAGTGCGCCACCTCGTGGTCCAGATAGGATATAACGTGTTAGAGTTCACGGGGAGGTCCCAGCTGTGCCAACCTCTAACCGTGACCAGCTGGTCCGGAGTCGTGGAGAGCAGCTGCAACACAGTGCACCATTAAAGAATGAAGTCACCAGTTTTTAAACAACCCTTTAAAAAAACAGAGAAAAATCACACATTATAATATTTTTGCAGCAAAAGCAGTAAGACAGGAGTAATTAATACATTCTTATCACAAATCATGTTGGTCTTGTCTTCTATGTTGTAGCAGGCCAACTATTCATTTCCCTAGGGCATAAGCAGCCTGTCCAGGCTTGCTCGCAGCTGGAGCGCGAACATGTGGAATGCTCCAACAATGACATTCACATTCATTACCGACAGTTTGACGAAGTTTGCTGTGATTCACAAACTGTGCAGGCATGGCCCTCAGCTACACTTTTAAGAGAGGCTGAGACATGTTATGCAGCGAGTAAAACATGCAGGAAGGACGCTTATTTTAGGCCTGCACAGAAGCGTCTGCTCAGCATTTACAGACACACCCGATCAGCGTAGTGTAAAAAGCCCCCGACTGTGTGACACAGTGAACGAAAAAGAAAAGCACTGTTTGAAAAGTCACTTTTTCTAGTTTTGAATGTACTGACTTGAACACAGTCTCCAGAATTTTTTAAACCTGAAATAACACACTCAGCATTTTAATACGAAGATCTTAGGCAGATTCAACCATGAAGCATTAAGTAGAAGATGAAAACTGCTTTGTTTCTTTTTCAGGTTTTGCCCTAAAATTATTATTATGTTCTAACGGCGTATTCCCTTTTTCTCTCCCTGCCCCTCTCTTCTGCCTCTCCCTCCTCATCCTCATCTCTACAATGCCACAGTTGCGGTTAGTACACCTGCATGCTACCATGAAAACAACATACCTTAAAGTTTTTTCCGTTTTTCTTCCACAATCTCTGAAACGCCCGTGAATGAAGGTCTCTGTCGTCTTTTAACGATTCAAGCAATCTGAACTATGGCAGAGGAGTGCCGTTAGGAATTTCAGACCCTGAGCTCAGTTATTTCTTGCAGTTTTCTCCCTTCCTGTCCATGAATAGGTGAGGGTCCTATTGGCTTAAGTTTGTGTCAATGAAAGCTAAAACCACAGGGCTGAGGCACCCATGGGGCCTGGTACAAAGGACCTTTTCTGAGGACAGCAGTGAGGAACCAGAGAGGGAGGTTTGCCCCTATAACAGCTGGCTTTGGCTCCGTTTGGAGTCTCCCTCTGATCCTGATTTAAGATTGAATTTGGGAATTCTTCTGCTCATAGCTGAGATTGCCTGAAACTAAGCACCCACTGCTTTTGGTGTTTACAGCTTCACCACGTCCAGGCACACTGTGCGTGGTGTGGTTGCGGTAACTTGATAGCTGTTCCATGGACTAACATGCTCATACTCCTGAGTGATTGTCCAGTCTGGTTTTGGATGTTTCATTTTGTTGCCTCTCAGCATCTCTGATGTGCGCATGTTGACCACATGCACATTGTCCTCCTGGGTTCTCACATTAGTTTATCTGCACGAGCGTGATTCACATGTCACTGTGACAGCACGTCTGCACGCTGCATTATTTTAGAACAATGGCCAGTCCTCGTTACAGTCACACACAAGAATAGAAGGCAATAATCTGAATGAATGGGATTGCCAGCTCATTAAATTGTTGCATGGAACCCTGAAAAGACTGAAAAGATCTTCTATTTATCTTAACCGAGGCAATAATGCATAATGTTGGACCTCTGGCTTGTTTGAATTGTGTCTAAGATGCATGAAGCATAGTTTATATTAGGAAAGTTCAAATGCCACCTTCATGATGACTGGTTCAATCACTCAGTTTTTCCGTTTTCTTTTGTTTCCCTTTATTTTTCTTGACTTGCTTAGCCTCTGAGGATACAAGAAATCCCAGATTGTTTTAAATTACAGTTTAAGTCCAGGTTGCATGCATCTGGTTTTCAGATCAGAAGCGGTGGCCCGCTTTATTGTGGGGATAGTTTTGAAATGAAATGCTGTTGAAGTAACAAACTGAGGCCATCTGCTCCATGTTTTTGGTCTGACTGAATGACTTTTGTGCCGCAGGGTCCAGGAGGAGCGAAAGGACCTCGAGGTGACCGGGTAAGCAGATGCAAAACTGCTCTGTCTGTGATAAACACGCTAACATGCCACTGAAGTATTTGATCATTTACACTCATGAGGCATCTTTGGCAACGTTTTTGTCAACGTCACCTGACCTGTTAACCTTGGCAGGCCACACCCCTTTGTTTACATTTCCAATGGCACTATTTTTCTTAATTGTAACATATGAGAATGCCTGCCTCTGATATCTTTGATACGACAGTGTGGCAGACTTATTCACTGATTTATTTTTACAATTTAAAACACCTTCGTTTTTTCAAAATAAGAGCTTGCGAGATAAAAACAGACAAGCGTCGCCTCCTTAAATCTCAGCAGCTCATCGTTCAGTAATAACAGTGTTTACCAACTCATGTCATCTCTATTTTACAGGGTCCTCCCGGCCCAAATGGAAAAGATGGTTTACCCGGACTTCCTGGCCCCGCTGGCCCCCCTGGTCCCCCTGGACTTGGAGGAGTAAGTAGAGAATAAACAGCCTGCGTAGATGGTGCTTACTGCAAATGTGCTCTAAATAATGCTGATAAAGCATCTTTGAGGAAAAAATGACAAGCCGTTCATAGGAAACAAACATGAAACCAGCCGTAAAAAGCGTATAGCTTCTTTTATTTTTTTGACCTCTGGTTGCCCCTCTCTGTCTCCTTAATTAACCCTGTAACCTTTGACCTTTTTGTCATTTATCCATTTTGGATCAAAGCATTTTTAAAAAAGAGATACCACATGCCTGGTTACCACTCATTTTGCTCATTTTGTCTGTGTTTAATCCATAAAGCTGCTCGGTGGTAACTTTAGTGTTTTAAGAAACTCTTCAGGTGAATAAAGCGCATGTTTGCAGTAGTCTGTGGCTGCTGATTGTGAGACAAGTTTGAACTACAGGAACTACTGGAACTGGAAATCTAAATTACTTTAGTCTTAATGCCCTTTAGCTATAGAAAAGTGTTTATTATGCATACATAAGTATTAATCTGTGCTTTCTTCTGTTCAACAGAACTTTGCTGCTCAGTACGATGGTGTAAAAGGCCCTGAACCTGGCCCTGGACCCATGGTGAGGACCCCTCTCTTCATTGCCACACAACAACACTAGCCCATATGTCACAAAAACTAATATTTTTACATATATAATTTGGGATGACTACAGTGCATGGAAAGTTTCGTGTATTTCACGTGTTTAAATTTTGATTTCAGTCACCACAAAATGTTTTAATGACAATCTAACTGAGAGCTGATGATGGATTGTTTACTTCTTTTCTTCTTTTCAGGGTTTGATGGGACCAAGAGGCCCTCCCGGACCTCCTGGAGCTTCTGTAAGTATAAATATGTGCGAAAATTAAACCTATACAACTGTCTTTTTAAAGATTTTTATGACTAAATGCTGCATCTCCTCTCATTCAACAGGGACCTCAAGGACACACAGGACACGCTGGTGAGCCTGGAGAGCCCGGACAGGCCGTAAGATCATCCTCCTAAACATTTACACTTCTTTCAACGTCGACCTAAAAGTTCATCCTGGAGATCTTAATCCTCTGGTTTTCTTTCCCAGGGCGCTGTTGGTCCTCGTGGCCCTCCTGGACCTCCTGGCAAAGCTGGAGAAGATGTACGTACACATTAGTGTAACTACTGTTCAAAATGCAAAATCATTTTTGTTGCCACTCTTCTGTGAATATTTTGCGAGTGGCTGCGGTAGTTTTTTGTTGTGGCCTAAAGTCTATTTCACTGATTCACAGGGTAACAATGGCAGACCTGGCAAGCCCGGAGACAGAGGTGTCCCCGGCCCTCAGGTAAGAGATTTGCACCACGATAACCACAAATAGATATAAGCAAGAAATGGATTTGCAGATGTGAAGTACTTAATATGTTCTTTGTGTTTGATTTGCAGGGTGCTCGTGGATTCCCTGGAACCCCTGGACTTCCAGGGATGAAGGGACACAGAGTGAGTGCTGATTTTTTTCCCTCTGCTTTAACTTTACCCGATCCTTTGTGGACACCTGAGAGCTCAAACAAAGTGCTAAAAAGAAGAAAGTGGAAGTGGAGACACACCTGTGCTCCTTAGAAATTGCATTGTAATTACCTCCACAGGGAGTGATTATGGACCTAACCTCCTGAATTCCTAATGGATGCCTTGAAGTTCTTAGCCTGTTAACATAACTGGATTGCAAAAGTGGTTCACGGAAAGGTGTTAGGTATTGAACATTTCCTTCCTATGATGGATGGAGACAGATGCAACGCTTTCTATAACCCATGTTTGATTTTATAAATAGCTTTTTTAAGGCGTTTTTTAATGTCTCCTATAATATAACCCCTGTTGGACTCTTTTCCTTGTTCTATTTTATCTGTGGAGCAGTGCACTACAATTTGAATCTATTATCCTTCTCACATGTTGATCTAAACGGTTATATTTATTTATATTTGTATCACATTTCTCATATCTTCACCTGCCTTCATCACTGTGCTCCTGTGTTTCAGGGATACACTGGCCTGGATGGACGCAAGGGAGAGCCCGGTGGTGCTGGCCCCAAGGTAAGGCGACAACTAGCTGCTCTATGAATGTATCAAAAAATAAAAACTGTCATTCTTAATAGTTCCCAGTTAATTATTAGTGATAAATTTGAAAATGTTTAGACACATTCCTCATCGTACCATTTTCCCTCCCATAGGGCGAGCCTGGTGCTCATGGAGCTGCTGGAAGCCCTGGACTGGCTGTGAGTTTGAGATTCACCTTTCATGCACAAAAATTTTAGTAAAGACATCTGACTTGGATGTTTGTGACTGTTTGCATCAGTCAGCATCATGTTCATGGGATGATAATGATGCTGTGGTATTAAAACCTGTACAGGTGATAATTGTAGGTAACTGTCTTGCCTTCAGGGAGCTCGTGGTCTTCCTGGTGAGAGAGGCCGCCCCGGCCCTGCTGGCCCTGCTGGTTCTCGTGGTGCTGATGGCAATGTTGGACCTACTGGCCCTGCTGTGAGTACACACACACTTATAACCCCTTTATCGGTGTTAGAGAGAGAAGATACCACTGAGATGCTTTTTCCTGATTGGACTTCAGCCTGTCTTCATATATAAATCACGATGAATACTGTAATGTGCCATCCTGCCAAGTCAGAAAAGGTTCATTCTTAAATTTTGGACTTTATTATGTGTTCCTGCTTTTCCTTTATTCAGGGACCCCTCGGTGCTGCTGGACCCCCAGGATTTCCCGGTGGCCCCGGCCCCAAGGTGAGTGTGATGCCACTTCCTGTTGCCTCTCAGAGAGGTTCATGATTAGGGTGAAAAAAGGCAGTTTTTATTGCTGTATTGGACAAGTACAACCAGTGCCTGCAAGCTCCTGCCCAATCACATATTCTTATATAGTATCACCCAGGGGAATTTTGACTGTTAGTACTGCAAACCAAAACAAATACTTAATGCTGCTTAAGCTGCTTTAACTATAAAACCAACAACCACTAGGTAGTATCGGCACACTGTTTGATTGTGGATGTATTTGTGCTGCTGACAGGGAGAGACCGGACCCGTGGGAGCTACTGGCCCATCTGGACCTCAGGGATCTAGAGGCGAGCCCGGACCCAATGGTGCTGTTGGCCCCGTTGGTCCCTCTGTAAGTATACAAGGTTGTTTCCATCAAGGTCACTCTCCGGTCACGTGTAACACTGTTTCTGTTATTAGTCTTTTAGTTGACTCTGAGTCCTATAATTTAGTCATGATTTTAGGGAAGATTGGTGTCATGTTAACATGATCAGTTGAAAATGTGTTTTCTTTAAATAAAATGACTTGACTTTGTTTTCTTGGTCTTTCTCTCCAGGGTAACCCTGGTGCTAATGGCCTGAATGGAGCTAAGGGAGCTGCTGTAAGTATCTGACTTGAGCCAAAAGTGCATACAAATTTCCAGGGTCGCACCAAGCTATCTTTATTTTGATATGGTTTGATATAATAGGATGCTATGCTGACCTGTTGACCATACCTGTTGTTTAGGGCACCCCTGGTGTTGCCGGAGCTCCTGGCTTCCCTGGACCAAGAGGAGGACCCGGACCACAGGGACCTCAGGGTGCTGCTGGACCTAGAGGCCTGGGTGTGAGTACACAAGAAACAAAATAGCCACCTGGAAACATTCTCTGTCCTTACGCCCCAGTACTGTCATAATTGTTCACAGATGATTGCTCTTCTGATTAACTGTGTCTGTTTATCTGTCTATTTTAGGGAGATCCTGGTGTTCAGGGTATAAAGGGAGATACTGGTCCCAAAGGAGAACCTGTAAGTTTATGTCCTTATAATAATTTAGAATTTGATCCAAATAAATCTGAAAACCTCTCTGTTGCACATTTAATGACCGTTTTGCTATGTTGTTTCCCTCAGGGTAACTCTGGACCTCAGGGAGCCCCTGGACCTCAGGGTGAGGAGGGCAAGAGAGGACCCACTGGTGAGCTCGGTGCTACTGGCCTTGCTGGTGCCCGTGGAGCTAGAGTGAGTCCCAGCCCGTCATCTTTAATAGTTTGAGCCATAAATGTACTACAGCTGGAGACATTTTACTGGGATCAGCCATTAATTCTCATTTGTCTCCTGTAGGGTGCTCCTGGCAGCCGTGGCATGCCTGGTGGTGAGGGAAGAACTGGCCCTGTTGTAAGTATTCAATGATTAAAAAAACTCTTTTTTGCTTGAAATACAGGCAACATTAAGTCTCATAATTTGTCTCATCTGCCCTTTTCATAGGGTATGCCTGGTGCCCGTGGTGCTTCTGGTGCTGCTGGACCTCGTGGACCCCCTGGAGATGCTGGCCGTGCTGGTGAGCCTGGCCCAGCTGGTCTCAGGGTGAGCTTTTTACTAAATCCTGTTCTTGGAAGGTTATAATTCACAGTTTCAGTAAGTTACAGAGACACCTCAAAGTGCAAGTGCATATTTGGCAGTTGTAGTTTTAAAAAAAATATGGAGCTAATATGGAGATGGAAAAAACTCTGAATTTCTAAAGTGAAAGTCTTCATTTCAAGTCTTAATTTTGTAAGAAATTATTAAGTGTTAGATTTACATGAAAACCCTGGATATTCACTGAGAATTTACTTACAAACGTCCATGATTAAAAGAAAAAAAAACAACACAGGGCTTCACCTTACAAGATTATAAAAACCTCATAATGTGTAGACTCAGAGTATCATGCCTGCCTGCCTAATCAAGTTGTAGTTGCAAAGTCTGAACTTTCTATGCAAATTTCCATAAGAAAACTTTAATAGAAAATTCATGGCAGCTATTATTTTCCACAGGGTCTCCCAGGAAGCCCTGGAAGCTCCGGACCCCCAGGAAAGGAGGGACCTTCTGTAAGTAAACCTCAATTTTATTTCATCTATTGTTCCTACTGTTTGTTTTTTTTACAGTAAATATAATTTCCTGCTGCAATCTTTGTTTGTCGCTCCAGGGTCCTTCTGGACAAGATGGCCGCAGTGGACCTCCAGGCCCAAGTGGACCTAGAGGCCTGTCCGGAAACATTGGTTTCCCTGGACCCAAAGGACCTTCTGTAAGCCTTTTTCTTTTCAAGAATTAAACATGGAACTATATCCTTCTCTGTTTTTCAAGTTAACCTAAATCTGTACTTATTAACTTACTAACTGCTTTTTGTTTTAGGGTGAGCCTGGCAAGCCTGGAGAGAGGGGAGCCACTGGCCCCACTGGACTGAGAGTAAGTCACAAATGTTATAATATAGAAAACTTGAATTTAATTTGGTAATGGCTTCAGTAGTTAAAAGGCATCACTCTCTTTATCCTTGTGTCTAGGGACCCCCTGGACCTGATGGCAACAATGGAGCCACTGGTGCTACTGGACCTGCTGTGCGTGATCTTATGTGCAGCGCATGAGTAGATCTTGATGAATAATAGCCACTGCATCGTCTTTGTCTTCGACTCTGATAACTTGTCTCTTTCTCTCTACAGGGAGGACCTGGTGAGAAGGGAGAGCAGGGACCTTCTGGTGCTCCTGGCTTCCAGGTTTGGATCCATAATTTTCTCTAAATATAGAAAAATGGTGCATGATTTTACAGCCATTTTAAGCCGATTGCTAAAACTTTTGATACAATTGCAGCTGATGTAGAGTCTTGATATTTTCAGGGTCTGCCTGGACCCGCTGGAACTGCTGGTGAGGCTGGCAAGCCTGGAGACAGAGTAAGTATTTGGAAAACTGTAAAAGCAGCATTATTGAAAATTTAAGTCCACGTCTAACCAAACAAAAATGCCTCTGTAGGGTATCCCAGGAGAGCCAGGACCTGCTGGAGCTGCTGGTGGCAAGGTGAGATCACCTGTCAGTGACATTGTTTTCCAAAACAAATGCAGCAATATAGGATTTTTACACAGTAGCAAAGCCTGTCAAAAGTGCATATGTGTCCAGGTCTATGTGCACTAAATGAATCAAGAGCCTTTAATATGTTGTAGGCTTTTCATACCTTTAAATCTATTGCTATAAAAACATACTCAGAATCAAATATAGAGAAATTAAAATATGCATGTCTGTTTCTCCAGGGAGAGCGTGGTAACCCTGGTGCTGCTGGATCTACTGGACCTCAGGGACCAATTGGAGCCCGTGGACCTGCTGGAACCCCTGGAGCTGATGGTGGCAAGGTAAGACAGTTCTATTTTTACAGAAATTGATGGAACTTCTGAACATATGTCATGAAACCTGACAGTTCATGGACGTTCTCTGGCCTGTCACGGAATGGTCTTTAAAATGCACTTTCACAGCAATTTCCAGCATTGCTTACTGATCAAAATCTCACTGTTTATGCAGTGATAGCTCTGAGAAACTTTAAAAATTAAGAATTATGTGATAATAAAATCTGTATATAGCTGGAAAATTGAAAACATCAATATTTATGTTGTTCAAATATGAACCCAAGTTTATCCTCTTTGTTTCCAGGGAGAGCCTGGTCCTGCTGGAGCTGCTGGTGCACCTGGACATCAGGGAGCCGGTGGCATGCCCGGAGAGCGTGGAGGTGCTGGTACTCCTGGACCCAAGGGAGAGAAGGTAAGTTCTAGAAATCTGCCACCAGCAAATAAAATGGGTGTAAATGAGGGAGTATTGTTTCTTTGCTGTTGTGCGTCTTACACCCTCTTCCCCTCTCCCAAGGGAGAGCCTGGACACAAAGGCCCTGACGGCAATCCTGGCAGAGATGGTCCCCGTGTAAGTAAAACTCTCCCGTCTTTGTTAGTATGCTTAATGTAAAAACTTTACACATTTATTTCCTCAATTTGAGTGTGTCAGTCATAACCCTGATCTCAGTGTGCTCTCCTCACTTAATCTAGGGTCTGCAAGGACCTGCTGGACCTCCAGGACCCACTGGAGCCAACGGTGATAAGGTAAGTTGATAAAATAGTTGCCATTAAATAAATAATAGAAAGAAACCACCAAATGTAATGTTTTTAGATTATATAGATTCTATAATGCAAACAAACTTTGTTTGATTGGGGTTTTTTAATATTTAATTCATTTTTACGGTATTTAAAAAATGAATGCCAGCAAAAGTATTGAACATAACTCATCCACTGTAGGACCAGTTACCTTAAATAAAAAGCCATTTGCAGACGTTCACACCACTTTCATAATTTTATTGCTCAGGACCTTTATGTGGGACGTCCCACCCCTCTAAAACAGAAATTTTAAATAGCCGAAACACTGTTATGACTAAAGCTAGAACCTCAACACCGCCATCTAGTGGCTATTATGCAAAATAACAGCAATGAGTAACCTGCAATGAAATGTAAGATGACAGTGGTTAACCTAAAAATAATGCAGAAAACAAGTATTCATATTTATTACTGGCATTTAAATATTTATTTAAATCAAAATATAGGAATTTGCAAGTATTTTTTAAATTTGTTTTCCTGAGTGTTTATGTATGTTGTTCTATAAACACAACCAACAGAGCCAAGAGTACAATAACAAAATTCTTTAAGAAGGAAAATGCTGACTATTTAGAGCATTCTTATAATATATGGCATATTGAAGTATATTCCTACATAAGGGAGCGTGACAAGTCAGTGGATGCTTGGAACAATTGTAAGCTAATAAAATGTTTCCTGTTCTCTCCTCCAGGGTGAGGGTGGTTCCTTCGGACCTGCCGGCCCAGCTGGACCTCGTGGACCCTCTGTGAGTAGCTGCTGATCACTCCTTGTTCCACTAGCTTACATTTGCATTTAAATATCTCATAGCAGAACCTGGCAAAACACAAGCTTCCATCTTTTAGTTTGGACAGTCTTTTTGACCCCACTGCTTGTTGTCCACAGGGTGAACGTGGAGAGGTTGGACCCGCTGGAGGTCCTGGATTCGCTGGCCCCCCTGTAAGCCCATTTTGAAATTCAGTACCCCATTCCCCATGTCATGTTCAATAGATAAAGATGAGCCAATACTTACATACCACAACCACGCTTGCTACAGGGTGCTGATGGTCAACCTGGAGCAAGAGGAGAGCGTGGACCTTCAGGAGGAAAGGGAGAAGTTGGCCCCTCTGGCCTCGCTGGACCTGCTGGACAGTCTGGACCTGCTGTAAGTACCACTTTCACTGGACATATACACACACACACAAACACGCATCCAGCAAAGCTAAACAAATTGAGAGAGATCTAACATGATTTCACTGATTTAGCATTACCAGGCATCTATGAGAGTGTTCACAGTGGAATAAAATCAACAGCTATTTCAAAATACTGTTTATGTTTATAGATTAGAGGGGAGCAGTCTTGATATGACACTGACTTTGATTTCTTCTTCCGGTATCTAGGGTCCTGCTGGCCCTGGTGGACCTCCTGGTGCTCGTGGAGACAATGGACCTTCTGTGAGTATTCAAACATACAAATAAACAGCTTTACCAGCCACACACGACACTCTCATGAATGCACTCATTAACTCCGTGGGCTTAAAAGCAACCATAGCATGCAGTGAGTAGGAGTTCCAATCAAAGCTGTTAGGAACTTTTAAAAAAGGCAACATTAAAACATGAGATTAAGCCACTTATCAGTTATTTCTTGTACTGCCCTTTTTAAAATGTTTATATTTTTTAATATAAGCCCAAATAGGAACTAGTTTGTACTAGTGAGTCAATATTGTGTGCATCTGTGTAAATTTATGCACATAACCACATAGTGTCACTGTTTTAACTTAGCAGACTTTGTCAGCTTTTGATCTGTTCATTTTTCCAGTGTTTCCTCTAAATCACTCAAATATATCTTAATGGTAACACCAAAGGCAATTTTATTCATACAGCACATTTCGCTACATGTAAAATCAATCTGCTTGACATTAAAGATAAAAACACAAAAAATCCTTTTATCTTTGGAATGACTTAAGGAAATAAAAACAATAAAACTAATTCTACAAAGACATATAATATAAGTTAGCATGCACACACACACAAGCATACACACTCATACAGTGTAAGTGTAAGCCTGTAAGAGGTTTTTAGTCCATTTTTGAATGTAGGCACAGGTGTAACTGACCTCAGGTCAGGGGTCAGGTTGTTTTTGAAGAGCATCACATTAACTGAAAGCAACCTCGGCACTCGTTTATATCTCATTCTGGGACCAGTTAAAAGATTACCTGAGAGGTACGACTGGTTTATAGACACTAAACAAGTCAAAGATGTGTTGGAGGACCAAACCAAAGAGCTTTATGAACTCATAGATTTTAACGGTAATTTCATGTTAAACTGGAAACCAATAAAGTGACTTCAGTATTAGGGTGTTATGTTCACATTTGCGTGTACATGTAAGGTTCTGGCTGCTGCATTCTGAATGAATATAAGTAGTTATACTGATAATTCTGACAGTTCTGCAAATAGAGCGTTACAGCAGTCTAACCTGTTTGATATGAATGAATGGATCATATCCTCAAAGTCAGTTTGAGAGAAGTATTTTCTAACTTTTGATCAATTTAGGTGGCAGAAAGCAGTCCTGGTGACTTTATTAACATGACTATCAAAACTGAGATAACTGTAAAAAAATAATGCCCAGGGTTCTAACCTGCTCGCTGTGTTTGAGAAAAAGCGGTGATAAATATTAACAGATTTTCCATCTTGAATTTTAGACCAACAACAAATATTTCCATCGAGTTTCTGCTCAGTTCAGAAAGGTTTCTAGACAACCAGCAAATAATGTCATCAAAGGATCTTATGGATTTGAAGAACTGCTGATTGAATTTTGTATTTGTGCAGATCTAAAACTATGTGTATCGTGTCTTAACTCTCAGCCCATCTACACACACAAACGTAGACACAACAAACATTTTGAATGACCTCTGCTTAACCACTGTGTGTGTTTCTGGTCAGGGTCTGACTGGTTTCCCTGGTGCTGCCGGCAGAGTTGGTGCTGCTGGTCCTGTTGTAAGTATAGATTTTGCATTTACTAATAAATTACATTTTAGTAATAACCTCAAACATACAAACTGACTTGACATGACCCCTCGTTCCTTCTCTTCCCCTCTCAGGGTATTGTTGGACCCCCTGGCCCCGCTGGTCCCTCTGGTAAAGATGGACCTCGTGGTCCTCGTGGTGATGCTGGTCCCACTGGTTCTTCTGGAGAGTCTGGAATGATTGGACCAGCTGGTCTTGCTGGAGAGAAGGGACCCAGTGGAGAGTCTGGCCCCCCTGTAAGTTATAGCCCTCTTGAAATTGTGGTGCACTGAAACTTTGAGGACACTTTAGTGGCATCCATGCTTATACCGCTGATGTGCATATATAGATCTTAAGAACTGCATCCTCAGCTCTTAAATGTGTGACTGATGATGTATTTTAGGGTCCTCCTGGTACTCCTGGAACTTCTGGTCCTCTTGGACTTCAGGGATTCGTTGGTCTGCCTGGTTCTAGAGGAGATCGTGGTACACCTGGTGCTGTTGGTGGTGTGGTAAGTAGAAACTAGTTCTGATTATACCACGAAAAAAAAATTACCTGTTTGATGAACCACTGAATGTGTATTATCATTCAGAAAGTGTTGGTCACTTCAAACCATGGACAACAAATTTTAAATATGCATGGACAACAGTGCTAGTCCAGACGACAGACCATAATTTCCATTTTGGAGGATGTCTCAGAAAGACCACATGCACTTTTGATAATGGGAAGATCCCTCGTCCCCAAAAGTCTGAACGTACACAGCATCCATGTTATTGGTTGACTATATTTGACCCACTGATTTTCTCTGTGTCATATCCCAGGGAGAGCCTGGTAGAGTTGGACCTGCTGGTCCCCCTGGAGCCCGTGGAGCCCCTGGCAACATTGGCCTGCCTGGTATGACCGGACCCCAGGGAGAGGCTGGACGTGAGGTAAAGACTTGTAACCCCTACTACCGATCTATGAATGATTTATAGAGAGTGCTAAAATAATATAACTGTGTTCTGTATTTTCTGTGATATATTTGCTTTAAAAAAAAATCACATAACATTTTAAAATAGCAAGCCTGTTAAACTTTTATATAAACTTCTCTGTTCTTTACAATCCACAGGGCAACACTGGTAACGATGGACCTCCTGGTCGTCCTGGTGCTGCTGGATTGAAGGTAATGCCCTGTCGTGTACCTTAAGCCATTATCATGCACAGAACACACACACATATATATATATATATATATATATATATACTATGTTTTAACCAACTTCCACCGTGACCCACCGTGCTTAGGGAGACCGTGGTGAGCCTGGATCTGCTGGCGCCATGGGACTTGCTGGTGCCCCTGGACCTGCTGGACCCACTGGAGCTGCCGGCAGACCTGGAAACCGTGGAGAGGCTGTAAATATTCTAATCATTAAATTCCCAATATAAGCAAAATTGTTTACTGGGTACTTTTATCTACAATCGTCTGCTTGTTTCACTTTTTTTCCTGTCCCTAGGGCCCATCAGGTTCCTCTGGAGCTGTTGGCCCCGCTGGAGCTAGAGGTGCCCCTGTAAGTATAATACACTAGCAAAGCAAATGAAATTACAAAAGGAATGCACCACAATATGTTTATGCCTGTGTCTTTGTTCAATGTAGGGACCTGCTGGACCTCGTGGTGAGAAGGGAGTTGCTGGAGACAGGGGAGAGAGAGGCATGAAGGGTCTGCGTGGACATCCTGGTCTCCAGGGAATGCCTGGACCTTCTGTGAGTGGCTGCACAGCAGCATAATGCACAAGAACTGTATGAATACTCAGCCCCATTATGCTCATAAACAATACAGATTCCAGTAGCATTTGCAGGGCAATGTAATCACGGAGAGGAAAGACTTGCTGTCACTAAAATGCCACTGAGTGATGCGTTTTCTTTTACCACAGGGACCTTCCGGTGACACTGGTGCTGCTGGAGCTCATGGACCTTCTGGACCCAGAGTGAGTAGAATCCCAGCAGCTTGCTTTTTTTTTTTTCTTCTACATGCATCGAAGATCATCTGTGCATGCCCTATTGAAAAGTTTCACCGTTAGTGAGAAATAAGTGTATGTAGCTCCTAGCTCCTAGCCACTCCTACCCACATACACTCCTGCTATTTTTGACAGAGCACCTTTAATTTGTAGATTAATAAAACCACAAATGTTTGTGTGATGTGATTTCTTTAGGGACCTGCTGGACCCCATGGACCCGTTGGTAAGGATGGCAGACCTGGTGCCCATGGTACTATGGGTGCTCCTGGTCCTCGTGGACCCAATGGATACACCGGACCAGTGGTAAGTTTGCCTTTATATCAACAGCTTCATCACCTTCTTAAATACTGCAACTTTTATTTTGCACCCTGGACAGTTTAGTGCTATTACAGAACTGTTCTCTACACATCACTCCATTGTCTTATCCATGTTAGGGTCCTCCCGGACCTCCCGGTCTGCCTGGACCTCCCGGCCCTGCTGGTGGTGGATACGATGTCTCCGGAGGATATGATGAGTACAGAGCTGACCAGCCTGCTCTGAGAGCCAAGGACTACGAGGTCGATGCCACCATCAAGTCTCTCAACACTCAGATCGAGAACCTGCTCACCCCTGAGGGATCCAGGAAGAACCCTGCCCGCACCTGCCGTGACATCAAGCTCAGCCACCCTGACTGGAGCAGCGGTAAGCTTGGCTTCAGCTCCTCAAAATAATAGCAAAGTGCCACTGTTACTATGTTCTGAAGCATTTACAGAGGCCATGCGTGTAACTGACCTACTCCAGTTAATGCGACTCTCTGCTTTTCCTGAAGGATTCTACTGGATCGACCCCAACCAGGGCTGCACCAACGATGCCATCAAGGTCTTCTGCGACTTCACCACCCGTGAGACCTGCATCTACGCCCACCCTGAGAGCATCGCCCGCAAGAACTGGTACAGAAGCACCGAGAACAAGAAGCACGTCTGGTTCGGTGAGACCATCAACGGTGGCACTGAGGTGAGAGAGCAGGCAACTTGCATCATGTGAAATGAAAACAAGCTTAACCTCTACAGGAAACACTCACTGGTTCTTTCCTTCCTGCAGTTCACCTACAACGATGAGACCCTCAGCCCCCAGAGCATGGCCACCCAGCTGGCCTTCATGCGCCTGCTGTCCAACCAGGCCAGCCAGAACATCACCTACCACTGCAAGAACAGCGTTGCCTACATGGACGGTGAGAGCGGCAGCCTGAAGAAGGCCGTGGTACTCCAGGGCTCCAACGATGTGGAGCTGAGAGCTGAGGGCAACAGCCGCTTCACCTTCTCCGTGCTAGAGGACGGCTGCACTGTGAGTAGCATTGCTGTTACGTTTCAGTCTGCTTCGCAGCTTTGTGACTTGTGTTGTTAAACCTCTGCTCCAATACTCAACCTCTCTTTTCCTCCGATTTACCCCTGCAGACACACACTGGTGAGTGGAGCAAGACAGTGATCGAGTACAGAACAAATAAACCATCTCGCCTCCCCATCCTCGACATTGCACCTTTGGACATTGGTGGAGCTGATCAGGAGTTTGGTTTGGACATTGGCCCAGTCTGTTTCAAATAAATAGACTCATGATAAATTAACACCGGAAAAAAAAGAGAGGAAGAACGAAAAAAACAAACAAAATCTCTGCCCTTCTATCTGTGTTCGTTTTTTTTTTTTTATACTGAATGCTGATTTCTCTCTGCGCATCCACTTGCTTACGATGGGCAACTATCGGAGAGGACTGAACGGACTGATCGGAGCGTTGGTGCAATGCAAAATAAATACAGCAACCCAAAGGGACGCGGGAATACACCTTGTTGTGGGACATCATGTCATCCTTTTGTAAAAAATAAAAGAAGTGTAATAAAAACGCTGAAAGTATGCATCACTTTGTGGTCTTTGTATATCTTCCAAAGAGGAGGTTTAAAACCACAATTTCCATGAAAAAAGGTTTAAACTACCTCATGCCTGTACCTAAAGAAAATACTATTACCAAAACCTGGGTCCACAACCGAGATGTTATGACTTCTAATGCTTCAAGATTTGTCCCGTATCGGAAGGTGCTCGGTTACTTGAAGCAAAGATCTATGGTGCTAATATGCAGCTGTGGAGCAAACCACTTTTTTAACTGTATTATTTTGTATTGACCTTTAAGGAGTCTTGCAATCTTCCCCTGATATTCCTCCATTCTAAGCAGGTGGAATGAGTCTAAACCTGATGTCTTGTTTGGGTTTTTATTCTTTTGTTTTCTTTTTTTTTAGATTTTATTTTTCTTTGTTTGTTTGTTTTTTTCCTTCAGGCTTTTTCACTCTTCCAATCCCACACCCAGTGTTCATTCTGACAGCACATAATTCATCTCGTTCTGAATGGTTTTTTTAAGGCGGCCTCTCTCTCAAAAAATGACACAACAAAGTCTATTGTACCTATTTTGTATATGTGAGATGTTTAAATAAATTGTGAAAAGTTCTGAAATAAAGCATGTCCAATGTTCCAAAACACACTACGCAGTGACTTAAGTGCTTTCGTGTTTTAAGGACACCGATGAAGGTGTGTCACTGTACTTTGGTTCTAGTTTGGCTGATGATTTACATATCATCACTAACTTTAAACATCTTCCTATTGTGGAAGCACAGCAGTGTCCTCATTCACATCCCCCACCTTTTTTTTTTTTACCTTGCTTTCCAACGGTACATTCAATTTTAATGTACAGTAAATTTCTGTTTACACTGTCCATGCCAATGTGTGATTACTAAAGTGCATTGTTCCTTGTAAATATGCATCCTCTCATGTTGCTTTTTTTCCTTGCATAATACAGCTTTTGCATCCAAATAAATCTCTGTGATTTGGATTCAAGGCTTGCAGTCATGCGTGAACATAGTCATAAGTCAGTCTCAGTTAAGAATACGGCAGTTCTGGAGATAAATAGGTGTTTCACTCAGGGTGATGGCGTATGAGATCAGCTGCAACACCTTCTGCAACCACTAGAAGGCAGTGTGGCGTGCATTTACGAGAGTATCTTCTTCATGTCCAGTTCATTAAGGCTAAGTCCACACGTACACGGGTATTTATGTCATAAGGACACTTTAAATACCTGTAGGTGGCAAGGTTATTATAGTTAACTAAATTTAACCTAAAAACTAAAATCAGATGTGGAAAAAACATTTTACTGAACAAAAATAAAACTTAAAAACTAGACTTTGGGGGGAAAAAATAAAACCAATTAAAACAATTTTGTGAACTTGAAAATCTGATTAAAACTAAATAAAATAAATGAGTCATTGAAAGACTCCGGATATCTACAATACTACAACAAACTAAGACTTAACTGCTTTCAAAAAGTTATAAGTTTTTACTGCAATACCTTTATTAATTTTCCCCAGTCTGGCTTTGACACATGGACTCAATATTGTAATAACAAATAAAAACTAAAACTGACACTGAAACTAACAGCTGAAACTAAACATTTCAAACAACAAAAACTAAATTGAAACAAGAATATCCGCTCTGGAAACTCACTGAGACTAAACTGAATTAAAACAAAAAGTCAAAACAAAATAAAAATAAAAAGAATACTAATTAGAAAATATAAAACTACAACAACTCTGATGGGTGCATGGGAAATTAGACAGAAGAGTACGATTTATACATCATCCAATCATTTATGCATTCAATTGATTATTAACAGTACAGAAATCAGGCTTTGGGTCCTTTAGATGTCATGCTGACGTCCAAACAAATGATGATTACACAACGTAAAGTTGTGTAATCATCATTTTAAGAAAATAAAAGTTCATTTACTTTCCAGGTCTTCTTAACATGCTTAACACTTCTATGTCAGTTCAGGATTCTGTAATGTTTCTTCTACTTTATTTAATGTCCCACTTTATTTATATACCAGTTTATGTAGTAAATGTTATATTACAGATAGACGATTAAATCCCGAGACAATCAAACCACTGAGATGTTTATTAAAATATAAAGTAAGCTGAAATTACAGAAAGAAGAAGAAGAAAGTTTTCACACGAATCTATTCAGTGTGGTGAAACACTAAGTACACCCTTCCTACTTCCAAAGGAGTTAAGAGTGTAGCAGCAGTCAAGTGTTGCTAATCAAAACCACTTGGTTACATGATCATCAGCAAGTGTGAGCTCCTCTATAAAGGCACAACTTTAGGCGGTTTGCAGGTCTGGACCGATTAGCTGTGTGACAATACAATGCTGAAATCTTCCCAGGAGCGGAAGTCCCAGCAAATTCACCCCAAGGGCAGGCTGCACAATGCTCAGAGATATTCAAGCATGGTTTCTTTGAAGGGTACCAACAGAATGGATTAAGTTTGCAAAACCAGACATCTGAAGCCATTTCCTTTGGACATACAAGATCATGGTTATAATGCATAATCCAACAGCCCAGTCATACCAGCTGTTAAGCATGGTGGTGGAGGGGTGATGATCTGGGCTTGTTTTTCAGACACAGCATTAAGCTTGTTGTGGACCCCTGGACACAAATGCAGAGCACAATGTAAGGCTAAAGGATGTTTTATTAAAAGAGTCTTTCTTTTAGCCGGTCCCTCAGGGGGTTGAAGGCGTCAGCAACAGGCGTCAGGACAGAGGAGACGAAGACAAGTAGAGCAACAGCAATAGATTGCATGTGAGTATTGCAGGAGCCGAGCTTGTTTACTGCATGCTGGTGTCAACTGAGGAAAAACACCGCCCTCTTAAAGTCACGCCCCAATCAGCTCAACAGCAGGTGAATCAGGTATGTCTTCCCGGTGCATGATTAGTAGGGCAGAGATCCCAGCGATGCGCCGCCTCTGCAGCATAGCACGCAACATTCCCCACACTCATGTCAACTGAGATCGCAAAAAGAGGGAGAGAGAGACGGGTGAGTCAGCTGAGGACAGTCTGGGCAACTTGGAGGCATTAAGTTGATTGTGAATTCCTCTGTATGCCAAAGTATTCTAGAGTCAAATATGAAGCCATCTGTCTGACATCTGAAGCCTGGCCAAACGTGGGACATACAAAAAGCCAGTGACCCCCAAAGCACAGGAGCAAATCTACAGCAGAATGGCTGAAAAAGAATTTAAAAAAAAATGTTGTGTTGCAACTGCCCGGTCAAAAGTCCAGACTTCAACCTGACTGAAATGCTGTGGCAGGCATTTAACAGAGCTGCACACAGAGCCGTGTAGATAATCGTTGGAGCAAAAAGACAACAACAAAAAGCAAACAAAGAAAAAAGAAACAAAAAAACCCCAAAAACTTAGCTGTGCACAGGGCTGGACTGGGACAAAAAATCGGCCCGGGCATTTTGACTAGAGACCGGCTCACCAGGTATTATAGGGAAAACCATAAATCCTTTGAATGAAAACAATCGCTGTTGTCACAGTGATGTACACTGTCTTGTTGGTATATATGTATCTTAAACTTAAACCTACACCATCCTCCTATTGTGGTATTCTAAACAGTACCCGAAAGTAGACTGCTTGGTCGAGTTAACCTCGTGAACTATCTACACATGGTGAAAACCTGAAATTAAGACAGAGAAGACTAGAGGTGAGACATGACCATTACTGATTACTGATGACAGATTTAGATATATTTTCATAAACCATTCATTTGCCACATCAATAAACAGCATGGCAGGGCAAAATATTTTTTCTAACATGGCAACCTTTAAAAAGTGAAAGGAGATAGAAAGACAGGTGAGAAAGAATAAAACTAATTGACTTTTTGATGGCATTTTACACCCAGTACTGGTACAGAAGCTAGAAAATGTGGGAAAATACTGGCATCATATACAGTACTTAGCTACTTCTGAAGAAATTATGATGGGACCCTAAAAAAAATTACTATGTACAATAATGGATTTCTATACATTTTACATCAGATGAAAACGTTTGTTGTAAGATTCAGATAATTATTTGTTAAAGCGAGACATTTTAAATGAGAATAAGAAAGAAAAGTATTTTATTTGTGCCCCCCTCTCCCTGTTAATGCCCTACCTGCCCCCTGGCAACACTTTGCTAGACCCGCCCCTGCACAGTTACCAGCTGTCAGCTACTTAGAAAAGGATCCTGGTGTTATTTGTCTCTCAGAAACAGTTCATAACTTCCCTTCAACTCATTCATGTCACCTAAAAGGTAAACCTGTTTCTCCATCATCTGCTCAGCTCTGATGATTCAGTAAGGACATCTCCTGGTTTCATCTTCATGTTTCCCTCTCACCAGATATCCAGACATCATGACCAGCAGCTTTTACAGCTGTGGCTCCAGCAAACATCAGCTGATACTAATTAATATTAAATAAAT
The DNA here is from genome assembly GCF_000239375.1 of Pundamilia nyererei. Taxonomy (NCBI): domain Eukaryota; kingdom Metazoa; phylum Chordata; class Actinopteri; order Cichliformes; family Cichlidae; genus Pundamilia; species Pundamilia nyererei. The sequence continues at coordinate 454,239 of NW_005187431.1, forward strand.
TCTAACAACAGCTGATCAAGCTTAAACGTGCTGCTGTTGTTTAGCGCGACAGCCGCCGGTTTTATGTTTCTGACGCAAAGTGGGCGATAAACAAACAAGAGAGAAAAGCCGATCAGCTGATCATTGATCAGTTTCAGGATTGAAGTAGAAAGAGGAGAGGGAGAGAGAATGAGAGAAGAAGAAGAAGCTGTGCAGCAAAGACAGAATAACTCCAGCTTTGTGTCTTTTTCATTGTAGCTGAAGTCCGGGACAAACTGGGTTCCTTTTTACCTCAAAACGAAACGTGTAATATTTTCTCTGAATACGAGAAGATTCCGTTTTTTACGGGACGATTGGAAACTCTAATAACTAACCTTATAAATAAAATAAGATAAAACAAGTTTAACATCAGTAACATCAAAGCACCCGCCCAGCTGTATAGAAACTCCGTCATGCTAGTTAGTACACAGTACAAGTTATTGTAACTGACTGTAAAAAGTCAGCATAATGAAAATAAACTCCACCTAAACTTGGTTTATATCTGACCCAGATGGACTGCAGGTCATTCTTACCTGAAGTTCAGTTCACCGTCTCAGGTCTCTGCTCCTCCCGCCTTTCCGTCATCCACCTGCCAGCGTGTTGCATCTGCTGGCCTCCACCACTTGCTAATGTTACTGAATCTGTGGAAGCTCTGCAATACCCACCACCAAACAATTGAGTTATTTTTACACATCTCCCAGCATCTGGCCAATCCACCACCTTTCAGTGTTTATACCGTTACGGAAAAAAAAAAAAAACCCATCGGCCCACCGGGCAAATGCCCGGTATGCCCGATGGCCAGTCCAGCTATGGCTGTGCATCAAATTGGCGACCTGTCTGGGACGGCCCACAACTCTGATAAGGATAAGCGGAAGAGAATGGATGGGTGGAAAGAAAAGAAAACTGTTGTTGGGCCAGTTTTGCCTCCTTTGTTGTTCTGTCCATGAGATTCAGAGATAGGAAATGTGCAGTGGAACAAATTCAAAGTGAACCTGAAGCTGCATGTATACTGTAAATTAAACTTGTGTCATTTTTATCAGATATGATTAAATTCCTGCTTTCATCAATGTAAGGTAAAGGTAATTCAACAATATTCATAAGCATGTGTGCCTACAGTGGCACACCATTATGTCGCACCTTTGAAATTGACTGGTTTTCTGCCTGAACTGGCTACATACTCTGAATACATTTACACCTGATCTTCAGTTTCCCCAAAAACCCCAAGAAGCTCAGGAGACTCAGATGTAAGATTTAGAAATATTTACCATGTTCTCAGATTCTTTGAAACCTTTCTATTAAGTAGAGAGACCTCTTGTTAAGAACCCTATCACGAGTCACCCAAACTTTACTGAGCTGCCCCCTGATGCTCAGACACCCTGTTATCACCTCATCAAAGTTGTTTTTAACTTGATGATGACAGCATAACACTCCACCCTGTAGTCATACAATAAAAATAAGATGTTTGAGAATGGAGTGGCACTGAAATTCACTGCTAACAGGAAGCCATGTGTACAAGATAAACCGGCTTCATCTTTATCAGCTACAATTAAAAATCCTGCTTTCATGAGCAGCTAAAGATAATGAAATCATAAATGGCAGGTGGATTCCGTGTTGTTTCTTCTTCTTCTTTGTTTCTAATCTCTAAGTTCAGTATGTAGCTCACTGAATTGTAGTAACGTCGCTATTTTTTTGAAAATAAAACCATATATTGTGCATATTGGGTATGCTGTGCAAATCAGTTATTTAGTGATTATTAATATGTGTTTAGAATTTACTTGATAGGTTAAAAAGTACCTGTAGGAGTATTAGTACTAGCAATACTGGCCCTGTAGTTACTTGGTATCGATCTACAGAAAAATCTGCACTACAGAGCCACTTTGATACTCTCTAATTTGGAAAAAAAAACAAAAACCTAAACTTGATGTCTGGTTTTTGTTTGAACCCATTACTACTACTTCTTCTTTTACTCTTCCACACAGTCAACTGTGTGTAAAAGTGTGTATAAATAAATGTATAACAGGTTTGACACACTTGCACAATCATGGATACATGCAGTTAAGCCGGTTTACTTACATGTAGTGCATAACACCTAACAGCCCGCCCCTCCACCCTAAACTACAGGTTAATTATTAAATTCTTTTGCAAAGCCACGCCTTCTTCCAACAGCGCAAACTAATAAACCACTGTTTTCAATCGACCTGATGACAGTGCGCCTTTGCTTTCCTAAAAGTTACCATCTCCAAATTCCTGCTTTTACTTTTGATTGTGATCATTCCAGCATAAAACTTTTTTTTTCTTCTTTTTTACAGACACCCGAAAGAAACTATTTGCCTCACCATAATATTATTTATAATAATTTTGTTGACAAATTTAGACCCGCTGGAAGGTCTCCTTGAACCGCACCTGACTCATTAAGCAGCAGTGATGGAGGAGAAGGAGGCGGTGTGCCGGGGAGTGGAGCTGGCATATGGTGAGCTGAGCGGAGCGCCGCCGCCGCGAGACTGCACAGCTGCCTGTTGTCATGGAGGAGCAAAGATGGCGGTCCTGGCCTATAGCCTGGGCAAACGCGAAATAAATCAACATTTTACCATAAAAAACGCGAAACTGATATCGCTGGTTGCTGTTCTTTTACTCCTCGTGTTTCACGCTGCTTCGCGGTATTACGAAGGTGAGTGCTGCTTTTATTTGATCAACTTAATGTGGATGCGGCCACTGGAAACACTTGACATTGCTACTGGTAGCTAGGTAGCTGCTTGCATGCCAGCGCTTTTCTTAGCTACTGGGCTCCGTGTTTTTGTCACGGGATGCTTTCTAGATGTTAAAGTTATCGCCTGAAAACGTGCGTGCCGCAAATAGGTGGTTTCACGCACTAAGTCTCCAAAGGAAGCGTGAATTTGACCCGACGTTATCCAGCTGGTTAGCTGCTAACACTGTCAATAGATGTGTTTACATGTTGCTGACGTTCCTGCTGCAAGAAACGCTTTATTGCTGCTGGAAAAGCCCTGGAAAGGTTCGTGGAAGTGTATTTGATCTGCACCTGGAGACCAATGTCATGTAAATACGCCCGACATGGTGTTTAGCTAGCTTCCTGAATAAATGCACTGTCGGTAAGACTGGCCACAAATGTGCCTGTCGCCCTGCTCACAACTTCAAAAACTCTAGATTTGCTGCTTTGTGATAACATTGTAGCTGCACGTTTCTTTGTTCCAGGGCTGTAACTTGCATATGCATAGTGCACTGGATGTATCAGTAAAGGGTTTGCTCATAAATTGGTTGACAAACAGCGACACGTCCTCAGAGCATAGAGTTGGACTATGAATAAATAAAGCAGGCTTATTTACATGTACGTCGTACCTAGGCTGCTCAGTGTGGACGTCACCCACGAAAAGGTTAGGGAGCAGAGTGTGCTGTGAGCAGCTGCTTTGGCTGAGAATGATGTTGCATGCTGGTCTGCCCACCTTTCATGTTCGCCTGTTTCTGTGGATTGATTCAGCTGCAGATGGCTCCATTCATTTTGCGAACAAATGAATAGCTGGAGAGATTTATGCTCGAGCTAGATCGCTGATGGCTTCATTTTGCACTGTGGCCCCTGCCAGAGCCGTGTATTGTATGGTCCTTTTGACAGCACAGAATGAAAAGCCAGGGCACTATTGAGGCAGCAGGTTTCTGTCATAGTCGGAGCGAAACTGTGAGTGAAAGCGAGATCTTGTTTGTTTCGCCTCACCAGAAAGTTCTCTGTGTCTTGCCTCCAGGAGGGGACTCGTGTGAATGGCTGCTGTCCAGAGGACGTTACTTGGGGGAGGATGTATGGCAGCCTTATGGCTGCATGATGCACAAATACAAAAGCATGTGAGTCACACCACCTCTGAAGTTATTACACTGTATGTTTGGGATAAAGATTTAAATGTGTGGCAGTGATGTTGTGAGTTTTTGTCAGTCACTAAGGGTTTGTGGGTAATTTCAACTAAGGACTTTGGGATAAAAGATCACTCATTGACAAATAAAGGACAAAAACATTATTCACTTCAGTAAATAAATGTTTGTTTGTTTTTTTTATCTGTGCTTGGCCCTCACCAACCTTTTATGTTTTACAGTGAAGCCAAAACCTGCCTCTCTGAAAAGCGGGTAGCCTTTGTTGGCGATTCGCGAATCAGGCAGCTGTTTTACTCCTTCATCAAAATTATCAACCCTGAACGAAAAGAAGAGGGGATTAAGGTAATAATGAGAAACTGCACTGTTCAAGCCCAGGGTTTTTCTCACAATGGTGATGGTACAAGCCAAACAGATCTACAGATATGAGGCACAAAGATATGCTTTAACTCACTCTGCCCATTGCTTCCAGGGAAGTTTATAAACTGACTAAAAATATTTCAACCTCAAAATGGAAGTCTCTCTTCCATCACAGATGGCTCTAAATTCTGACTGATCAAGGCTGCAACCTAAATCTAATTAGAAGAGCAGACTAAGATTCATGCGTACCTATCGTGGCTGCTTTGAAGGCTGTGTGTCTTCCGTCAGCTCTAATAAATAACCAGACCATCAGGACTTTAAAAAAAAAATGCAGTTTGACTAGTCATTCATATTTATGTGGCTTAATTGTGGCTTTTAAAAGCAATAGTTACTTTGCTCCTCCGTACTTCTCTCAAGTCTGATAATTTAACTTCAGACTATCGATTTTATGTTAGAAAAAATCACCCTGCTGACTTGTCAAATAAATAGTCGTTTTTATGAAAAGATGGAAGTACTTTAAAGCTTGATATAGATGGCATTGTGGAAATGCGATGTTTAAAAAGGTTAAAGTCGAGCGGCTTGCACAGAAACTCAACAAGATAAATGAAGCTATGGGATAACCCTATAACTATACAGTACTAACTGTTTTGGTCTCAAGCTGGGACAAAGCATCACTGACTGTATGTCACACTTCCTCTCTGTCCACTTCCTAACATCTGAAGCATGAGGACATTTCCTTTGAAGACAAGAGCTACTCTATTAAAGTGGTGAGCTATTTATTTATATTTATATTCCTGGTTTTAACATGTTCTCGGTTTATGTTTTTTTTTCTTCTAAACACTCTGCCACAAGATTTCTTTTCAAACTTCATCTTTGTGTTTAGGACTTTCTGTGGTACCCCGAGGCAAATAATTCAATGAAGGAACGCTTGATATCATGGACACGTGTGAGTAACGGTAACAAGTGGGGGAAATTGCGAATCAAGTGCCGCTCGTAAACTTAAGTGCGGCGTCTCTTTTGCTTTGCAGGAAGGTTCAGCAAAGCCAGATGTTCTCGTCCTCGGAGCTGCCACGGTAACCTGCGTAAATGCCTGCATGTTTTATATGAGACAAGTGTGACGTGGTGGCTGCCGATAGTTATGTCAGTCCTGACTGTTTATCCATTTACACAGTGGTCCATCAAGTTGCACGGTGGCAGCAGTGAGGCCCTCCAGCAGTACAAAGTCAACTTGACTGCAATCGTGGGGCAGCTGGAGAAGCTGGCTGAGCATGGGGAGGTCTACTGGGTGCTGCAAGGTGTGCTCAGCTTCAGCCACTCACACAATACAAGATCTTTCTATGATCATAGACGGGCTTCTAAAGTATGAGGCATGACTGGAAAATATTAAGACTCATTTGGTGTTAACATACAGAGGAATTAATAGTTTCCAATCCGCACACACGCCTAATAAATTTGCAGCTGTACTTCACATCTGTTTGTTAAACATTTTCCATTTTTAACTTTTTGATTGATAGAATTTACTGCAAACAACAAAAAGGCAAAATAAATAAATAAGGTGCCACACTGACATCTCTGAACCTCCTACTTAGCATTTCACACTCAATAGTCATTTCCCACATTGCACAATGGTTGTTCACTTCATGTTTCCATACATGGACCCTCTTGATTAAACTCCTTCTGCAGATCCAGTAAATGAAGAGGTGTTAAGTGAGAACAGGAAAATGATCACCAACCAGCAGCTGGAGCTGTACAATGAAGCAGCAGTGGATGTGCTCAACAGCAGCAAGCGTAATGGCAGATCTCGGGTCAGACTGGTGGCTGCTTCCCGTCAGGCCGCGCTGGAAACCATCATCAAGTCAGATGATGGTTTGCACCTGCCTGAGAGCACCAGGAGTGTGGTAAGTTAATTAATGAGTGCAGCTTTAGTGCGGTTATTTTATCAGTATCCTTGATTAGTACCCACTTCCCCTTCACCTCTCCTTTTAACCATCCTGGCAGGGAGCCATGATCCTCATGAACTCTGTGTGCAACAAAATACTGAGGCCCATCGACGGTTCATGCTGTCAGACGTTACGAGCCCCTAACTTGCTCCAGAAACTGTCGGCTCTTTTCTTCCTTGGCTCAGCCGTGGTCATCATGGTCTTCCACATCCTTGGCAACAATCGCCACCGCCGACACGTGCCCCCTGATGTGGAGAGCCTAGAGGAGAAGAAGCCAGCCACTGCAGCTGTTCCCCCCGGCCCAAAAGCACCTTTTCAGGCTCTCTGCAGGATGGGCGTCATCATGGGCTATTTTTACCTTTGTGACAGGGCAGATGTGTTCATGAAAGAGCAGAAGTTTTACACGCACTCCACGTTCTTCATCCCTCTCATCTACATATTTGTACTGGGAGTGTTTTACAGTGACAACAGCAAGGAGGTGAGACGGTGCTTCTCAGTAAAGTTTTGTTTTTGCGTCAAACAGCACAGTATAACAGTCTCTAAATAATCTCACTATTTTTTTTTATTTTTTTTTCTTTGCTTCCACGCAGGCAAAATTACTCAACCGAGAACAAACAGACGAGTGGAAAGGCTGGATGCAGCTCGTCATCCTCATCTATCACATATCTGGAGCGAGCGCTGTGAGTCCCAATTATGTCTACAAAAATCAGTTTGTGAGTCTCCTGCTGTGTATGCTGATGTCTGAAGAGCCTGATGGTTATTTTTCTGTCTTTCAGTTCATCCCAGTGTACATGCATGTGCGGGTGTTGGTGGCAGCGTACCTATTTCAAACTGGCTATGGACACTTTTCGTTTTTTTGGCTCAAAGGAGACTTTGGACTTTACAGAGTGTGCCAGGTTAGGAGTGCTTTCAGTTATACTTTAACTTTATATTCTTATTGACATTTGTTTCTCAGTCATAGCAGACAATCATGCACATGAGGTGTAATAGAGAAGTTCTGTCCATAAAAAGAAAAACAATTTCCAGTGCGCTGCTATTTTTTTGGGGGGATCACCTCCGCTCTGATTACATGCATGTGACATCTTTGATGTCTCAGACTTGCACAAACTTACATCAGCTCTCAAACTTTCAAGTAGAGGATCATTATTGGTACTTTGGTCACCCAAAGACCAAACGACAGTGAAAGAAACCTCAATGTTCAAGACCAAAGGCGGTGCATAAGGACAACAACACGCACCATGACCTTTTCCTCTAGATTCAGACTGTGGTATCCTGCAGGAGAACATTCATCACTCATAATCTGCCTGACACGCCACGCATTGAACACTCACCTACACAAAAACAGTCCTTGTCCTCCACTCCACACTGGCTCCCTGTGACTTTAGATCTCGTCACCAAAATAAAACTTAAGTTGAAGTGTTGGCGTTTCCGCTCTGTGAACAAAATCCAGTGGTCAAAACTAGGGATTGGGTGACTGAGTGATTTTTAAAAATGGCAGCTGTGACAATAACATTATGATTGTTATTACAGAATAATTTGGGTTCAGATAAATAGTGTGATTTTTAGGTATCTGCTTAGGTGTTTGTGTCATATTCATTCACAGGTGCTTTTCCGTCTGAACTTCCTGGTGTTGGTGCTGTGTGTGGTAATGGACCGACCGTACCAGTTCTATTACTTTGTTCCCTTGGTCACATTCTGGTTTGTTGTCATCTACACCACAATGGCTATGTGGCCTCAGATCCTTCAGAAGACGGCTAACAGTAGGTGTCAAATTACTGACCTTTATATTCTCCGCTCAGTCGTGTCCTGCACTGTGTGAATAAACACAGTTGATTAATTCATGTCATAAGTGCAAGCAGCAGGGTTGCGTTTCATATGTCTTCCTTGTTGGACAGGTAGTGGCGTGTGGCATTTTGGGGTCTTGGCAAAGTTACTGGGCCTCCTGATGTTCATCTGCTTTTTTGCCTTTTCACAGGTGGGTCAGCTGAAAGCGTTCTTAAGTGTAACTCTACTTTCTTTTAATTGCATATTTAAGTTTAAGAGATGTAAATGGTCACATGTCCTAAGTTGTTCACGCAGCACCATATGGACCACAAAGCTGTGCTATGATTTATTTTATTTTTTAAATCAGATGTTTACTCCATTTTTAAAATGCTACTTGTTTTATGTAATTTCTGTGTTTTGCATTATGACTCCAGGGCGTTTTTGAGCGCGTCTTCTCTGTGTGGCCCATCTCTAAGCTCTTCGAGCTGAATGGCAGCATCCACGAGTGGTGGTTCAGATGGAAGCTGGACCGATTTGTAAGTCAAATGTGTTTCCTCAAGGTGCAGCCAGGCTTTTGTCCACTCGTGTTTCACATGACAGAACCCCCCCCCCCCCTTAATTTTTTTTATTTTTAATTTTTTTATATAATATTTGTTACCCAAGTGATAACAAAATTTTCTGGCCTTTGCTGTAATCTTTTAATGTGTTGGCACTCCTCTGCAGGCGGTGATACATGGCATGTTATTTGCCTTCATCTATCTGGTGCTGCAGAAGCGTCAGGTGCTGTCAGAGGGAAAAGGAGAGACTCTCTTCTCTGCCAAGATTTCCAACTTTCTCCTCTTCCTCTCTGTTGTCTCCTTCATAGTAAGTTTGCATTTCACATATTTTGGGTCTTACCAAAATACCCGTGCTGAGCATTAGTTCTTAATTTAGATCAGTTATCATCTGTTACATAATTCTTCTAATCTAATGCTAAATATTTATTTTTTTAAATTTAGACTTCTTTGTATATTTAAGTAATAAACACAATGTGCAAAAGGGAATGCTTAAAAAGGAGCCATGTTTACTTATGTGACAAAGCCTTGGAAAGTTCTTGTTGTACTAACTGGAGATTACAGTATCAGCTTGGTAACGTGTGTGTTACTAAAACTTACTGGCTGTTTGGTAAAACGTGGCACTTAAAATCTTCTCCACGTCATTCTAGACTTACTCAATATGGGCAAGCAGCTGCAAAACCAAAACGGAGTGCAACGAGATGCATCCCTATATCTCTGTGGTCCAGGTACAGTTTTTATCTGTCCTTATCTTTGTTTCTTTGGCTTTTCACACATGAAGTGTTGGTGCGATCAAGTCTGAAAGTTTCTCTGAGTACGATTAGTTGTTACTGCTGGAAATCCTGCATTTGATTTTGGGTTAAGAGGTGGCACCTGGAGGCAGGACGGATAACGCTGAGGCCTTAAATGCCTCATTCTCACATTGGCTCAGATGAACAATATACAGAGTTTGTGCTAAAAAGCTGGAAGGTTAAAGACTGTTTAATGTCTGAACTGTTTGGGACATCTGCGCTTTCGCCCACTGTTCTGTGTCGATTGGCTAATTCACATGTTTGGAAACAACCCTGACATCAGAGGCCTGCACTGTGATGTTTCATGCATGTAACTTCAGGGTATATTGCCTCGGGAACCTGCACCGCAAACAAGATTAGAGATCATCAGGTGTGAAATCGCTGTCTGCTGACCAATCAGTTCTCTGGAAAAAAGCATCACCATTCCTGTGCACCATCAGTAGAAAGGTCTAAAGTTTTCTAATAGTGTCTAATGTCTTTGCCTTTCTCTGATCAGTAAGAAATATAAATTATTAGAGGCAACTTTATTATTATTTTTTTCTGTTGTCTAATTTTAAATTCATTCTTTTACTTTTATTCTTTACTTGCTCTCAAACATCACTGATGTTGCAGCTGAGAGAATAAAAGCTAAAGGTGTCTTTTAAAGATTCAATCCTGGATTAACTGACGATCTAGCTTTGTGTCTGACTGCTTATCATGCCTCCCAGTGTAAGGCAAAGTGAATCCAGATAACCTGGATATGATGAGCTTTCTTCGTAGTTTTGGCCCATGTCATCTGAGCCATGAAGTTAAATTTACTACTTAACATGATTTCATGACAGTCTGATATGATTGTGAGACCAAGCCTAATAGCTCACCATGTTATCTACAGTCAATTCACACTGGAAAAGATGTTTTCTACATATATTGCCACCATTACTATATTTAACCATTCGTCTGTTTACACCACTTTAGTGTTTACAGTTCTTCAACAAGCTTGACCTGCTACTTCTTTAGTGATAAGCATGATTTACCTGTTGTAACGTCACACTTGGATTCCTAAAAATGTCTGTGATCTGTTTTGTGGGCAGATTTTGGCCTTCATTCTCATCAGGAACATTCCTGGCTATGCCCGTTCTATATATAGCTCATTCTTTGCATGGTTTGGAAAGATCTCCTTAGAGGTAAGGTTCTCCTTGCTTTAGAGTCACAGTTAGCAATATAACCCTTAAATAAATCTCCAATCACAAAAGACTAGAGTCTTATGAGAGGTGTTTTTTAAAACCATGCTTTTTGTGTCCCACAGCTTTTCATTTGCCAGTACCACATATGGCTTGCAGCTGACACCAAGGGGATTTTGGTCCTCATCCCAGGAAACCCCTCCCTCAACATTTTCGTTAGCACCTTCATCTTTGTTTGTGTGGCTCATGAGATTTCCCTCATCACCAACGACCTGGCCCAGGTGGTCATCCCCAAAGACAGCATGGCTCTGCTGAAGAGACTGGGGGCCATGGGGATTCTCAGTCTCGTTATACTGCTGGTGTCCAGGGCTGGCCAGCCCACACCTGGCGCCTGATGGACATCTCCTGAGGGGATCTGGGGGAGGGGCGGGAGACCCACTAAGACCCTGCTGAGATTGAAGTGAGGTACAGATGGAAGTCAGGAGGCAGCCTTGTGTTTTAGCTACTGGTGAGACGATGTTGGCAGCGGTGACCCTTGGGAGAACAAAGTCTGTCCGCTGGCCACATTTGAGCAGAGTCCGTACTTTTCTGACTGCTGTGAAAGTCGCACACTGAAGAAAAGACAAATGCCCAACAGAGAAGGAGTCACTCCTTTAACAGCAAAGTCAAAATTGTGGGAAAGGAGTTAAAAAAAAAACAAAAAACAACAACACACAAAAAAAACCAATGAAATGTTTACAATATCTGGTTTCAGGATTTTGGAAATGCAGAATCTAAAAAAACAAAGCACGACGTCCTCATTTTAAGACTCATGCCTGCTGCATTTGGCAGCGTCGCGTCTGTTTAGCCAAACGCTGATAATAAGTTTTTGTTACATGCAGAACTTCCTGTAAATCGCTTTGGGAGGGATCACCTGGCACACACTCCGTCCATGTTGTGCAGTAGCAGCTGAAGGAGGGATTTCACTCAGGTGGATCCATAACCTGCATATTCAGATATCTACTCTTTTACAACAAATGCGTTAAATTGTGCTGCATTTTTATCGTCAACATTACGTTGTACAGTATTCCTGGTGACTTCAAACTGCGTCAGATATCTAAATATGAGATATATGGACCAACGACTGGCTCGGATGATCAAAGAGTGACTAGAGTCAGAAAACTTGGAGTGCAATGGTTAATATGTTGGAATATCCTTCGACGTGTTTTTGCTGTGTTTTATTTTTTTCTTTTTTTGTGCGTGATTTTGCTGAAAGGCTGTGGTCACCTGCTGTAGCGCTGAAATTCTATGTGACATGTACAGTATTTAATGATTTAAATTAAGTTTATATTTTATACGGTTTTTTGGAGGGAGGGTGGGGCAGGTGGGGGCTGGCTTTGTTTTATTTTATACTCTGCGACTGCTGTTTGTGACGGAAGTGTTCTATAGACAATTTTGTACCCATCCCAGACCCTCATAGACAATTACCTGATGGTGAGGTTGATCCTTTTAGCCGTCTTGTCTCATCTGTAGCTTACTTCCTAGTCGGTGTATATTTGTACAGTAGTGACAGATTTATTTTATACAGCGTTGCTTCCGCAGTAATTTTGGTCTGTTATTGTTTTTTTTAATGTCCATTGAAACATGCCTCATACCTCTGGCAGAAAGTGTACCAAGTTTCACATGCTGTTCTAAGCAAACTGCTGGGTGACAAATTAAAGGAAAACCTTTGACGTGTGCAGAAAGGGGCTGTGGTGGCTCTCAAAGGCTGCAGGGGGCGCTGTAAATCAACTTGTTTTGAATGACTGCCTTTTAAACCAATGATAAAATTTGTCCCTATGGGAGTGGTTTCTCCCACAAGCAATATGACCCCCCCCCCTTTATAGTCACCTGAGCTCAACCTAACTTGCATAGCCTGAGAGATTTTAGATTTTTATTTTTTTTTCCTTTCCTACTGATCTTGGAATTTGCTCCACATCCTTCAAAGTACAAGATGATAGAAATTATGATGTTTACCCAACGCCTCACTAAGACACTTTATTTTTTTTATTTCCATTAAATTGTTACCAATCTGTTTTCCTTGAGCTGCCACAGCCACTGAACTTTGTAGTCAGTGAATGAGTGACTGAAGTGATGTCTTAGTGATGCCTTTTAAACAGACTGTGTGGTGTTTTGTTTTGGGGGTTTTCCCAGTGGCTTATACCTACAGTACATCTTCAGATGAAGACTTACATCTGTGATGCAGCTGTGATCATAAACTTCCATGTTTTAGGCACTTTGTATGGGGGGCCACAACCACATCATTTAGAAACCACTAGGTAATGCACTGAGTGAGCTGACATTACTGTTAAGGAAAAATGTCGTACATTTCATCAGGCGGTGTCTGTCCCCTTTTGTCCTGGCAAACATGTGAGGGGGAGATGATTTTTATTTTAAGATCTGCTCCCCCCCCCCCTTTTTTTTTAAATTGTTTTTTTTTTATTTACTTGTTGAGGTAATATTCAGCGTTTAACGTTGAGTTTAGCACAGTACCAGTGCACTTACTCAATGCACTTTTCTTCTTTTTTTTTTTCTTTTTTTGCTCAATCAAATGTTTGCAGATTTATGACAATATAACGTAAGATGTATTGCAAATGATTTTTTTTATTTCAGCTGCCATCAGGTAGAAAGCATTAAGTCATCCTCTATTCATTTATGTAATGTGGGTTCACAGCGGAACAATTTGCGCAAAATGCGCAGCTTTCATCTTTCTTTCTGGTTGTTTGGGTTCTGTTCTCAAACTGGGAGCCAAGTAAATGTTTAATTTTTAACCACTCAGCACCTCACTGTACAGATGAGAATGGCATATAGAAGTTTCCATTCTCTTTGGTGTGTTAAGTTTACTGATCTGTATGATGGTTTGGGGGTTTTTCTCATCTATTAGTGAACAACCGCGATACAGTAAATTTGGTTAATGTATCGGGCCTTAATTGATCTCTTTGGTTATGTAAAAGCAACAACTATTTATACCCCGTGTAGGGCCTCTTTTGAAATATATTACATGTATTAAAAAAATTGTGATGTCTTAAAAAAATGTGAAATGTATCCATATTATTTATAAATGCCTTTATTCTGTTGTACATTAAGAATATCTTCATAAAAATGTGCTGTTTTGGCTTCTTTTAGTGGATGGAGTGGGAAGGGGGTGTTTTTTTTTTTGTTTTGTTTTGTTTTTTTGTTTTCCACTGGGACAGAAAGTTATTTTGAAAGAGTTTATTATCATGTGACACATTGAACAAATGTTCTAACACATGGCGACGAAAGCATTTCAATATAAAACACCCTTACGCCCCGAGAGGTCCGCTGGGCAAAGCAGTATGACATACAAACATATTAATCACACTTTAAACATTTAAACGGATATTCCAAAATAGTCTAAGTTATCTTTATAATCGGCTAAGCTCTTCGGGTCTTTTTCACACTCACTAGTCAAGGTGCAAGTGCGCAAGTGGACGATAAAATTTTCACTGCTAACACATGCAGGTTGGCACAAATTTTAGGACAAAGGAAGAGGGGCAGCTGCAACACTGGTGCTTCTGGTCATAAATTCAGAGCTTCAGCCACCTTTCTCTCCTCAGGAATACCATTTACCTGGAACACAGTGAAAGCAACAGCTGAACCACAGAGACGTGACAAAACTTCCAGAAATCTAACACTAAATACAGATGTCAGCAGCAATGCTTGGGATCCAAGCAGACTGCACACACTTTGTTAGTGCTTATTGTTCGCTGGTAACTGATGCATGCTATTGACTACTAGGACTGACAGTTTGTACCCTGCCTGGTCCCTTCCTACAGTAGCTGACTTGCAAGCATAATAATTTTATGCTCTGTCTAATTTAAAGGCCTGCAAAAGCATCACGCTCCGTTAGTTGCAGGTGTTAAATAGCTTATTAAAGCATGATCTGACATTTAGCAAAATAAAAATGCCTAACTACAATGAGACACTGCACATCACGGTAGACTGATCATGTTTTGAAGTTTATAACCTCAACTTGAGATTAACAAAGTCCACAGAGGATGCTCACTTAATTTTTAGATAATTGGTCCAAGAATTTCAGAGGAGAAATTAGAATTTTACTCCTGACCATATTCTGTTTGAGATAACTGCAAAAGTTTAAACTTATTATTACAGCGCCACCTATGGATACAGTTCAAACTTTTCACAGATGATGCTCACTTAATTTTTGGACAATTGGTCCAGAATTTCAGAGGGGAAATTAGAATTTTACTTCAGACCACTCTCTCAAGAGTAATGTCTTCTGGATTTCGCAACACAACCGTTTTTAGCATGGTGAAATAAATATGGAGAAGATGAAAAATCTGAACATTTACAGTTTTTCCTGCAGCTTCTCTGCTTGGATCCCAAATTATCTCAGCTTTAAATCATGAACAGCCGGCAGCACCTACCTCCAGCCTTCGAAATGTTGACATGACATAGTTATCTCCTTTGTTAGCAGTGAACAGAGAGAGGATTCGGTTAGTGCATCATGCAGCTGATACCCGTGCTCACAGGAGGGCGCTCACACGCCAGCGTCACCATTAGTCGGCTCATGCAGCAGATGATAACGGTGCAGTGATGCAGAAGGAACAGACTGAAGTTATAAGAAACTATGAAGCCAAGTGGTTTTATATGGATTCGCATTATTGATGCCAGTATAGTCCAAGAACTGAATTTAGTGAGAAGTAATATAAAGGCAAGTGAATTGTAAGTCATTTTTACTGTGAAGGTGCTTAAACCTTCAGAGGCATGCTTTACTGCACTTGAAGTCCTGATGAACATTCGGCAAGAGAGAGTGTGTTACCAATAGCAGACATCCAGGTATGCTGACTCTATGCTATGAGCTGCTGTTAAACATCTGTCATTTCAAAGAATTCCTGGAAATATACTCATGACATATGTTCCTGAAAGTTCTAACCATTCAGCTGCTTCATATTACAAGACGGCTGTCTTAAGATTCTCACCTGATGGCCGCTGCTGTGGTATCGTAATCTGGTTTTGCAGATTCCTGAAATCATAAACAACAATATTATGCCAAAGCATGTTATAAAAATGTTTGGGGTTTTTTTTGTTAGTTTCAAGCCCATTAGGAGAAATCATGGGACAGCTTGAAGCTCTTAAGCTCTAGTTGTACTTTCCAAAGGCCTGACTTGCTTTCTGTAGCTATAGTTGTAAACACCACATAGTTGGAAAGTGCTTGAAACAACATGGCATTGTTCCAACTTTTCCATTTAACACCTATAAGCCTCATATCTGCATCTGCTAATGAGTGTGGGCGTATGTGTGGCTGTACTTAGTCATCCATCCGTCTTATGTTTCCCACCAAATCCCTGAACTCACGCCTGTGTCTGCATCAGCGGCATGCTGGTGGTCTCGTAGTTGTCGGGGTGGATGGGTGGAACCACCTCGCCGCTGACTGGGTTGAAGACAGGCAGCGTAGAGAGCGGCCAGGAGATTTCCCTGTTCTTTGACATGCTCCTCAGTTCCTTGGTGGACTTCTGGATGGAGCTGTGGTGAACCAGCTGGATGCTGGAGGAGGGGAGAAGCAGTGAATTCATATTGCAGCACGTTTCTGTGTCATGGGTAGGGGGTTGGTCTCATCAAAGCTTAAGTGATGTGCACTCAAGTTTGTGCATGCACAAACAGAACTATAACATCCAACCTCACCTACTGCTGTTCTTTTTCTCTTTTTTGGGGGTTTGTTTTCCATTTGTTTGAATTAAATTTTAGGTGTAATGCTGAGTACATAGTTCTGATAATCCTACAGCTGGTCATTACATTTTTTTCAGCAGCCCACTGAATGAATGGATGCCAATGCCAACGCACGTATGAGCGTATGAATGGACATGAAACAGCCATGAATGACAACATAAATGACCAAAACTGCAAACCAAAAACAGAGGGAGAGGGAACAGAAATAAAATTTAAAAGAAGAACACAGGAGAGGTAAAACACTTACTCTGGTGTTTGCATGTTTCTTTTTTCCCTAGAAACAAAACAAAATGGATGAATTAAATACTAATATTAATAGGTAAAGCAACATCTGCACACAAGTGAATGAATGGATTGTTGGATAAAGACAAGGTGGACATGATGTGGAACACTGAGTGGAAAAAATAAAAAGGGGAGGGGAGGCACACGTCTATCCCAGCCTGTAAACGATGGATGAGGATGACTGATCATCCATGTTGTGGCTATGCTTCAAAACATCAAGATGCAGATGACAAGAGTCACAGAGACCCGAGACAAACAGTGATGAGGAACTTAACTACTGCATGGTAATGACAAGCTGCAGTTAAAGTCCAGATTTCCACTCTTTTTCAGTTATCCTACAGCTAACTGAGCTTTTCAGGCTTATTTTTGCTGTCTCTCATATGGTTCTCGTACACTTTTGGCTGCTTATTGGGGTATTTGGTGCAAAATTTGCATAGAAATGTTAAGACCGAGCACACTTACACCCCTTCCCGCCTGCAGCACATAGTGTAGCCAAGGATGAAGAAGAGAACTAGCGCCACGGCGGAGGGAACAGCCAACGTGACGAGGAAGTCGGAAAAGTAGTCCCGGCTTTTCAGAGACTCAGACGGGGGTTTGTACTCCCCGAATTCGGGCAGGATCCCTGTTCCGGGTTCGGGACGTGTAACGTAAACTGGGACTACTTTGTTGATGTCAACCTTAAAAGAAAAAAAAAAAACAAAGACATAAAGATCAATTAGAGGTTGCATACTTTTAGTGCATTTTAATGCATTTTTAGTGAATTTGTTGGAACGCATCCTCACCAGAGAAATCTTACACCAGTCGATTTGAAACTGAGCTCGGAACTTCTTGTCACAGCTGATGACGGGCTCCATCTCCTGACTGCAGCGCAGCTGGTTATGTGGGCTTTCCACCTCCCGCAGGCACGACGAGAAGGGAACATCAGCACCGACCATCACATAGACGCTAGAGGAGAGAAGAGAAGAAGAAGATGGAGTCTAATTTTACAAGTTTATGCTGAGGTTTGTAATAATCAAGTGTTCTCTCCTGCTGAGTGCTCTGCTAGAGCTAGCTTTCAAGTTCCAGCGTAAATCTTTGATGAACAACTTATGGCAGCTCATGTTGGCTATTCCCATCTGAGTTAAAGGAACTGACAGCATATCGGTGTAGACGGCTACGTGCTTTCATCTAATTTACAGAAAACTGAGGATCCCCAAAGCCCCAATTAAATTAATGTTAACATAATGTGAGTGGGCTGAAAATACTGTTGATTTGTTTGATTTAGAGAGGTGAAGAGGTCACTCATGGAGAGATTTGGCACAGACGAGCTGAACCGAGTAGAGCTAAATCTTATCCTTGAATCCTTGTAAAGGAAAATATGTAAGTAGGGGATTACTTAAAAAAAAAAAAAAATCACAAATGTTTTCTGTTTCTGCTCAGATGAGACCCACGTCCAGATCCTCACCCTTCTTTTAAGTTGTTAATAGGTAGCGGCACCCGGCCACCGCGGTCCAGTGCCGATGTAATGTTGATGGCATTCAGCCGCTCGGGCTGCCAAACGTTCTTCACCGCTCCCAGGAAGTCTCCCAGCACCTCACTGGCCAGCATCTCCTCCACATTCATATTTTTGATGTAGAACTCTGCTTGGTAAGGCAGGGGGAACTCTGTGCATAGAGACAAAGACACAGTCAGAGAGAAAGACTTAAAGAGGTTAAAGGCAGCAGGCTGAGGTAACAGTAGCTGACACTGATTTTTACCAGTCTGTCCACCGGACACTGCTTTGCCTGCGCTGCCTTGTTATGACTCTGCTTCCTTCGGGGCCCAGATGGCAGATGACATCACAGCACAGGGAGAGTGATGTTACATTAGCAGTTTGAACAGCTGCTGAGCGTTCCCCCTGACTCAGTTCATACTGTACTGCCTGTACTGTGATGGGTCAATATGGCAGTGAGCAAATCTACAGAAGCGCAGGTGCAGAGATGCTCTCCACAGCAATACAATGAAAACTCAAACTGAGGTAGGATTGTGTGGGGTTTTCACCATGACTGACTGAAGTGGACACTTCACTAGAACTATACAGTCCTTCAAGTATCCTTTCAAGACATTATGATCTTATTAGGGCTGCCACAAACGATTATTTTGATAGTCAACTAGTCACCGATTATTTTTGCGATTAATCGACTAATCAGATCATGCATCCATTGGACGTACCAGCATGCATCTGCTCTTATATAACTATCATTAGCTTACAGCGTTAAGTGTTTAAGGT
>NW_005187431.1:473752-480935 GCF_000239375.1 Pundamilia nyererei
GTCGACTAATCGTGGCAGCCCTAGATCGTATCACATAACCTTCATCCGCAGATTTTGACAAGTTGACATGAAATTGACTTATCTTATTAAAGCTTCAGAACAGCTACTCAGTGCAGTGATGTTACTTTATCGTCTGCTGTATTTACATTCCAAGACCAACGATGAACTTTTGGTTATGCTTGATAAAAGTAATCAAAGACAACATTTTCTCTTAAGGGAAGCTCATTACACAGTCCAAGTACTGAGTGTGCTTCCAGGATTTAATCAGCGAAGCTGCGCAATCTGATCTCAGTTTGCTCTAAGCTCTTATGTACAAGTTCCTCTTACCTTCTGCAGCCTTGATGTTTATGACCAAGTTGTGCCGCGCTGTCTCAAAAGTGCGCCTGTTATAGGCAGTAATCTGTAGGACACAGAGGTGAAAGTTTAAGCCCAGATCAGTCCAGCTTATAAGGCAGCAGTTCTCCAGACAAGGCTGAGCTCGATACACGACCCGGGTTCTGTACCCAGCTGAGGCGCCGTTGAACACTTTAAGCCTTTTGGGAAAAGAATTTGTACAGTAGCTTATGGGAAAGCATAACAAGTATAAAGGAATTTAAGTCTAGCATCTGTAAGAGTAACATAGTACTACGTCGCTTCCAAACACATATGCAAATCAGCTGGGCTCAGTGAAATAAATTCCAACTCATCCTTGGAGTACAACTTGACAGATTTCATTGAATGTTTTAAATTTACTCAAGACTTTTGGCACAAAAACAAGCAGTCACTTTCCATAGTTGAAATAAGCAGCAGCACAAATTACTTAATCGCCACTCTTTTCACTTTGAAAGCAGTCCAACCACCCACCTCTATGACAGTGGGCTTGCCAATGTGCTCTGCAGTGGGAGAACCATAGAGCACTCCGTCACTATGTGGGGTCCTTTGGATATATCGTAGCCAGCCCGGCCTGTCGGGGTAGCCCTTCAGGTTGGTGTTGAAAGTGATCGGATCGTTGCTGGGGTCACCTGCAGACAGAGCAGAGGAACGGTAAGGGGGCCAATAACGTGCGTTATGAAATAAGCAGCGCTCTATGGAGTTTATATGCAATCACCACCTCTACAAATGTTTCAGATGTAGTTAGATATTCAGATATATTGATGATATACTATACAAACATGATAATAACATGTTTTTGATCACAGTGTGAATGTGACAGCGTTATACCTGATTTTGGGTAAGGAGGAAACTCTCCTTTGAAATACTCCCTCTCCAGAACGTGGACGAACAACACGCCTGCAGACGGGTAGACATTACGGTCTGCGTGCGACCTCGACAGGATGGTGACCACTGAAACACACATTTTAAAGACAACAGAAGTAAGCAGAACATTTCCTGTATGCGTACTATTCATCAATAAAGTGGACCTTGGTGCTTTTTCATATTTTGGTACACACAATAAACACTATGTCCAAATGTTTTTGCGTAGACTGTCATATCTATTTTATTTATAGCCTTAACCAATTTAAAGTCCACTTTAATGTCCTGCCAGCAACAGCAAATGGAAAAAAAGAGAAAATGTTAAACTAGTTTAAACGTGAAATCAATAAGTGTTTGCGGTGATCTATTCTATCTGTTTCTCTTGCCTGGCATCTGCATTCTTGTAAAGGTAGAAGCATTCACTTCCCACAAACGTCAACAAGTGTGAAGAGAAAAACTCAGATTATTGCTCAGACAGACTACAGCTCTGTAAATAAGAGGCGCTTGACAAAACCAGTTAAAGAAAGGGAAAGCGTCTGAGGTACTGTGAGTGAAAGCAGCAGTAATGAGAGTCACTCATATTGTACAGAGTTCTTTTAACGCCCTCCCCCCCACTTGATCTCCATTGTGCTGTCTTTTTAGCCCCCGCTCCGTTTCAAACACAAACATTTAGTCTTTATTTGTGAAGGGCATCACTAGGGAAATGGTAGCCCCTTAACAAAAATTTACACAATGTAAGACCGGGGGTGATTTACCCATTTCTCTCCCTCTCTCTCTCCCTCCTTTTGTGTCTTTCTCTTTCATTACTTCCTCCTCTCTTGCTTCATCTTTTTTTGCTTGTGTACAGCACGGCTTTTTTTTAGCACAGAGTTTTCTTTTTTTCCCTCTCTCGCTCTCTCTTTCCGTTCTCGATTTTTGCCTTCTCTGTGCCACAGTGGGTGGGAACTCAATTTTTAATCACCATGGGAGACTGAGGCCGAGTGTATGAGGAAGAAGAAGAGGGGGAGGAGGGCTTGCAAAGACGAAGGAAGGGAGACTGGACTGGAGATCTGTGCTATGAAGTGCCAGAGAGGGGGAGAGAGAGGGGGTTTGAACTGTTCTTGCCCGTGGACATACAACTCCAGACACATTAAGCAACTAGGTAAAAGCCTGGGTAAAGTCTCTATGTACATATGTGCCTTCCCACGGGCAAAGAGTGGCTGGTTTTCCCAAGTTTTACAACCCTCTCTAATCTGCTAATCAACCCAGCATTTTCTATCATTAGCATCATAATATTAAGTACTCTTCTCCTTCTACACTGAACACAGGCTGACTTTCAAGGAGAATGCACTGAAGAGAGTAATATCAGGATTTACATTTTAATTCATGTCAATGAGAAGGGGAAGTGAGCATTAGATGCAGTTAATTAATAAACCCTCAGCATCTACAAGTACACCAGTGAGACACTGCAACTCTAAAGACATAAAACAGTCCCACATGTATGTTAAACCCTCCTACAGCTGTGGTCAGTGACAGAGATGCTGAACTGACCATGTGTCTACAGCCCCCAAGGGCTCAGTCACGGCAAGATACAATCAATAGCATTTAGCGGCTGCTAAATGTGGTGTTAGATGAACAACCTGAGGTCGTATCCACCACATCTCTTTTCAAGAAAACCACCTGGGCATGACTAATCTGTGCGATGGCTCTTCTCACCGCAACCGCTGCACCCATCGCATTAGGATCTGGGTTAGTCTGAGACCAAAAATAAACCATCATTCAGTCTCAGCAGACCGCTTACTCGCTGATGACTTCGGTCGATCCTCAAAGCTGAATGCACGCCCTCGGATTCTATTATGTGACACATTGGGCCTCATTAATTCTCCGCCACACAAAGGACCACTTTCAGACCATGCCGGTCAAGGTCAAATCCTGGCTACGCTGCTTTAGTCCGAGCCCAAAACTGGATGTGCTGTGAACATTTGCAAGAGATTCGGAGATGGGAGATGTAGGACATTCGAACAGCCTCAAGAAAAAACGAAGTGTTTTAACCTACTGATATTAAACCTTTTCATCCAACAACAAAGATTTAGGGATGAAGACAATTTTATTTTTTAGTCAGTGAAGCTTAAGTATGTTTCAATGCAGCAGCTTCCACTTATGGCTCAGCCAGTGTAAGTAGAGATCACTAACTAAGCTACACCGAGGATTTACTAATAGCATCAGATCTGCTTATTTGCAGCAGGATGACTTTCTGCCAGGCCTTCTCGAGTTGATGACCAGCAGCACTTCCACCGTACACCAATACATCACCAATTTAAGGTTAATGGTAAACTGTCCACTGCATAATAACCCAGCAGTTTCAGTTGGAGGACAAAGGTAGTGAGGCAAGATGTGCATGACAACACATATAAGAAGCTAGATTTCCCCAACAACAGAAATGTTGCACTACAGTCTATATTCTCTATGAATTGCTTAAAATCATTCAAACACTGCTTTTTAATTTTTTAACCCACATGCCATCATACCATAGTAGATGCTTGACAGGCCTTAGGGGTGGTGGAAATAACTAACCAACTTTATGATTTTCTGGGCTGACCTTAGACTGGGATAATGTCACGACTGACATTGGATTAGTTAAAAATGCCATTGGCAACGTGAAGAAAAGTAAACCTCCCTCCTTCAATTGGCTCCAGCTAACTGAGGCCTCAAACTAGATGAGAGACAACAGAAGGATGTCCTTTAGTTCTGCTGAGTCAGCTTCATGTGCACATGTAGTCTGGGTCATGAGGAATGCATGTGCTCCTTTGGTGTTTAGCGGGGAAGCCCAGAAAACAAGGATCGCTACTGTTGTAGTATTCTGCCAACAGAGTCTGAGAATCGACCTGTTCTCAGACATGGAAGTGAAAGTCGCTGCTGGTGTCACAACAAGCAGAAGTCAACGGATAAAGACAAGGGCGGGCAAGAAACCACCGGTTCCATCCTCTTGCGCTCAATAAATGTAAGTAAATAAAAAATGTATCTACAGTGCTCATTAGCTTTAAAACAGTGCTGCAAAGTATCGACATCACGTTAAGCAGGATAAATATTGCTTTCTGTAATAGTTAATGATTTAGGAGGAATTCTAATTCTAGCAAGGACAAGGTTTAGATGACGTTCAAATTCATTAAAGTGCAGCTACAGCAGAAGAAAGTGGGCCAAGTCTGGGGGACAGCAGACAACTCAAAACAATAATGCCAGTATTAATGGGGAACCAGCTGAGCGTGTCACTGTGTTATGACCGAGGGGAGGGGGAGGGGGACAGCGGGTCAACACATGACGTGCACCACTGCACACACCCACTCACCGTCTCTGGACACGGCTGCTCTCTGCTTCAAGGCCACGGATTGCTCCACACGGACATTTCTCCCGTGTAAAGCGCTGTGTTTCGTGTCATAGGCATGCACAATGCAAACTACTGGATCAATGGATAAAAGCATGAATGGAACAAGTTTCTTTTTTTTTTAGCAGCAATTTAAACAACAACACCCAGTTTTTAAAGCACTCTGACAAAAATCTGATTCAGTCTGTTGCACCCGTCCAACATTAATTAAAGCCTGTTGTCATAGTTATTGTTTTAGAGGAGTTTGAAATGTTTTCTAAAATATTAACGTAGGCGTTTTTCACAAAATGTTAAAACCAATCTAGACAAAGTGCAAAACAAAATGTAAGCATATTGACTTGACAACAAATACTGCACTACAGACTGCCGCATTTATATCAAGCAATTCGCCAGGCTGAATTTAATGTGGCTTGTTGGAGAGGTGGCATATGGTCAGAGAAGAAGCCACTAGATTTCAGTGCAGATCCTGACACTATCTTGAAAATTGCACAATAGGACACTAGCCTTTGTGAAGGATTAGCTCTCAGTTTGAAAGCCCTTCCGCTTTCAAACTCAATAGCACTTCTCTATTTATGAGTATTAGGTCTCTGTGTATAAAGCTATAGTGTGTTTTGACTGTGGAGTAAAATATCCCACTCTCTTCATGTTAGTTAACACTATAGTAACAGTGCTGTGAATGGGCCCCTTAATTTTGACGTTTTATCAAAGCCTGAAAAAACAAACTGGTCAACAAGTGTTTTGCTACTGGGATTCTTTTGCCTGCACTTTAACAAATTCTACTTGCTATTTTCCAAATCTGAAAACTGTTTTCATGTGGAATGTCTCATTTCCTTGTTTTAGTTATAATATCGCAAGTATTTGACAACTAGAGACAACTGGACTGAAATGATTTGGTTTCAAGAAAAGTGAAGCCAAAATTAAGGAAGGTGTTTTTGTCTGTCGTGAAATCCATCAACTGGTGCTTGAGGATGGGTTCAAAAGGAAGCAAGCATGGGAAGCATTCATCCAGGTTGTTAAGAATTTTCTATTATCTTGATTTTGAGGATAACATGTTGAAATGTACTGGAATGTCACTAAAGGTGCACTTGTTACATTCTCATCCTGACAAAATCCATGTGATGTTGTCGGTAAAAATCCTCCCTCTCTTTTTCAATGCTTTCGCCTTTCATAACTACATGGGAATCTGCCCGGCCCGGGACCCACCACCAGTCCCCTCTGAGTGCTTTCCCCAACCGCAGTCTCAATACATGCTCATGCCATGTGCCATTACCCTGACATATGCCCTGTGGCAGATGGGACAGGCTGGATGGATGGATATTAAAATTGTCATCATCAGGGTTAAAAAAAAAAAAAAAGCAAAATAAAGAGCTGGTCTTAAGTTCCCAGTAGCAAAAAGAATGACGTATATATGCAGACCAGTGTTATAGCAGTAAACTGGGGCACTGAGATGACATTATCCATTACTCAGCACTTCTTTTGATAACTAATTGTTATCAAAAGGCACTTTTTAACAACATTTGCTGATTCCAGGCTATACTGATATGGAAATCTAATGTATATGTTTCTTTTAAGATTGTAACCACAATAATATCTCAGGCTTAGGTCAGTGATTGAACCTTACATCTTTCATGGAGGTGGGACTCATTGCAGAGACTGTATTAGTACCTAATAAAGTGGCAGCTATGAGCGTGCAGACTTTTAGGAGCAGTGTATTGAAATAAACGAACCTATTCCCTACATTAAATTTTGGATAACCTGAGCTGCTAAACTATCAGGAGCTAGGTAATTAGGCATTCATAACACACCTGTTCTACATAAACCAGGCCTGCGCTAAGAGGGGAAAAAGGCTGAAATAACGACCGACAAGAAACACAGCTAGCAAGAGAAACGTTGTTACTAACAGCTGGAAATGTAAGGTACCGTAGAGAACACAATTTGTCACTAAGTGCACTGTGAAAACCCATAACGTGTAATGGTCTAGCTGTCAAATTGGTAGCCATTTTTTCCTCTTGTCTCCACCTCAGCCTCTTGGAAAAAAAATGCTCAACGGCAGCGAGCTAACTGGCTAGCTAACTAGCTCGGATACTTCACCAGAGCCGAACCGTTTTCAAAGATGTCGGGATATTTCCCGAGTTCAGTCGATACGTACCCGTACCAAGCCATACCGCGACAGCTGCGGCGGACATGGTGCAAATCATCTCCCCGAATCTTTACATTAAACAGGACCGCTTTGTCTAATCGCCACTGGGTTTGACAGCCATAATAATAAGCATCCTGCAGCATTCCTCCCTCCGCCTCCTCCTGCCTTCACTGGAAAACACAGCAGGACCGCTCATTGGCTGAACATCTGGATGGAAAAACATGGTAAAACATGATGGGAATCGGAATATAGGAGCGCCACGCCTTTACCAAATGTTTCTGTGTGATGCTCTCGGAACGGTTAGATTATATCTGGCTGCTTGCAAGGAGTGGCTGCCTCTGTGTGCGTGTGTGTGCTTTGCTGTTTATCTGTCTGCTTCTTGTATTCAGACTGATGGGATTTGTCATAATAAAGCATTCCTCCACTAAAAGCCACAATTTTTAGTGTTT
>NW_005187431.1:481695-528308 GCF_000239375.1 Pundamilia nyererei
GATGCAAAATCCTCTCGTCAGCAGTGGTGGGTGTTTAGTAAATGTATGCACTGCACAAGCTCTAATTCTCTGTGATTCTTGCAGTAATGCCAAAGCATAAGACTTGTTTTTAATGCACTTTCTAAATTCAAAACTGATGTAGGCCTATTGAAAATTCATCTGAAGTGTGAAGTGTCCCAAATCAACTTATAACAGTTCATGTTCTAATCTGCGACTCACATTTGTATTAACCGAGTATGGTTTGGTTAAATGTTGACTGAACAAGCAAATGTTTTTCCTCAGAAGGCCTCATCCAAATTCGTACACAGCTTGTGCTTTCATAAAGTTAGAAGAAACAATGTCGTCTATTATAACATAACAACAGCAATTATGTAACTTGGTGCTGTTTGTAAAAATAATCACACATTGGGATGTTTACAAAGCTTCCTTTTCTCTAGCGCTTCATCACATGAATTAAGTCCTGTGCTTTCGGTGGGGTCTGTTGACTGAATGCAACCCAGGCAGATAGTTTTTCTTTTTTTTTACTCTGATCTTCTTTAATGGGGCTTAAAAAATGAATGCTCAGGAATTAATTGAGGAGAGAGACGACTAACTAAAGAGATCATTGCAATTTTAATGTAGTTCCTCATGGTGGATGTGTGAGATGGCGCTCAGAGCTGTTTGATTAAACTGCCCCCTTATACATTTCTCCAGTCAGACTTAAAAGCTGCATGTGTATTTATAGTAATACAAGCGATGGACAAAACAGTTTAAGGGTTTCTTCAAATTCTGCCATCAGACTGAACTTTGAGTGAAATCCAACTTTACTTGTTTTTGTTTGTTTGTTTGTTTCTCTAAACTTAAACCAGGTAAACTCCTCAAGGCCACTTTCTGGTCCTCGAACCACATTTTGGAAACCCTTATTTGAACGCGCATCACACAGTCAGAGTGGTCCTTGACCCTCTCTACCCCACCCAAATCCCACTGATGAACCAGCGAAGTTACAGTTGCTGTGTGTTGGTATTTATGCCAGACTGCAGCTCGCTGAAACCCCCTCCGCGCAGCAGATTATCGGACCAAACCATTGCTGCACTTCAGGTTTTAACACCTGTCACATGAGGCTTTACATTCGCAAATCGCCGGCTATCGCTGCAGCTAAGCGAGTTCAGTTTGCCACACTGCAGACGGACATCGGACTCTGCCGTCCTGCAAATGCTGCCACAGTGCAGCTCTCAGTGAGATGAGCTTCCCAAATTGCACCGACACCCCCATTGTGCGACTGGCAGCATCACCCACTGCCTGCAATGCAATGGCGTTATAGCGGCTCTAGTTATGTCCAAACGTTTCTAGTGGCGATTCCGCTCCGGGCTGGCTTTTTACGGGCTCGGAATAGAAATGTTATTTTCGATAGCTTTTGCAAGCAGACCATCCGCATTTCTCGCAAGTTTCCCCTCTGGATTACAGTTTATGTGTGCGGCGCGTCCAGCGAAGCCGGAGCCATGAATGTAAGTCTGACTCTTTTGTTTTTGTAACAGTGAAGCAACCTCGATGTTATCTGAGGTTAACTTGTGTTTATTTTGCAATTATTGAGAAAGGTTAGAGGTTGATGTCGCGGAAATTTGCAGTTGGAAGAATGTAAATAAATACGCGTGAAACGGTGTCAGAAGGGGGGGAAACCTGAGCTGTCATGTACTGTGCGGTGTGGCTGATGTGCGCCTGTTTGTCTGATCCCACTGACACCGATCCCAATGTTCACAAGCCTCAATTTATATTTCACCTCTCACGTTATCGTCCTCATTATCTTCCTGCGTAAAATCCTCAGAGGGTGCAAAGCACAAGATGATCCCCAAGTTCAGATTAATTATTGTTGTTGTTAATATTTTTAACGCAAGCATTTCACATAGGTGTTAACACTGAGCTGCAAGAGTCCAGCATAGTGAATATTAAATACTGAACCAGGACGTTTAGTTTTCAGGCACCGCTGCTGTTGCTGATGCATCTATAGCATCCAGGCTGCGGGTTACAGCACAACTTAGGTTAATGGATTCTGTGTCCCAGATGGACCTTATTTTTTTATTTAATAATGTATTTTTATCCCAGCTTTACTGTGTCATGTTTCATTTCACTCTCTGTGGCGTGCATTTCCAAAAAGGATTAAACATTAACGGATGTAGGTGTATATTTAACTACTACCAGCCGACTACCCTGCTCTAACCCTGTATTATTGCAAATGTGGGCCTTTCATTAAATGTTTCTTTTTTTTCTATTGGATGGTATCAACACACATGGTTGAGTGCATCCAGCAACATTTTTTTCCAGCTTGGGAGCTGACATTTAGAAGCCACAACCATAATGTCAGTTATGGTTTAGAGAGTTGAAGGATGTCTTAGTGTACAAGGGTCGCAGCTTCATATGGAAAACAGAGGGTGGGGGAGATAACGGAAAGAGAGCAAGAAAAGAAGAAGGAAACAACCATGTTTCCTAGAGCATAGCACCATTTTAAACAAAAAGAAGCACAAATCAAAGGATTTATTATCTGAGAGGGTTAGCAGCGCAGCTCTTCCGTGATGCTAAACACAGCATCTTTGGAGGCCCTTTAGAGTCCGATTGGCTTTTATCACTGCAGTAGTTCTCTTGTACTGAGAGCTTTTACTGCACGCATAAGTATCTGTAATTCGTTTTGCCCTCATGTGTCTGAAGAGTGTTGCTGATGGTAAAAATGACTTTTTTCATGCTTTTTAACCATCATTCTGATCATGAAGCTCCACTGACAAAAGGAGGCACTTTGACTCCATATGGTATTGTGAGCCTGTTTAAACAGTTATCTGTCTTCACTCGACAAAACCATTTTTCTATCTTTATAACATCTCCTTTCATCTTTACAGGTATGAATGGGCCTAACGGAACTATAACAACAGCTGGATCAGACCGAGTGGCACTACTAGTAGAACAAGATACCTCACTTCGGTGCTCTAATGCGGCCAAGGCAATGCTGACATCTCCTCTGAATCCAAAGGCATCATCATGCTGAAAACGGAGGCCTCGGGGGAGAGGACCAGCCTCCGGAGTGCCTCCCCCCACCGTAACGCCTACCGGGCTGAGTTTCAGGCACTCAAGAAGGCCTTTGACCAGCCTCGGCTCGATGGAGACTCAAAGCCCAAAGACCTCGAGCGGGTGAAACAACCGAGGGGACGCCAGTATGGCACACACGTCAGTCGCATTAAGGACATGTTCATGCAAATGGGGTCAGAGAATGCAGCTGCTAAGACTAGGGGTCGTGATGAATCCTCACCACAAAAGCTGGTGAAACCCACAAACTTCGTCAATAAGGCTGATGGATCAGTGATAAAACTTCAGCATTCCTCATCAGCAGAAAGGATTGGAGGTGCCGGGGCAAAGTTTTCCGAAACCAGAAAGCTATTTGAACAACAGTCACGCGACCAGTCCCAATCACCAGTCTTTCCCTACGGCCGTGATAAAAGGGGTTCCCATGAGCACCTCGATGACTGGCGAGGGGCGAGGTCCAACCGAGGCAGTACAGACTCCTTGGATTCTCTGTGCTCCAGAACGGAGGCATCCTCCCCAACTGTCAGCCAACTCAGTGCTGTTTTTGAAAACGCTGACCACCACAACCAGGGGGTTTCATACAGAGGAGTCAGCAGACGAGCCCTCTACTCACCTGACGGATTCCAGCGCCATGGCGGAGACGTCAGTGAGGATGATTCTCTTCGACAATCTCCAGTTCGTGGAACCTACCGGAACAGGATAGGGGGCAAGTTACCCACATCCTCGTCTTCGGAGGACCTCCTGAGCCCGAGTCCTGGAGTAGAGATTTCAGAGCACAAACAAGATGCTCCACAAAAGGAAGAAACCCAAGACAAAGCTGGAGAGGCTACAGCGGGAGAAGGACAGCGTTTTTCTGGTGCTTCCACCAATGGAAACCAGATTAATGGTTCTTGTGAAGAAGAGGAGAAACCGCAGGACACAACAAAACAAACTGAGGATCTAGGAACCTCCAAATCCTCGAAACCTACACATGGTGCTGTAATTACAAACAAAGCTTTAGAGGATACCACTCACGAGTTGCTGCCGACCACCAGGGAAAGCCAAGAGGACAGAGATGCTTCAAAGGAAGAAAAATCTTCCAAGGACCAGCTGGACGAGCCTGATGAGGAATACACTGGGAATGAGCGGGTGATTTTTAACGCAGATGGGGACGCCTGTTACCAGGGTTGGGGGGAAAGTTGCACGGATCCCGAGGATGACCTCTACGGTGACGATGACGAGGACATCGTCTACGACCCGGGGTCCGATCTGACAGAGATTCCTGGTCTGGCGGAAGAAAACAAAGAGGACATCCCTCCGAAGAGGAAGATTCGCTTCAGCAGTGCTCCTATTACAGTAAGCCGAATGCTGCACAAAAGTGTCGTGAAAGCCGAAATTGTGTAAACACATTTGAACGCAATCCGGCATAAAAGCATTTGTGCAGTGCTTATCAAAAGTAGGTTAAAACAACAGAGAGCTAATAGTTTAGAGTATTCAGAGCTTTCTTTTTATGGCCTTGTATTTATAGTTACCACTGAACTACTCTTTGTGGTTAGCTTTGTTGTTTGAACACATGAGGTTCATGAGGTTATGCAAACATGACAAATGACATGACCCTAGTTGACTTTTTTCATTTGGCATTTTCTTCCTTTAGTGTATACTGAGTTAGGTAAAATATCACATTATTGGATGCTATAGGTGTAGAAGGTTGTGGCCATTTTGTGATGCTAGGGTCAAAGCATTTGATGTTCATGAGCACAACATCTATGCATGTGTTAGTCATGCTGGTTCTGCACCCACACAATTTTCACACAAGATACTGTGTTTGTTTTTTGTTTTTTTATCTTTCGGAGCCTCTTTGCTCAGGGAGTTGTTTGTGAAACTATGGAGTCTTCACATATCTGTGAAATGCTCTGTATATTCAGCACACAGTGGACCCGTAGTGTCTGTATTTGTGTATGTGTGGTTTTGGTTAACCTTGATGTGTTATGCAAGGTTACAGTAGACATAGCTAAAGATTACATGCATTTTTACCATTGATCCCACTCTGCTTTCACAGTGGATAGAATTATAGAAAATCTCGTTTTTGCTAATGGAAAATGGTTATTGTTTCTGTAGACAGTGACTTCTTCTCCAGTAAATACAATTATATGTACTATGGTATTTGTTTCATCTGCAGTGGAGAATTTTGCTGTTTTCAGTATTGAGTTGGGCACAATGCAGCCAGTGTTGCTTGTGGATCGGGGAGCTGGATTTGGGAGATTATGGAAAATACTTTTCCTTCTTTATCCTCAAGTATTTAGAATCAATTAGCAATGTGGCTTTTGTTACCAGTTTGATCTTCTTAATTCAATTTGTCATACAAATATATATATATATATTCATATTTTAAGCTTTCTTAAACTCACAGTCATGATTGAGAGATTTAAGTTCTTGTATGTAAATCTAACTCAAGCTAATGCAAACAATCCACAGGTTTATAACCACGTTATAATGAACCAGAACAATTAGTCCA
Organism: Pundamilia nyererei; assembly: GCF_000239375.1. Classification (NCBI taxonomy): domain Eukaryota; kingdom Metazoa; phylum Chordata; class Actinopteri; order Cichliformes; family Cichlidae; genus Pundamilia; species Pundamilia nyererei. The sequence continues at coordinate 487,235 of NW_005187431.1, forward strand.
GTTATTCTGTGGAGAAAAACGTGATGTTAGCTCTCTAATTACCGTGTGCTGTCTCTGAAAAGTTGGTCCTTTTGCTCTTTTCTCTTCTTTCCTCTCAGGTTTCATCACACATGCAAGCATTTCCATGATGGAAATTAATTTAAATTAAAATAATATGATAATAGGTTTATATTTAATTATTATGTATATGTGTGTGTGTGTGTGTGTGTGTGTGTGTGTGAGAAGAAAAAAATGGCATTGCTTTTTTCAACTTGCACTTTCACTAACCAGTAAGTAACGAGTAAATAGAGTAAATACATTAAACAGCTTGTTCTCGTATTCAGGTTGAAGAGGCGTAGATTATGCACTGTTGTTGGCTTTAACTTCAAGGCTTCTGTTTCCCGTGAAAAGGACTGACGCTCATTCATCATATGGAATATTCAAGAGAGAAGCTGCCCCCGACCCCACAAAGACGCACACACACAATTAAACATGCGCCCCTCCCACTTTTCCATCGTACGCCCCACCTCCTCTCAGTACACGAGAAACAAACAGCGTTCTGTCTTTTGTTCATCTCTCTGTAAACTGAAAGAGACAAAGCTGTTTTCTCAGCCCCCAGCCCCACACGAGTCCAGCTTGACCCCTGTGGGAGAAGAGGGTCTTAAAGCCGTCTAATAATCTAATACATAATGTTCCCTCTATTTGTGTAATACTGCTTAGACCTGCCCATCAAGTCATTTTAATGGACCTGCTTATAAAATCTTTAATTTTTAAAAAAAAAATCTTCGTAGTAGCTACAGAGAATAGATGACACGCAATCAATTTTCAGTCTTTGTGAATATGCAGAGTGAGTTAAGAGCAGCTGCAAAAAAGTATATTGTATCAATCTCTGTGAAGCCGGGAAAGCAGGATCTGTTTTCCAGTTCCGCTTAAGTCCGGAAAAAGGATTTGTGAATTGCCATGAAATTTACACCAGATATTCATGTCTGGCTTCGGATAATGACTTTAGTGATATCCCCGAAAAAGTCTAAGTGCGTTCAGTTGGTGTATTAACAAGTATTCTCAGACGAGTGGTATTCATCCTCAGATTTCTTTTGTATTTTTCATAATGAATAACTTATCATGCTACAATTTTGAGTGCTACAACAGAAAACAAGGCAAACATCATGCCGTTAGCATGAAGTTTGCTGTGTCCACAGTAAGTACCGCCTCACGGAGTTGCCTCCATGGCTGCAAAGTCTAGCTGTTACATCCTCACTGCCCCAGTGAGAAATGGCTGCTTTGAGCTATCCAAGGCGAACACAGAAGAAAATCAGGTCTTATGTTCATTGAAGTGTAGGTGGTTTTATCCTTGACGTTCGAACCTGTGGTTGGGTTGTCCAGTCTGCAGACAGACTTCTGTATTAAAGTAGATCCAGTTTTCTAATGCACTAATCCACTGCTGTGTGTTCTTTGCAGCTGGTGTCATGTTGAGGATATAATGGAGACATAGGAATGTAACTAAGGTTCTTTTAATTTTTGATGACTGCCTGGGGGTGACTGATCTCAACCAGTGTTCACTTCACCTTCTTAGTCCTCTCAGGCTTGAAATGTTCAAGCCTTGACTACATGTAGACCCTAAAAGCTCAAACATCTGTTACATGTTGATTTTTCCTTTTCATGAGTGCATTTTCTTTCCCTGTTTTGTTGAACTGCACCCCAGGAGTTTAACAGAAGTCGACCTCTGTGTGCTGTCTGCTTTGTCAGTTTCCTCTTGTTTACCACTCGTCTGAGCGAAGGCCGCTTATATCACCTTTTGATGACATTTTTTCTGCCTTTAGAGGGATTGCATTTTCATTACTTGCAACACTGCAGTATCCTAATATAACTAAACAGATGTGGTGAGTAGAGCACTAGTTAAATGGCCACTGAAGCGTCTGTGTAATCACCCACTCCATTCTGCATGCTGTCTGTTACTGGATCTACATTTTGTCCATTGCTTCTGTACCTTGAGTGGAATGATAGCACAACTCTGACTCAGAGCTTTAATCTTTACGATGGATGTGTGTCGCTCCTTTTATGTGTTGCAAAAGTGTTTGTAGATGCATTTTTCTGGGTGCCTTTTACCCTAGTTTGAAAGATGTATAGTCTACAGCATAAAAAGGATGGTTATGTTCAGTATAAACATCTGTGTGTTTCTTGATGAGCACTATAAATATGGAGCTTTTATTTTATGTTTTCAAAAGGATAAGGTATATACATGAAATAATTGGCGTTCTCTGGCTCATTTGCCTCCAACTGATATGTTCGTACTTGCAGATTAGATCCTTCTGCAAACATTTGGTTGCAAAAACCACCTACACACGTTTTCTCTGCGTACTATTGCCGTGTGCGTTTTGCAGGCAAAACCAATTCACACACTCATCTTGTACTTTACTGAAGCATGAAAGAACATAAAGACAAAGTTGCTGATGCTGAAAAACTGAGAAAATACACAACTTACGCTGTCTCGGTGCCATTCGTCAGGCATGCAAGGAATTAAGAGAGGGTTATTTCTCCTGAGAATTTTGGAGCTCATTTATCTGCCCTTAATACAGTACATGACAGTGGAGGCTCCAGACTTTTTGTCACGATGTAATTTCTGCCCTAGTCCTCCTTCGTGTATTTGACAGTTTGTCCAACAATGTTGTTATTCAGACAGATCAACAGAAAACATGCGTAACCCCAAAAACATCCTTATCTAGAGCATCAACTAATGCAGTCTTGTAAGACCATTTCAAATTAGATGGCCTGTTGCCAGGAGCTTTGCTTTCTGACCATGTTTTCTGATAGAAAGGATTACTCTACTTTAGTGCAATCTGTCTTTCTGAGTGATGATATACTGTATGTGTAACAGCATTGCTTGAATTTTGGATCCAGCACTGACATGGATTTAGGAATTTGTAAATACAATTTAAGTCTGCAGCAGCACTGCTACAGCTTAATCTTCCTCAGTATAGTGTTGTGCTTTAGTGGATGTCTTTTTAACCAAAATTCAATTTTTAGGATACTGTGGAATTTAGTGGTACCCCTCATTTCTTTATATTTTTCTAGGAAAATGGGAAATATGTGCAGCGACTTTGAAATACATACATGGAAAGACAGTAGCTTGAACAAAGCTTGAAAGTCAGTATTTGGTCTGACTACTTTTATTCTTCACCATAGCCTGAACTCAGAAAGCTTCTTTCAGTAGTCTTCAAGAATTGACATTCAAAGCTCTTCTGTGGATGCTGGCTGATTTTCTTACATTCTCTGTCATGATGATCCCACACTGCTGCAATAATGTTGCAGTCAGGGCTCCAGGGATGCTAATTTGTGACTGATAGTGTTCCACTGTGCAGGTATGCTTTTACTGCGCTGGCAGTGTGTTTCAGTGAAGCTTCAGTGAACAGTAGATGGATCAGCTGAAGAGCCAGAAGCTTCTCTCGGGTCCAGCGTCAGGTCTTTACTGGATTTTTCCCTCGTTCTTAAGGACCTGACTTTCAGAAACCGTCATCTGCTTTTTTAGGCCTGACACTTCTTCTTCTGCGTGCCACATCTCCAGTTTCCCCAGTTTTTTAAGGACACGTTGCACATCACGCTGAGATATACAAAGTTTACACCTAACAGCTCTTTGTAATCATTTTGCAAAAATACCATTTTGCACCTGTCAAACTGTTTTATCTTTGACATTTTTCATAGAATCAACGAAAGAAATTTGAACAAATTATTTTGTGACAGGATGCTAATAAAGTGCCTAAAGATACCAATTGAATTTGATTCTTTGCTAAGCTGTCTGTTATGTGTAGACACAGAACTGGTTCATCCTTTAGGTTGCAGACCTTTTTGAAAGCTTGAGTGATTCATAGATCCAAATTAAGTGATTTAACCCAGCGCTCCCCGACCGTTTTTGCGCCACGGACCGGTTTATGCCCGACAATATTTTCACGGACCGGCCTTTAAGGTGTCGCGGATAAATACAACAAAATAAAACTAGTACCGGTACCGAAAAAAAGAAGATTTATTCATAACACAAGTGAAAAGACCCAGGAAAACCGAGTTAACGATAAAAACAATAACAAAATAACGCTGAAAACCAATAAAAACCCTGAAAACCATACATTTCACACCTGAGCCTCAACTCTCGCGGCCCGGTACCAAACGACTCACAGACCGGTCCGAGGCCCAGGGTTGGGGACCGCTGACTTAACCAACAAAAAACATGCTCAGGTACTAGGACTGAACAGAAAATGAGTTAAAAAGCAGCCAATGTCTAAAAACAAAGTTTGAAAGACCTTCAAAAAAGCCTGGAAAATAATTGCTCAACCTCACTTAATACATGAAGAAAAGAAAAGAAAATTCTGGCTCCTTGGAAGCAAAATATAAAAAATGGAGGGTGTCTCAAGTGTTTTGCGCAGTATTTTAAGTTCATTTATATCCAAAACAGGAATGAGTCAAAGTACAAAAATATAACTGATAATCCAGCTGATGACTGGTACTAAAAGGTTTTCTGGTAGGTCTCTTGTTTCTGTGCACATCTCAGCTGTAGCATGCCTCAGATTTCTTCTTATGCCCTAAACTCTGTTGCATTTCTACATAGCTGGGTAAAGCTGTAACTAAACCAGAGTTACAAAAATGTTACATGTTACAAAGTATCAAAACCTATATGAAAATATGTATCAAGCAGTGTTTTATTCAAACCAAGCTGTCCAGTGAAGTACTGTTTTTCTTTAGCAGTTATGCTGTCCATAGAAAAACAATCATGACTCCCTTCCTCTCTTACCTCTGACAGGAACAACTACTCTTGACTCGGATGTTGGGCATGCGTGTATTTTGTGCGTGCCTGTAGCTTAGTCACTCCATTATTAATGCAGTTGTGTTTTTGTTTGCTTGTTTCGGTGCCACCCGATCCTCCCCGGGGGATGCATTTTTAATGATCCGGGAAAGGCGAGACGTGCCTTGCGGTTTTTGAGGCTGGTCATTTGCCACACGGCAGACTGTGTCATGAACTGTCAACCAACCCCCCACCTACCCAATCGGGCCACGTGCTAATGATATTACCAGTACACTGTCAGTTTTTATTGCTGAAAAAAAAAAGCTGCAGAGAACACAGCATCTCAGTGACACAATGTTCTCAGCGTTTGCTAAGCTCGTGTTTAGGAAGGTTCTGACTGCCGCACCATCACCATGTGCTTGTTTATGAGTCAGAAACAAGATTGAGATCTGCTGATACAAACAAAATCAACCCTATAAACCTTTTTTGTCCCTTTCTAAGATAATTTTAGGGTTCTGTGCTTCATTCACAGCAGTCCAGATCACACAGACTAGTTATTATGATTCGTAGAAATGCAGTCCCACTCTCTGCACAGTCATTATCGCAGCCTAATGAATTACATAGCATAGCAAGTGGGCATGTGCTGTAACAAGCAACATGTTGTGTTACTTCTAATCTCTTCCTCCCTCTCGTTGTATATGATAATATGCACTTGTTTTAAGCTAGTTCTTCTGTCTAGTTTCCCTTTAGGTTTGTCTCCTGTCCTGTAGTTGGCCCTTGACTCAGGTGTTGGTGGGAGTAGCGGCCCCCTGTAGTATTGTGCAGTAGCCGGTAGAAAAGAAAAGCAAGCCCGCTGTAGATACAGCAGATGAAAAATCAGCTTTTTAAAACGACAACACAAATCAAAAGTTTTGCCCTCCTGTATGAACAGTGTGTGTGTGTCTATTTTGTATGCAGAAGCGGTGTCTAAAGTTAAAAAAAGAAACGCTGACTTATGTGATTGTGGCATTCCCTGTCAGTGTCACTTCCCCAGATGAGGGAGGATATATGTCAAGAAGATAGAGAGGCTGGCCTTGCATTGACTGTAAATCCCTGTATGTTCTCACCTCTCTTTATATAGAGTTGTATACTGAATGTTTATGTTTCCTCCTCTCTTTTCTCGCTCCCTGTTCTTCTCATCCCCACCTCTTTATTGCTGTCAGTCTGAGTCTGACATTCATTTATTTCCAACATCAGCGACTGTCTTGTCCCCTCAGTATCCAGACACTTTCTTCAGCACCTGTCAGTTCTCCAGCCTGGCGTCGTGCGAATGTGTCTGTGTGGGTGGCCACAGGTAGAAGTAATGGAATGCAAATACGCTGAGGTGTCGCAGCAGAGATGACTATGAGTTTTTGTGTGTGTGTGTGTGTGTGTATGTGTGAGAAAGAGAGAAAGAAAGAGAGAGAGAGCCAGGCTGTAGTTTATCCACCGCAGAGTTTGTTGGGTTCATGCCACACCAGTTGGAACATTTCTCCTGGGTTTTCTAGCCTCGTCTTGCCCTGGGCAGCATCCACTGTCTGGAAGACGCAGGGCGGGTGGCAGCATTGGCACCAATTCACCAAAGGCCCAGTTTAATACCATCAGAGGCTTTTCGCCGTGACTGGGCGCCATGCCGTGCCATCTTAGGCAAGGACTCAAACAGCCCTGGAGCAAATTACCCCTAGCATCACCCACTCCTCAGCTTTTTTTTTCCCATCTTCTTTTCTTTATTTCTCTATTATTGCCTGTTCACTGTTCAATAGCCTCAGTGTCTGCTGCTGCTCTAAACCATGAATCATATGAGTCATTCGGTTTCTCTCTCTTTCTCGATGGATATAGTCTTTCTTTTTTATTTACTGTGGCTCCAGACTCAGCATCTTAAAGATTCCAGTCTCAGTATTATCCCTTGGCTGATCTGCGGTCATCATAGGAGCTATTAGGCCAACCCAACAGCTATCCTTACAGACCAGCTGAGGTGGCTGACAGGTATCATTTAGCAGCAAAAACCAATGTCTTGGATGTTGATTGAGTATATATGAACTCCCGCCCTTTTCATTAGTGGATGACTCCCTGCCATGTGTGTATGCTTGCATCTACACATCTGTGTGTGTGCAATGGCCTTTTAATCTAAAGCCTACATGAATACTATTCATATTGTTAGGAATCTGTATTCATGTACTTGCATTTGAATCTGCATAAGCACTCAAATACAAGGACAGAACGAGGCTCTTCTACTAAGTAAGAGGCCTCAGCTTTATCGCTTTACATTTTCCAAGCATCTGCAGTGTCCCAGCGTCTGCAGCAGCATCCACAGATGACTGTAAAACCGTATTTCAGAGTCAAAGTATACTCCCTTATCCTGATGCGAGGACAGGAGAAAAGATAACAAGAGTGCCTGCCCAAGCAGAACCACTGCAGAGTCTGCACATAGCCGCCAGTTGTTCTGTTGCTGGAGGTTTGTTAACCGGCAAAATACAGAAACGCGCGTGTGTTTGATTTCACAGGGCGTTGATCAGTGCGTTGTGCAGATGAAGGTTAAGTCTAAGAAAAGAGGGGATAAGAGACGCCATTTGATACAGTTAAGAATGATAGATTGTACTTTGCGGTTTGTAGTCCAGATCTTAGAGAAGGGATTATATCTGCCTGTATTTTATGTTGATGAATGAGTTTGTGGGAGGATAAGCACTGACACTGGGAGAATTGTGAAAGGTGATATGTTTTCTGGCTCTGTGGACTATCTTCATACAGACTATTCGCATCACCATCAGCAAGCAGCATGACCCAGAGTCAAGGAGATTTATAGCTGTTCCAGAATGTAAACTTCTGTTGTGGTTTTTTTGTTTTTGACCCGAGCACGGTGTTAAGCTTGACAGAAACTGCAGGCAGCATAGATGAATATATTTACATGAAAATGGCCATGTTGTGTTAAAACCTTCAAAAGCTGGCTCCATTTCCAAGGGAGAACCACATGGGGAAAAGGTCCCTTATGCTTCAGTCTCCCTTTTTTAGTGACTCTCCTTGTGTGAAGCTACTATAACTAAAGTAAAAATGTAGGGGTTTGTCATTACAGTATGATGAGGTCAAAGTCGCAGCCAGTTTGTTAGACTAATGGTAAATGGACTGCTTCTTACACAGCGCGTTCTGCTCAATGTCTCATACGCTCAGTCACACAGACTTTCATGCAATGCTTTTATCTATACCTAAGCACCTCTGCCTGACAACTGGGCAACCCAGGGTTCAGTATCTTACCCAAGGATCCTTGGACATATGGACAGGAGGAGCTGAGATCGATTCAGCCACAGCAGTCCCAAACGACTAATATGGGTAAACATATTGATATCCGTCAAACTATGGCCCCAACAGTTTGTCCCACAGCTGTCAGGCTAGTAGTTGCCAGGTGCATGTCTGGTCTTACTCTCTTGCCACTTTACACCTCCCTAAAGTAATAAAAGCAGCAGGCAGCAGTTCTGCCACCCTGCCAAGGTTAAGCACACTCTCACACGACGGTGTACCAAATCATTCTTTGTGCGCCTTTGAGCCTCTTATCGCTCTACTGGTATTTCAGATCCAAAAGTATTTTTTCCCCAGAACAAAATCCAATTATTGTAGGAGAACAAGAAGATATTATACATCCTATCTGAGAAGAGAAGTAGCTGTGAGAGAGAATCTTGACCTTTATATTTCAGATAGCCCTTCTACATATTTTATCTGTTCTTAAAGAATTTCTGAGCCTGGAAGCCAGGTGGTGTTTGGACAGGATGGAGATGCATAACCGGGTTTCTGTTTAGAGCCAGATAACCATCGGGTGTCTTTGTTTTGTAGGCAAATGCTTTCTGTTAAATGTTTCAGTCTGTTTCTGGTTCACTCTCTTCCTGCCTACCTATTCTTATTTCCCCTGTGCGTGCTGTTTCATTTATCTCATCACTCCTTCCCTCAGTCACCATTATTCTCTATTCCAGCCGCTTACTATTCAGTTCATCTGCCTCCCAGATGCGTAGAAGTCCCTCGCTTGCCCTTATCTTTCTCCATCACTGAGCCTCCGCCCACTCTTCTACGCTTACCTTCCCTCACAGATCCACCCTCATCAGTCCTCATCTTCCCTCATGACCTCATCTTTTCTCTTTCTCTCTGTCAAGTGACTGGCCACATGCTAATGTGTTTGTAGATAGCACACAGTGACTGAGAGAGGCCATTAGATAATGTACTGGCTGCCAATGGCAGCATCGTGTTCAGGACATCCTGGACAGAGCAAGTGCTGGTGTTAGCATTTGTCAGCAGTGTGCATACGTGGGTGTGTTTAACGGGCCTGTGAGTGTGATGGCGTCTGCTACTGATTGCTGAGTGTTTGCATGTGTCTGATTTGATATGTTGTAATTCTCTGCAAAGTCTATACAGTGCATATACTCATGTGTGCGTGTGCTTCTGGGTGCAAGCAAGTGTTAATAATGCAGGGCTGTTGATAACACTGAATGATTGATTACAGGGAGGTCATGCAGATCTCATGCAAGATCTCACAGAGCAAATCCTGGCAGCATCATGCCATCTCATTGTGCCCTGTCTGTGCGTGCAGCACACTATCTCTTTAACAGAGTGAGTAACACATCTATATGATGCCTTATTGATGCGGTTTTGTGAATAGCTCCAATGATTTAAGTCTAATTAATGGATCCTGTTACATAAATTTTAATGTCATTTTGTTCTTGAATTTCACCAAAGATCAAGATTCAAAAACCTCCAGTTTATCTTCTGTCCAAAACAACCAATTTAGCTCATCTTCCTCTCTTTAAGCTGTCTTTCTTCTGATTGGCTGCCCCTCACAAACAGAAGCTTTGTTAGCTGGTGGGCAGAGATATCCACTCTCTTTGATGTGAAACTGATCACAGACTGACCACAGTATTTGAAACTTTGGCCACAATTAATATAAAGAGTGACAGAAAACAGCTAATGGGTTCACTTCAAGCTAAATCTGAGATTCTATTAATAGCGCCTGCAGTCGGGGTTTGCAGGTGCCTGTTTTGCCGGAGTGAAGCTTATGCCTTCATGCAAGCTTCCCTCTCCACTTACATGCATGTTAATCTATGCGCTTGAACACTTTGCATATTCTTACACCTCTTTCTTCGACACCAGCAGACAGCATTCGGCAGAACACCACACTAAAGTCGTGACAAGAGCGTGCACAGCTCTCTCTCCTCTCCTTTCCTTCCTCCTCGGTGCAGGGAGCCGTGAGAGCGCTTGGTTGAGATTTGAAGTGACAGCTGACTGTTGCAAGGGAGGAGAGGCTCCTCTGAGGACCACACAGCTCAGAGAAAGAGAGAGGCATCCCCATCCTCAAAGCAATTATGTTTCCTTGCATTACAGTTTATTTGTGGTTGCAGTTGTTTCTTTCATATAAAGACCTTGTTTATCCAAGTGCTGTTAGCTAAAAGTAGTGCTGTGTTCCCAATAATTGGGAACACAAAGCTCTTATTTACTCCCTCGCCTAAAGAGCAACCACTGTTGTCAAGAAGAGTAATATAAATGTATGTAACATTCCCAGGTGTGGCATTGTTAGTGTCGTATGTGCAAAGGCAAAACCTGTTCCTGTGTGAGCCTATTAGTACAGTATGATGTGCCCTTTATAAAGCCTGAATACATTTTTTTTAAATGCAACTAGCTTATATAATTCTGTGTGTTGTTTTTTTTTCAGGTGTTTAACACCTACTCCAATGAAGACTATGACCGACGTAATGAGGAGGTGGATCCCGTGGCCTCCTCTGCTGAGTATGAGCTGGAGAAGAGGGTGGAGAAACTGGAGCTCTTCCCTGTGGAGCTAGAGAAAGGTGGGGAAAAATCTAAGAAAATCCTAATGAAGATGGGATCCTGTCAGCTACTTATCATACCCAACAGACAGAACCACCCACACAGGATGTCTTTGTTTTTTGCTTTCTTCTGTACTTTCCTAATTTTTTTCCTTCACGTTTCCTTCATCCCCTTCCCATAGATCATGCCTTAAAGTTTAAATCTCTCCCTCGACCATTAGCAGCATTTTGTTATTATTATTATTGTTGTTAGATGTTACAAAGAGATAATTCACAAATTGCAATTTGACTTAGATTATCCCAAAAAGCAAGGGTTGCTTAATTCATCCTAATTCCCCAGACGTGACACTGCATGTTTTCCACTTGTCTTGTTCTGGACTAAAATTCATTTACACCCAGGATCTAAAATACACGGACTTTACGTTGTGGGACACCACAATCTACTCTCTGTTATGTAACACTAACAGCATTTGAATTATTAACACAGGACAGGGATGAATGAAGGGCATTTCTCCTCCATTTTTCACATTCTTGTAAAAATTGTTTCATGTCTTGGAGGTTGACGTCTCCTTATTCTTTCAGTTAATACTGAACATATTCACATATTCTGTCGTATTCCACAATATGGTTGACATTGTTAACAGAAGTCATTTTGGGTTTGATTGACTGGATCTTTGGACACATATGAAAATGCAGAGAATGACACTTGAAATTTGTGGGGTTTTGTGTTTCCAGATGAAGACGGCCTGGGGATCAGTATCATCGGGATGGGTGTTGGTGCTGATGCAGGCCTGGAGAAACTGGGCATCTTTGTTAAGACTGTCATTGAGGGTGGAGCTGCGGAGAGAGATAGCAGGTGGGTGCTGCTTTCCTGCTGGATATCACACATTTTTTTCAGTCTAAAAGTGGGTCTGGAGACAACAAATAACATGCACGTAGGATTAAACTTGCATATGTTGTGCAAAAAGTATATAAATGCAGTCCCTCCACAGGAATAAATTTCCATAGATGTTTTTTTTCCCCCAGCACCACTCCACCATATTGTCTCGCTCGGTCTTACATGCGCAGTCACACTCTATATCTCTCAGATTTAACAGCAGGGGTTCGGATTATATCCACCGAGAGAGGCACAGTCTTACACAGGTCTGTACCTGTGTAGGTGTGTGTGTAGGTGTGACGGAGTCGTTACATTAAATTATATTTCTTTTTCTCTGCAGAGTTTCTCTGCAGAAAAGCGCTGATTTTTAAAGTCTCTGTTTCTATTTATGTCCCTGGATGTTTTACAGTATTGCATTATGTGTTTTTGTGCATTATGAAAAGTGTAAACAGTGCAGAGTTAGCAATGAGTCAGAGATGGAGGAGATGACAGCTCCTCAGCTGACAGACTGGCCTCTTGAGCTGTCACCTTCCACCTATTAGTTTGTTTGTGTGGTTCAGGTTCCCCATAAACAGAAACTGCTCCTCACAATGCAGTTTGAAGCTAGTGAGCTCTTCATAGAAAACAAGCCTAATGCAGCAGGGCTGTTTGCACTAGGTGTTTACTCCTGGGATTTATTCTTATGGCAGAAATTCTGAGGAACATGACAGTGAGATTAGTTAAAATGTAACCAGCAGAGCGACGGAGAAAAGCAGCGGCAGAAAGGAAGCAGCTCCTTCGAAAGTGAGAAAAGTTGATCTGTTCTAAGATGACAGTTTCACTGACTCCAAAAAGCCTAATTTCCCATGGTGAGTGGGAGAAGTGAGAGAAGTTGAAAAGATCAGAGGAACACTGTGCTGAAGCTCGAGTTCACATTTGTGTGACTGTAGAGTTGAGCCTGTTTCTTTTTTTTTCTTTAGTGGAAAAAAAGTTTTTAGTTTAGTTTCATTTTTACAACAATGCTGTAGAAGCTGTTGAGCGTGCTCCTCCGTGTGCTTGTTTAGATTTTTAGCGATGCTAGCAGCGTGGTTGTAGGCATGGCGACAATAAAAACCAACCTCTAATCTAATAGCTGCCTTGAAATGATGTATTCTGAAAAATGTATTTATGGTCACCAAAGAATGAAGTCTGCTTTGTGTTCAGAGGTAATTAACATTAACACATGTGCACTACTGTGTAATGCAAATTTGGTGATCATTACACAGCAGAGGACAGCCACTGTTGCTATTTCATGAATATTTTTAACATCTAGTTTTTGTGATGAGACGCTACATGACAAAAATGTTGTTCATGGACTGTTCAGCTTTTGAGATTTGGGGGTTATTTTTCTTTAGTAACATGTCTGCCTTCAGACTCATGTAATGAAATACAATAAAATACAAAAATACACATTTAGGTTGATATTTTACCACTTTACCTGCTGGACATTGATGCAACATTTGCATGTTAAACATGTTTAAAGTGCTTAACATGCATATCTAAACATAAAATCTCAGAACACTTAAAATATTAACAAACTGACTTAATATAAGTGAAGATATTGGTGAAGTTTAATAGTTTCATAGTGATATTTGTAGTTTAGTGGTGAAATGGACATCTGCACTTAATATAAAGACTGAATAAAAGAAAAGAAAAAGGAAAAAAAAAAGAAATATTCACAAATCAAATATCTTTTTACAGCTGGCTTTAAAACAGCCAGAGTGCTGTGCATATTTAAGTAATGTATTCACATTTACATAACGCTCTTCTATTCTTACTGACCATTCAAACTTTCATTTTAACCATACATACAGCACTTTATGGCCAATTTAGAATCAGCAATTACCCCAACACGCATGTCCTCAGACTGTGGGAGGAAGCCAAAGTACTAAGTTTTTATTATACTTCAAGTGAATGAATGCTTCCAACATTATATTGCATCATTAGTGTCTTTATTAGAGATGGAAACACAGCTGTTCTTTATCGTGAATCTGCAGTTCTGGCTGTGGCCTCATGATGGATTTCACAATAGACCATGATCACAGTATTAGAGAAATAAACTGTACACTTGAGATGTTAGTGCCATGGCGGCAAAAAGTAATCAGTAATTTTTGCATGCTCACTTATTCGTGCACACACACACAGATATACACAGGGAGAGAAGGGAGGAGTCACTATCCAGAATGTGATTTCCTTGAGTCATTACCCTTCCTGCCACAGGGCTCTGTCTTTGCTGAGTCTGACTTAATGGTCTAATGTGCAGGAGCGCATTCACTCTCAGGCAGACAGAATGACTTGGCTGTGGCTCGATGTCTCGCCTGTGTGTGTGTGTGTGTGAGAGATAGGGGACATGAGGGTGATAGGATGTCTAATTCGGTGTATGTACATTAACTGACAAGGTCCTTTGTTGGCAGTTTTTTGTCTTTCCTGCTGCCTTTGTTTGGAAGTTGTATACCGACTAGGCTCGACCACATACAGCCACATTTGGATGGTAGCATCTATGAAGGTCAGAGAAGCATCTGGGCCGCTGACAGACAACCAGCCTGCTGTCTGTCTACCTGTCAGGCCCACGTGTCTCTATACATCCCTGTGACATCTGTGATTGATGCGTCAGCTGTCACAGACATACTAAATTCTGCTCGGCAGCTGGTGTTATGTTGTAACAGACTGGGAGAAGGAGCTGCAGTTTTATATGAAGCCATCAAACACCTCTTCATTTTGATATTATTGTTGCGGTAAATAAAAAGGAAACAGTGCAGAGGATGCATTTGTAGGTAGCTAGTGATTTTGACCATTGTTAAATAGTCTTAGCTACTGTGGCTCTCTCCAGTTTATGAAATTGTAATTGTAGATCACTTGAGAACTCTTTTATCTTTGAGTTTTATTGCTTTTAAATTGAACCTATGGGGGTAGTTCATTCATACAAATCAAGAAAAATCGAGTTAAGAGACCTTCATCTCATCTGCCCATTTTATTTGATAAAAATGTGAGAAATGTACAAGTTTAAAGTTTTCAAGCTTGTGTTCATAAGTATCGAGGAGATGGGCCTTCTTGCACTCTGTTTTGGACCAAATAAAAAACCAAATTGCTGTTGAAGAAGAGAATAATGTGTCTGTTGTGGCTTCCAGCAATTAATTATTAGCACAATTCACTGTTTTGTTGAAAATAATGAGAGCTAGTTTTTGTTTTATTTATATGTTGAAGCAGTTACTCAAAATCCAGATTCAAAATCCCTCTGCATCTTTTTTTTCAGTACAAATGTTCATGCAAATTTAAATTGAATATTCAACAAGGCTGTCTGTTTTAAGCAATTTGTTCGCAGTTCCCCTGAATCCTGTATACTCAAGTGTTATCAGGAGTTTCATTTTAGGTCAAGAACTTAGGCGACCTCCCGTCATGTCCAGAGCAGAGCACAAATACCGGATGTATTGTAGCCGAGGGCGAAAGGCGTCCATGTCCCCATTAGCCCTCATAGTTTGTTTTGAGTCTGATCTCCTCTGTCTCCTTGTTACACAGTAGTCTGGAGCTATTGCACTGGAAATTTGTGACCCCAGAAAGTTTTCCGCTGTTGTAGTTCTATAAATTATGTGAACATGAATGATACGCCAGCGTGTTCGTGACTTTGTGCATCTTTTAGCCTTTGGACCACAATCATTTTCTAATGCAGAAGCCCAGCGTGAGGTCATATGTGCATGCAGATTTCAGCTTATATGTATGCACAGTAAAAGTAAAACGCAGACATTTATTCCTGATGTCTATACTATTGATATATTTTTATTTGCTCCTGCACAGTTGGTGTTGGAGCACCCATAATTTCATTGTACATGTACAATGACAATAGAGGGCTATTGTGTTCTATTCTATTCTATTCATTTATTTTATAATTACATGTTTATTACTATCTTATCTTAAGTGCTGAAAGATTCTTCTTCTTGCATTTGCCAGAATCAAAGTGAATGACCAGATCGTGGAGGTGGATGGGACCAGTTTGGTGGGTGTCACTCAGAGCTTTGCTGCCTCAGTCCTCAGGAACACATCAGGAGTCGTCCGGTAATACACACATGCAACCATAAACTATAATGCAGTCTAATGCAAAAAAGTATTGGGAACAGGACATAGTAATGCTGGAGTGATAACTCCATTAGAATTCAAATTTTGAGAGTTGAATTGTGAAAATTCAGCAGTAGAGCAGGATTTCAGGAAAGTGTGTCAAGCCGCTGTCAGCTCCAAAATCCACGACTACTATTATACAGTCAGAGTTATTTTACAGCTCCCTAAAAGCTCTAAAGCGTTCTTTATATTTAGTGATGGTCTCACTAGCCACAGGAAGAGTATCAATGCAGTTAGTCCAGCTATTATGTTGCAAAAGTCCTACTTAGTGAGAAATACCTTAACATTACATGACGAGCTGTTTTTGACAGGGTCTGCTAACAGCACTGGGAAGCAGAGGAAGTACTCGCACACATAGAGATGTGAAAGAGAAGGCTGCGTTTAGTTGATTCTCGCTCTTGTCTGTCCTGTTTATTGACAGGCTTTCGTTTTTATTTCTCTCTCTCTGGATTCTCGCCATTGTGTGTTATTGAGGATGTTCTCCACTCTTTTCATTCTGCCTCTTTTTCACCATTTCTTCTTCAGTCATCTCGGGAAAAGTGTGCGGGTTTATTTTCAGACCTCGACCTTGCTGGTGTAGAGCCCTCCATTCTTTGTCATGGATCTATATTCATATTATGCTTGAACTCACCTGTGGAAAGACAGATAGCTGTGTGGGAACTACAGTGTCTGATGAAAAGCTGAAGGCTGAACAAAGAGATATCCAAAATAATCAAAAGTGTTGGACAGATGATGTTTGCTGAAATAATATTGACAGTGGAGATTTTCCAGGATGTGGCTGTACAGATGAGGCAGCCTTGAAAACGCCGACGTATATCATCTGTCCACCTCGCAAATATAAAGAAATAGTTATGACAAGTCTAAAAACTGAAATACACTGACGTACTTGTAAGATATATAAATGTTGTAGTCCAGTATATGAACATTAAACTCTGACAGTGTTTACAGGAAATATAATGATAAATCTCACTCCTCGCTGTTATTTCTTCCAACAAATTATCACTCCTCCTGCCCTCTCTTCACTGTCACTCTTTCAGTCTTCATCCATCAAGTCTCACTCACTCCACCCCCTCCTCCTCCTCCTGCTCCTCCTCTGTAAATCCTTCTCTCACTCCGTCTGATCACCAGGGGTTTTATGGCCAACTGTCCTACATTTGCCATTTTGCTATATTTACCCCGGCTTCCAGCAGCAAATCATCCAGGTTTAGAGGTGATCCCAGGATCTTTTAAAAACGTGCTGCCAAGACCCCATCACAGACAGGAAACTGTTCCCAAAATACATGGAACATTGGAAAATGGCTTTAGCACATAATAGATAGCATTAGATAAAAAGAATAAGGACATCTGTGTTTGATCGATTATTTCTTTGTCACAACAATGATTCTTGGCGTTATGCAACCCTGATACGCAACTCTCACGCACAAATGCATCAATGCATCAGAATTATTGTCAAGAAGCACTGTTACAACAAACAAATACGAGTTGAGGAAACAAAATTTCTTATTTTTTGTTAAGTTGAAGTTAATATTTTGTATTGATTAACTGTTTTGCAGAGCTTTGGAAGAAGCATTTAAATACTTTGAGTAAAAGTGGCAATGTTACAGTGTAAACATGTTCTTCAAGAAGAAGTCAAGTACACAAAATACTACCTAAATAAAAGTTAAAAACTATCATACTATCTATGCCTTTTATCCGTAGCTCATTAAGCGGTCTTATCTTCTGTTACTGGAGTGTATTTGAGTTATTGTTTTAGAGTACATCACTTTGATAATGCATCTTGAGCTAATGTAGTTGCTTTATTCTTTGCTGTGGGTCTAATTCTATAACGAGATATCATAATTTATCAGTACCTTTTTATTTAATATTAATATTCTGCTAAATAATGAGTAACTAAAGCTTTAAAATAATGGTCATATAAGTACAGTAACTGCCCCCAAACTTTAGTGGGGCAGAAGTAAAAAGAAGCATTTCAAAGTAAATACACATCATAGTTATACTTAAGTGCAGTACTTGAGTAAGTGTATTATTTGCATTCCACTATCAGACTTAATCATGCTCTAAATTGAACTCAGATTAACTTGCAGTAGATACATTAGATAGCATGTCTCCAACACGGCTGACCAGTCATATCTGGTATGTGTGAACCTGTGCTGACATCCTCAAACGGCTGTCAACCCAGTGCTGCTTAATGCTCAAGACATGTGTCCTGCATTGCTTCTCCGAGCATCACTTTCTGCATCCTTGCCACGTCTCTATTAATTGGAGTAAATGGAATAAATCAATGGTGTCTGCAGCTGAGCTGATCCTGCACAGCATCCTGTGTGGCAGTCCCAGATCTTAAGGAGAAACTACGACAGGCTCCCCATGCGTGAGCGGAAAGGCTCTTTTCAGGTCAGCTACTCTTCAGACCTCCCTGCTGTCCAAAGGCTTCCTACAGTAGAGTACTTAGCTTAACCCCTCCAACCCCCCTTCTTTTTCTACTTACTGTGTGTCCTGGCCCTCAGTTGTTCCTTCACATGTAGATCAAATACGCCTCTCTGCTGGAGCGTAAGGCTTTCTCTACATCCCCTTTAGAAATATATAAAAGAGCTCTCGGGAGATGAATTCACTTGATTAGACCCCATCTCCGATCCACTCTCGCTCTCTTTTTCTGTTTTCTTCTCTCTCTCACACACACACATGCACACACACAATAGCTCGGGCCTCGCTCACACATACACATAGTTACAGGGACCCTGCAGGGTGAGCCACAAAAATCCCCTTACTTGATTGCTCGGCTTCGTTGGTGTTACGAGGAGAATAAATTGGTGATTGCGTTATAAATTTTCTTTTGAGTTGCAGAACTATTATTTGCTGTAAGTTTTTACATTTTGAGCAGAAGCGTGATGAGAGAGATGAGCATCTTTTTGCTTTGTTATCCCCTTATTTGTAGCTCTAATTTGTACTCTCAGTGCTCCCTCTCCCTGTAATATAGACAAACACAAATCTATAAGCAATCTTTAGCTCCTGCTCTTTGTCATCATCGGCATCTTTAGCTGTATTTTAATGTGATATTTTCTGTGTTTGTTTGCATGCGTAACTGCTGGTCTTCTCTGTTTAGTTCGCTGCCAGCTTAATAACAGGCTGCCTGGCCGAGCTGACTGTCGCCTCACATTATTATGCGTGTCCTGTCTCCCAGCCCTGCCCACTACGTCAGCACATATCGCTGCCATTGCTATGTGGCTGTGGGCCTCTGTTTTGCTCTCTGCGTTACTGTTGTGTTCATTTCTTTGCATAAATACACATCACAACAAGAAAGATGGACAAAAAATGAATTTAAAGTTGTTTTCCTCTTCTGTATGATTTTGTAAAAAGGTGCACGTCAGGCTACATTATTAGGTTAAATCATAAGTTCCAGAGAGGTTTGTAGTTACGTTGTAGGTTATGATGTAGATGAAGTATAAATCGAGTGTCAGACAAATGTCAAACCCTTTAAAATATTAAAAATGAAAAATATTCGTTTTTGTCAGATGCTACATTTACAATTAAACCCTTTATATCGAGTGTCTAAAGAAAATAAATCTGATAACTCACAGTGTGAAAGGTCGTGGTTTTGTAATTATAATATTCATACTTGTAATTACAAGATAAATTATTTAACAAATTCAAATAGTCATGTGGTAACTAAAGCCGGCCGATATTGGTCCATATTAGTTGCTTGCCGATCTGTTAATATTTAGTAAGTAAAAGAAGACGAGAGAAACACCCTTCAAACATGTTTTGATGTTTCATCGTTTGTCCACCAGAGGGCGCTGCAACTTCCCTGCTGTGTTTTAAATGCTAAAGACGCAACAATGTGATCCAGGCTTCCATCCATCCAACATCGGCCGACATATCGCAATATCAGCATTTTTAAATCACCAAATATCAATCCTATATCTTTTAGGCTCTACTGTCATGTTGTGTAATCCCGTGCTGGCCGCCTCTGTGTCTGTAAGTCAACAGTGCCTCTTGTTATCACAGGTTTGTGATCGGCCGGGAGCGTCCAGGTCAGCAGAGTGAGGTGGCCACGCTCATCCAGCAGACCCTGGAGCAGGAAAGGAGACAGAGAGAACTACTAGAGCAGCAGTACGCCCACTATGACGCCGATGATGATGAGGTATTGACCATACGCAACTCTGGCCACTGCCCTTGGTGTCCTCTACAGTGCATTTGAGACTTTGTGAATGATAGTCTGAATATGCAAAGGTGCAGCCAGGGTAAGATGCCAGCCTCTTAATATGAGGAACATTATCTTAATAAATCTCATTATATCTGCATGTATTTGAGGTTCATTTGCTAACACATTTCTCTACATGACACCGTAGTGAGAAAATGAGGCTTCTGGTTGTCACTTAATGCAAATAAGCTCCTTTCTCCTTCCAATGGGCTGGAAGTTATAGCTTATTAGCTTCATAAAACTGAGTGACAGTAGGCTTTGATGCTGACACACAAAACAGCCTCTCTCTCTCAGCCACACATACTAAGAGCCATGCGAGAGTCGGTCCTCGAAAGCATCACTCAGCATTTCTTTCTCTGATTCTGCTGCTTACTTGCTTGTTTAATCCACCAGACACTGAGCTCAGGGGCCTTCATATCTTTGTGTGTGTGTGTGTGTGTTCATGTAGACACTCTTACACTGTGTATACACAAGACATAACACAGTGTAGTAACATAAATCAATACCAAGTGTTTCCTCACTTACATACACAGGAACAGCCGCACTCATGCGTAGATATACATGCAGACAAACACTACCAGACATCTTTCACTGTTTTCATCAGTGCTCTTTGAAGCTTTTCATTTCCCTGCAGACGGTGAATTGAGAGCACTCTTCATGCTTAAGAAACTCTTTTCCAGGCTCTGAATGCTGATACTACATGTCAGCACTGCCTAAGCTCCTACAGAGTGTTAAGGCTCAAATGTAATGTAAGATTTCAATGTTGAAAAAGAAAATAAACACTTTAAGGGCTTTTTTTTCCTTACAGATCCCCACATGGACATATAAACATAAGAATGGTGATTATATTAAATTTGTTAATCCATACATCGATTAGAGCCTGCTGTAAAATGAATCAAAATCAGCCTCTGTGGAGCACTAAGGCATCCATAACTTGCTGCTGATAGGATAAACGGTTGCAAAAGGATTACAAAGATGCGCGTGGCAGTAAAAAGAGCTCATCAATATTAAAATCTTTATAAATATTAGAAAGAGTCATTGGGTGGGTGGGAGTTATTTCTCAATCTGAGGGCTGCAACAGAGTCTTCAGCTCTTTATTGGTGCTTAGAATCGGATCCCAAGAGGAAGGAGGAGTGCATTTAACAACAGACATGCAGCAGACACATGCATGCCCATCTGTTAACAGTTAAATGGAAGCATAGCCCACAAGTCTTATATTCAACCTTTGGTCCTCTAAATAATCTCATGCAATCTTTGTCATGTTCAACATAATAAATAATAGTGACAGAAAGACAAATAATTCAGTTATCAAAGTTAACAGTATAGTAGTATGTGCTAAAACAATAATAATAATAAGGGTGGAGCTGGAGGATTACTGTTACAGCAGCCAAAAAATTAAACACAACATATAAAGTAGAAGAGCTTAGTATTATAAATACATTAATAATTAAAAAATAATCGAATAGCAATAATAATAAAATGAAGCAATAAAGTAATAATAAGTTTGCAAAATTGTGCTAAAGATGGAGTTGAATTAAATATAATAGGTTAAGCTTAATGAGTAGAAACATAAATAAAATAAATACTGATGTCGTGGTGTGAGGCAGGAAAGATCTCCTGTATCTGTCAAAACCGCTTCCAGTCAGAGGTGCATCACATGCTGGGCACCCTCAAAAAGGATTGTCTTTATACATTCAGTAGGAGGAAGTTATACTGTGCAGATGACGGTGCTCCTGTGTATTTAATGGTCAACTCCACCATCTGTAAATGGTTGCTTAATGTATGTAGATGGTACTGTTTTAACAACTGAGCCTGTTATGGAAATGGGACCATTCGATTGCGATGCATGTGACTGAATCAGGCCTGAGCCCTGCTATCTGGGAGATGGTTGGAGGGATGTGCAGGGAAAGATGAGGAGAAGATGTAGGGCACAGTAATGAGTAGAGCTGAGAGCAGAGGCACAGAAGTGTGTACGTGTGCATGTGGAGCGCGGGTACAAAGACAAGTGTACAAATATTTTCTGTATTTCATTACACAACTGATGATGGAAACTCACAGTATAAGCTAATTGTTGCATATCAAGCCTTTATCATTTCTGAATCATATGGAGATTATAAAATGTATTTGTGATGAGAAAGCAAATTTGCAGGGGGTAAAAGTAAAAGTAAGCTGCAGATGTTTCATGGAGCAGCTTCACTGGAAGTGTTCGAGTCTGTTGGTCATCAGCCAAAGACTGAATCAACAAATCCATTTGGGCCCAGTGCTTAATGGTTTTTGCCAATACTCATTATACAGTGTTTTGGGCATCAGAGAAGAGAAAAACTGCCTTGAATACATGCAGTGTAATGGCCTACATAAATATTTTTCATTTAAGTACTACTAAAAGCTGCAGTAATAAGTTGTTTCCGGTGACTTTCATTAGTCTCTTTATTTCTGAGAAACCCCGGCCTTCTCAGTCGTAGCGTTAGCCCCGCTGGATGCTCATACCTCACTAGTTTTGACATGTGACCTTGTTGCACTTGAGGCAAGATGGTGAGTAATTAAAAAAAAAAAAAAACCCCAAACAGGGACAGATTTTGTCAGCATAACTTATCTGATGGCTTACTTTTAAAGAAATTATAATTTCAGCTCACCAGGCTGTCAAACTGATTTATTTCACACAAAGTTTAGGCATGGTTACCTAAATCTTATGTAACCGGCAGCATTAAAATAGCATTACTTATGTAAAGTAGCAGGTGAAGCGAGGACGGCTTCAACAACATGCTTAAGAGTTTCGGGTAGTCAGACGAAAGAAGATGGAAAGGATGTAAAAGGTGACAAATACAAGGCTGTAACCACCAGAGCATTGCTGGCGAGACCAAATCTAGGTTTGGGTGTCTTGTGTCTTCTACTTGTAATGAAAAGTAAATAAAAGCAACTGCTTTCTGCAGAAATTACTGGCAGGGGCAGTTTGATCATAGTTGAATCCAAGGGGGGATGTATCCCCTCCAACATGATTACAGCCTTGGATAATTAAATGTCACAGTTGGAGCCTGACAGGTTATCTGTTTTGTCTGTTTAGGCTATTCTGCAGCCTGTTAACTTCTCACTGGAGGGTGAATGCTCATAGCTGTATTGGCTTCACTGTAGGAGTGGCTAATTGCCTGTTCAGTTAGTCATTTCACCTCAGATACCACTGCTGTGTTCGCACTGTACTTAAAGTGACATCTGTCACACATTTCACTGGTTTTGTGCGAGTTTGTATAGATATCAACCTTGACTAAAGTTTGTAGAAGTTCTGCTGGCTCTTTCCTGCTGTGCCTGCAGACTTGTGATGACAGCATGCAAATAAATGTCACTTTTACAAGACCCCGGGGACCCTTTACTAATATAAAACCTCTGTCATTTAAAAATGAATGACAGACAGACTGAAAACCAACCTTGGTTGCTTCTATTTATTCTTCATAAATGTGATAATATTAACCATCTGTGCTTTACAGTAAAGATTAAAAAATAGTGCGTGTGCTACTTGGATTTATATTTTGTGCTCTGTTTTAAACATTCATGCAGATAATTGTCTCCACGTGTGATTTTACATTTCCTCCTAAAGCAGACGGGAGAATACGCCACAGACGAGGAGGAGGCAGGAACAACAGTGGCGGGAGGAGAGAAGAGCATCGAAGTGTTTGACTTACCGGAGACGGAGGATATCTTGTCTCCGTCGGAGCTGGACGCCACTAAACTCTACCAGAAGTTCAGAGAGGTAACCTGAAACGCCGCTGAGTCTTGATTACATAACTGATGGGAGCCTACAGCATTTGTCTCTGTCAGTGGTTTGAAGCGTACATTGCAAATACACCCGCAAAGCCACCAGAATTGCTTAGCTACTGAAAAAAAGGTAATTAAATTTAACAACAGAAGAGACAAACACAATAGAGCCTCTGCTTAACTTGGCAAAACTATGCTTTTGTTAAGATCTGCAATCCGCTTACCCTCCCTAATTGCTAATCTGAATGATTAGAGGTGTGAACACAAAGTGATGTAAGTCCTCATTACACCTAATTGCCCGTGTTTTTAGTCGAAACTCCCAGAATAAGAATGAGAGTGAACACCATAAAGCTGGTTTTGAACCAGATCTTGGCAGCGCTTCACACACTGGGTTCCTCAGAATAGAAGCTCTCTTTGTTGAACCTCTGCTACCTTCGCTAACAGTGAACTCACTTTGAAGATTACAGCAATGAAACAGAACATAAATTTACTGACAGTTAACTCATTTATGCTTTAATGCTGCTAAAAAGCTGGTAATATCGATCTCGCGCTCCAACACCGTTACCATCAGCGCAGTGGCACCACCGGCCTTCCACAATTGCTGTATGACACATTTAACAAATGGCTCTAGCTGCACTGCAGGCACTGCAGTGGATATCGAGTGAAAATATAATGTAATCCCTGGGCTCAGGGTGTGTGCTTTTACTCCATTTTGTCATTTTCTCTGCTTCTTGACCTCTCTCCCATAGTTCAGCTTTTCCCTTTCATTCTTAAACGCCTCTGTTTTTGGAGTCTTTTAAGAAGCAGTTGACTATGGGGCTGTCAGGCTTTTGTAAATGACAGAGAGAAAATGTGATGATACAAGATGCTGTTTGAAACAGCAATGATTAATTGTGCTATGAAAAAAATTGGCACGACCAAACTTGTGATGGCGTTGCTTTAAAACGGTCCCAGGTCTGCAACCATCTGCAGTCAGCTGTGACTTTAATGATGACAAAAAATGTTGATAAGAAACAGTCAGTTTCTGATTGAATTGAGTCGAATGGTTAAAGTTTGCAATTGTTGCAATCTTTCACTGATAATATGATGATTAATTGAGATAAATTGTCACCGTCTACATAGATTGACCCACATTGTAAATCTGTATTTATAATTTAGGCAGCAATTATTTTTAAACCTTCACCAATTTTTCTCATCTGACTGCAGTCAGTCAGAGTCCGAGTGCAGTGTATTCGCTTTGTGATCCACAGAGGTTGACGGTGTCGCGCGCTCACCCTCTGCAAACTACTCCTAAATGAAAAAGAAAATCTGCGCTATCACTGAGACACCACCACATTTTTTTTTGGTCTCAAGGAAGTTGCTGTCCTATTTTTACTCCAGTGTGAGTGAGCGATAAGTAAATTATCTATCAGATGTCCACTGATTTGTAGACACAGCCAAATATTCTCCCCCAGTTTTAGTCAAACCTCTTTAAAAAAAGGGGAGGATGACTCTTTATATTAGAAAATGAAAGCTCTGCAAAAATGTAACGCTCTGCAGGTCTAACACAGTCATTATCCCAACATGTACCCACTTTAGTCAGTCATTTCTTTTCCTTTGTTCCCTCTTAGACTTGCTGCATCACTGAGCTTTATTCAGACTCACTAGGTCCAAGGATTTCTAGAAGTTGTTAGAAGATGTTATGCAGAAGCAGATTAACTTTTGCACCAAAAGATTGGAACCTCGAAAGCTACACAACTACCTCTTGCTATTTTTGCACATGCACCAGAGCCCTGAAGTTTTCTTGGAGTTACACAGCAGCCGTGTGTTTAAGAACACACGTCGAACACCTGTCAGTCTCCTAATAAATAAGCTGTGTGATGTTGGATTGCACTGACGTGTGAACAGAACAGCTCATATCCTCTTGCATTCACTACTAGTGAGTGTGCATCATGCACTGCCTCCTATCCAGGCAGCTCCCTCTTCTCAGCCTCACAGAGTATTTCCAGCACTGCCACCTACTTCCTGCCGTGTGTGACATGTGAGAAAGGAGAAGTGTGAAAAATATCCTGATGTGATTCTACCAAAATTATTTGAAGTTGTGTGAAAACTTCTTAACTTGCGCTACTGAAACTTCACAGTAACTTTTGGTAAACTTTAAAGTGAATTTTTAAACAGAAGCAGAACTGTTGGTATTGTAACTAATTTCTGCCACTGGAGGTGCATCAGCTCACACAGAGATAGTGAATGATTGCAACAAAGAAACACTTTTTCAGTATATACATATAAGAATTTGATATTTGCTTTCAAACATAATGAAAGAAGAATTTTTCAGGAGGAGTAATTAGAAAAAAGTATGAGTATGAGTATTAGTACTTTAAAAAAGTTCGGCCAGTGCTCTGTGTGTCATGCCTCTACTTTTCTCTCAGAGCTTTCACTTGTTTCCATATCCTGCTCTCTCTCTCTGCATCTCCTCTTCTCCTGTTTATGTCTACTCAGTCATTATCTAACTTCCTGTCTGCCTCTAATGGACCACCCATATACACTTGTACATCTAACTAACACCTAAGTTTCTTAGATTTTTTTTTTTTAGTTTAGTTTTAGTTTTAACATTGCATTAAAAATGCAAAACGTTATTCCATGTTAGAAAATGTATGACTTTTTTTCCCTTTATGGCTTCTTTAAACTACTTAGCAATTCATGCATCCCTCAGCTTTCCTTGCCTCTCCTCTGAGAGTGCATGTCAGTGCTGGAGCTGGGACGCTGTCAGGGGGAGGACAGAGTCGGCTGCCTCTGTCCATCACGCTGTATCGACGGCACAGAGAGCCTGCTCAGCCATCCATTTGATTATTGACCGCCCTCTCTTTTCTCTCCCGTTTTCTTTTTTTCTCCTCCTCTGCTACCAACAGCTCCAAATCAAACACACGGTGACCGAGGCCGAGATCCAGAAACTGAAAAACAAGGTAAGGGATTAAAACCGTCTCTGGGCAATCAGGCGACTGGTTGTGGGTGTGTTTTGTCAGTGTTTACATGATTTTTAAATCAATGTGAGACTTGGGTCAGGATAGCCGGTGAGCAGCGGTTCAAGCTTGGTGGAAATGTTTGGAAGATAAACTTTGGTGTTATGAGCGAGAGATGTTTTACAGAAAAAGCTAAAATACTTTAAATACACTTTATACAACTATTGAAGGTAGTGTTGTCTCTTTGCATGAAGCACTCAGTGTTGTCAGGGTCTCTGTGAATGCATTTGTGCCTGCATGCATATAAATAACGGTGTATTATTCATATGCAGTTTGATCAAAGTGGTGCCTATAAAGCTTTTTCCATGACAGTAACGATGTTCCTTGGGATCCAATTTGTACTCTTAATAAGTCTTTGCTCCAAAAAGGCGGTTTTATTAGCTTTTGCTTGCTGATTTTATAACTGTAGGTTTGATTTTGTCTTACTTTGAGACCTTCAAAACATCCAACAAGCTCGTGTTTTAACAATTAAAAAACTGTCTATAACTTCTTACTTAATATTGGTTACATATCCTGTTAAAAGTGCCTGTTTTTTGGCATGTGTATATGTGTAATATGTTGTATATGTAGTGTTGGACATTATTGGACAATGCTGATTTTGTCCTGCAGCTGGCATCAGTGGAGCGGGAAAAGCAGCGCTGGGAGAAGGAGAAGAGCCAGCTGAAGGCCAGCATCGAGGAGAACAAGGAAAGGATGTTGAAGCTGGAGAGCTACTGGATCGAGGCGCAGACGCTCTGCCACACCGTCAATGAACACCTGAAGGAGGCCCAGGCCCAGTACCAGGCTCTGGAGAAGAAGTACAACAAAGCCAAGAAGCTCATCAAAGACTTCCAGCAGAAGTGAGTGAACGCTGGTTAAACTGATCACATTGGACCTCTCACTGTGTTTATTTTTCTCGGTCATGAAATCTCAGTTACATTAAGCATTGGACCAATGACAGTGTTTTGGGTTCAACTGCTGATACAGTTTGAAAATGTAAGTCTGCTGGACACCAGCAGCAACTTAGGTTACTATAACTAATCATGCACTTTCTAATTAGGGTCATTTATCTGAGTTTACAACATTAGTCCAACTGAAAGAATGCTGAATGTACACAATTTAAAAAAAAATCATTGCAATTTATAGTCACATCCATGAAGTAACTTCAGTGAGGCTATTTATAGTCTTTTATATGATTATATAAATTATATATGATATTATATGATTATATATGATCTTGCAGGTATTTATGATGTCACATACTGGCAATCCCAGGTTCGGTTCACTATTTTCACTCAGTTTCAGATTTTAATGTGCTAATGTGTGCTAGCAGTTAATCAGAAATGATTTATGGAAGCTAGTGCATTGGGAAAAAATAAAAACTGAACATCCGAGTGATTAAAAATGGGAAGGAGACAAGAATGTCCTAACAAAGTTTCATAGTTTCAAATTCTATGAATATTGCATATTATGTAAGAAAAAAACATTGATTACTTCTTGAGGGACTGAAATCAGGGCAAAAAAAAAGACTTATGTGTGATAAATTTTGTCTAGTTAGCCATACTTCATACAAAATCAGTCTGTTTCCATATGTTACTGTAGCATAACTGAGTCAGAAACCTCTGCCTAGGTGCTTTCATTAAATATACTCTTCTCAGCTTGCCGAGAGAAGCAACAGCTAAGAAGGAAACCTCACATTTATTATAACACTTCAACTCTTTCAGTACTTTAGCATTAATCCTACAAACATATGTTTTAATTTAAAAAAAACTTGGATGAATTCCTTTGTTTTTCCTTTTACAGCTACCCTCGCTTCTCTCAGTGAACCTGAAAAACAATATCTACCTCATTTCCATCTGTGAGCTGGACCAACTATGTTTCTTTTAAGCCTTATCCCAGTTCAACAGTAAGAACTGTGTTTCCATTTTAATGCAGTGCAGCACTCCCTCCTTTTCTGCGCACTGATTTCAGAACCTCTCCTGCTCAGCTTCAGTGTGACTGGGTATAATTGGCTGTGCCCCTGCAGGCCAAATGGAAGCAAAGCGGTGAAACAAACTCTCCATGCTGATCTGTACCTTCGGCCTGGGCTGCAGAGGAGAGAGACTGTGTGCCTTTCATTATGCAAACGTCCTCGCGTGCTCTTTCCTCCTTTGACCTGGAAATTGTTTCTGGAGCCCATCACGGAGGTCTTCAGATCCCCTTAAATGCACCTTTAAGGAGAGAGCATCCATCTGGAGGGGCTTAAAGTGAAAAAACACAGGTGTATCCTTCCTTGTGTCTCTCCCTCACATCCTCAGTGGGAGGACTTAAGATGTGATGAAGAAATGAGAAAGGAAAGCAAATAGAGGAGGGTAAAGTAGAGGTAAAAGGGAAAAAAAAGATGTGTGTGTTAACCGGGAACAGCGTGATCGGGGTAAAATGAGTCATTCTGGCATCCTCAAACAGCCTCAACTCCCTTATTACCACAGCTGAGCGAGAGGCAAGGCACTATCACACATGATGAAATGTGCACATGCACATATTATAGCTGTATCTTGTTTCCTGTGTTAACACACATCTCCTCTCCCCCGCCTCCTGTTCCTCCAGAGAGGTGGAGTTCATCCAGAAGGAGGATGCAGAGAGGAGGCGGCTGGAGGAGGCTGAGAAAGCTCACCTGGCTGAGATCCAGGGACTGCAAGTCAGGGTAAGCT
The DNA here is from genome assembly GCF_000239375.1 of Pundamilia nyererei. Classification (NCBI taxonomy): domain Eukaryota; kingdom Metazoa; phylum Chordata; class Actinopteri; order Cichliformes; family Cichlidae; genus Pundamilia; species Pundamilia nyererei. The sequence continues at coordinate 516,419 of NW_005187431.1, forward strand.
ATCTTTTTTTTTTTCGATCCACTTTTCATTTTTGCCATAACTGAATAGCTTCCTGCCTTGTAGCTGTTCAGAGTGGGCTTGTAAAATTAAGCTATTTGCCCTTAAATAACATTGAAAATATGCTAATGAGTGACACAGTCTGGCTTTGTGTGAAATTACATTCAAAGCCAATAATCAACATGGACATAAAGATCTTTAGGAGCACCCCCCTGTGCTTTTTCTGCCACTTGGTGTTTCTTGTGATGTGCTCAGGCCCAGTGGTCACACTTTCTCACATGTCGTACTGCCTCTGCCGCCTCTTGTTTGCCGTTTCACTCTTTTCAATAAAAAGGAAGTGCGACACAAAGATAATCGTGCTGGTGTGAGGTTTAATCATCAACCTTTAGGCCTTTCTTCACAGCTGAATTGTCAATCAAGCCTTTATTTTTTGCATTCGACACTCATTCCTTTACTGGATTTCAAATGTAAATAGTCGAGGGTGGCACAGGTAAGAGTTTTGGAAAACAGTAGACTCTTTATACTCTGATACTCCCTCTGTACAACAACACACAGAGTCTCTGTTTAACTACACTGACATACTGGAACAATTGTACTATATGTTCAGATATTTGTACACACTTGGCCAACCCCTGAAACTGATTTCTAGGTCTGTGCTCCTTTGTTCAGCCCCTCATTCATCAAGGATATGAAACAAGCTATTTTAGGTCCACTACCTAAGCCGACTTTCTTCTGATTGGCTGTCCCTTGTAAACAAAAGGTTTGAGCAGCAGAGAGGTGGGGAGGCTTCTGTGTTTACAGCCAGAGCTGTCACTGCATTCCCTTCCCAATTCATGACTCAGGATTGTTTACGGGAAAACCCACTCGATTTGGATTTCCAACGCCGACTATACAATTGAAGATGGTGACAGTCCACATAAACACTGGTAAAACTGTAAAACCTTTCTTTTGTACACTGTTGTGGGCTGCAGTGGCTTATTCCTAGCTAGCTTTCTAAGGAGGAAATCTCCTTTTTCCTTGCTTTTTGTCGCCACTGTGGTATTACTATGGAACGTGATTAACTCAGGAATTAGCTCACTCTGAGCTCCAACATCTTCTGAGGTGCCAGAGCTGACCATATTAAGGATGTCCACCCTCAGTGACATCATACAGAACCGAGTCTAGTAAAACCTGCCTGAAACTGAGAGTTTGGAGTAATTTGAAACCTGAGCTTGTAGCTCATAGGGATTACATGCACAGATGCTGACCTCTTCATTTTAAACTTTTGTCATGTTTAATTTAATTGTAACAGTAAATATATGAAAATAAGAAAAAGAATTACAGGTCCACTTTTTTCAGATCAAGTATAAATATGTTTTCTGATCATCTCAGCATGTCACCAATTGTTCCAGCGCTTTAAAGCAGCTGTTTGACAGGTATATGCCTACAGGTGATTAACATCAACCGGTTGGCCCCTCTCTACAGATTGCAACATTAGAGTCGGAGCTAATGCAGCTGATGAAGCAGAACGGTATCCAGGTCAACAACAACAACAGCAGCAGTTCTGAGAGGCTCAGCGCTCAACAGCACAGCCCGAGCCGAGCTGCAACACAAGCCAGAGGTCTGTTTATGTGGGAACTGCCCATTATGGAAAAAGTATAATATCTCTATATGTCGTTGTTCTGCTTTTTGTTTGTTTGTTTTTCTTACCAAGAAGCTCAATGTCATTCACATCTGTAAGATTTTTATTGGAATTTAAAGGTGAACCAAGCAGCTAGCTAACTTAGCTTAGCAGTGGTGTTAATTTATCTTTTGATTAAAACTTTATTTAGTTTTAATCATAATTTACGCATCTAAATTCTTTTAGTTTTAGTCTTTTAAATATCACGAGATTATGATGAGAGATTCTCAACACAGTTTAGCATTTCCGTTTCCTTTACATTAATTGCAAAATGTGTCCGTCTGTCTGCTCTTCTCTTCCTCACAAGTGTTAAAAATTTGTCCCATTTTCATGCGAAACAGGGAGCATGGGTCCTAGTTGTAGCATAAAAACCAAAAACACAACTTAATAAATTCTGATTGGATCTTGTCTCTCCAGACTATTTCCATCTTGTTTTTGTCCCTGTGCATTAATTTTATTTAGTTATTGTCAAAAACTGTGATGAAAATCACTGGTCAGTGAAATTAATACTGCTTAGCAGGTGTGGGAGTAGTGGGAGTAAAACCAGAGCTGCTACCAGTCCCTCTAAAGCTCACTAATGAATATGTCATTGGTTTGTTTTGTATGAATCAGTAAAAAACTGATAAATTAAAAAAGAAAAGCAATCATGGTGATTATTTGCCTTCTTTATTTACACTTCATTGATTGAACAAAGATCTTAAAATGCTGGTTAGCACATTTCGCTAGCTCTGGCTAGCCGTCGCTCTCTTGGCTTTTGTGCTAAGTTAGCTTGTTTAATGAATCTTGCAGTTTAATGATGATTTTGCTTTTAAAGTACATTAAAAAACATTGCATTATCCAGTTTTTTACTGTTAACTCACACACTCCATTGTAGATAATATAGAAATATCCATTTCATTTTAAAAATCCTCACACTTGAACCTCTGACTCCAGTTTCACTCTGAACTACTGCAAATAAAAACAAACAACTAATCAGTCCTGAGCCCATCTGTCAGGGTTTCTGTCAGGCTTTGTTCTCCTCAAGTCTTTTTAAGCTCCGCTGGCTTCATTTCAGTGGCTGTAACCGTCAGAACAGTAGAAGAAGCACCATATCTAGTGCAGTTCAGCGGATAGCAGAGTGATTGCATCAGCAGTGAGATGAATGATGCAGCCCATGTATGCTACAGTATATTAAAACAAGAGGGGCCAAGGGATACGGCTTGAACGGGATATAAAGGAGAGAGCACACGTGGGAGGAGAATACAGGGTCTGCTGAAATTATCTTTTTGAAATTTAAGTGATTCAGTCTTTGTTTCATCTGACAGCATCTCCATGCGCACTCAGGGAATGAGGAGAACGATGATAATTGTCTGCCTAATTAGAAGTGTCGCTCATGGGGGAAGTTTGGACGTTTTAACTGAGTTGATGGTTTTTTTTAATAGGTGTGTTTAATGTGGGTGTCGACATGGGGTCAGGGAAAATTAAGAAGTTTAAAATAAGTAAAATTTAAAAAACAAACGTCACGGATGGACAGATGTCATCATGAAGGGATGTGCTCGGGTATACCAAAAGCTGTTTTTGCTCACCATTTCTTGTGTGTGTGGGTGTGACTCTAGACACGAAGGAGGGCTCTCCCCACTCACCCAGCAAAATAAAGGGCTACGGAGGAGTTCCCAGAGACAGCATCTGCTCCACAGAAGAGGTTTGTATTAACACGTTTCCTTTACTCAGTGAAACCTTAACACAGTTACACGATTTCTTATTTAACAACTGTTGAAACATGAAACAGACGTGATGCAGACAGATGTGACTTTTAATCAAACGAGCTCCATTATTCTCATTAGCGTACTCTTACATTTAATATGTCTCAGATTTCACCACAGGGTGTTTGGTATGTGCGTGTTTGTGGGCCTTTAACCCCTGTCCATTCCACTTTATTCCTTCTAATGGATTAATTGCCGCTTGTTGCTCTGCCACTTTAATTGAGTGTGTGGTTCTGTCACAACTTATTGTCTCTCCCAGTGTGATAATAACAGCTACAGTCTTTTTTTTCTGGATGAAAGGCTCGGGTTTGGCTAATGCTGTCACTTAACTCAGCAAGTTCAGATTAGATAAACAACTCGAGAACTGGATCAGAATTGGCAGGAACACAGAAGCTAAGGCACTGTGGTGCTTCCTGGGGAAAAGAGGGCAAGGAATTAGAAATGGTGAAAGTATGTCAAGTGACTTCTGTCAGATTAGTGCGCAGCTCTGGCTGCTCAGATCTCTTATTCTTTGATTGCACTTAATTTCCTCTTCGTTGTGTGGGAGTTCTTTGGAGGTTTTGCTTGTCTTTTCTTTCGCTCTCTCCTTAGTTACATTTCTCACATTTTTATGGCCTCTTAAATTAACTTGATGTTTCTTCTTCTCACTGCTGTTAGATCTCTGAAGGTCGTGGAAGTCAATCCCACAGCCACTCTGGTCCGTTTCGTAGTGTGGCCTCTTGCGATGGAGGAGTTCCAGCACTTAGGGTCCAGGCCAGTGCAGAGGGCTCCCCCAGAAAAACACTCCACGGTTAGCACTCCTGGATCCTGATAATGCAGAACTCTTTTAAGCTCATCATTTGATGTAGGAGTAATGTCAGTGCGGGGCGTTTCTTATCACAGGTTCTCAGTCTCCGAGCCCCTCTCAGAGTTTGGAGGAGCAGAGACCAGCTCTGGACCCTGGGTAAGGCAGCAGATGATGCAATGACATGTTAACTTTTTGAGTGAATTGATGCATCGTATGTTGTCCAGAGAAATGTCGTCAAATGAAGTTGATAAATGAAGTTGTTAATCAAACACAAGGATCACGTATAGAAGAGCAGTGCTGTGTACACTCACTGGGCACCTTATTAGGTACAGCTTACTCGTACTCGGCTGGATGCCCTTTTGGTAAGGTGCTAAAATGTTATGTTCAAGAAACCAGTTAGAAGTGATCTGAGCTTTGTGACATGGTGTCTTATCCTGCTGGAAGCAGCCATCAGTAGATGAGTAAACTGTGGTTATAAAAGGATGGACATGGTCAACAACAATACTCAAGTAGGCTGTGGCATTCAAGCGATGCTCAGTTGATGCTGAGGAATCCAAAATATATAAAGAAAATTCCCACACACCATTACGCCACCTGCAGCCTCAATAACTGGTAGAAAGCAGGATGCATCTATGCTTTTTTGCCAAATTCTGAACCCAACATTCAAATGTTGCAGCAGATCATCATTAGTTTCCTGTTCCTAGTTGACAAAAAGTGGTACCCAGTGTGGTCTCCTGATGCTGTAAGCTCTAGAGATGCTATTCCAGGAACATCCAAGTTTCTGAAACTCCAGACTACCTGCAGCCACAGCCTACTCTGATGCTCAGTTTGGCTTCAGCAGGTTTTCTTGCCATGCCTAAATACACTGAGTTGCTGCCACGTGATTGGCTGAATACACATTTGTCTTAACAAGCTGTTGAACAGGTGTACCTAAATGAACCAGATAAACATTTACAAACATGCTGAGCAATGAACACACATGAGCAGATAAAACATGCTGTATTTATTTACAGCTTTTATCGTCTGCAGTTTTAATCAGAATCAGAAATTCTTTATTAATCATGAAAGAAATTATAGGTTACAGCAGGCAGCACGCTAATGGCACGTGCACATTTACAAAGGAACCCTCTGACCGAACTTTACACAAACATCACATTGGGAAGACATGTCAGAGAGGTAGGCTGATAGGAAAAAAACAACGAAAATACAAAACATGAGGTGAGAGGAGGAGAAAAAAAACTCAGACTGAGCTCCTACTGGGAGAACAGTTTGAGAACAGAAAAAAAACACCCCACCACAAAAAGCACATGACTGTCAATACACCATAGAAACACAAGACAAGCAACTGGGGTGGGTAAGGGTAAGAGAGAGCCGGTGTAGACAGCACATCCGGTCCTGCAGCATGTCTGTGCTGGTCCAGTCAACCCGCCATCTACCCCGGAGAGGACAAGCATCGAAGGCGTTTGGAAATGGAGGGGGATGAGTGTGTATCAGTGTATGTGTGTGTGTGTGTGTCCTGAGTTTAGCTGAGAGAGTGTCCTTCGCCCTGCCAGGCTAAGTAAACAGTCTTCCAGCCGACCCAGGTGGCCTTGCGTAGGGGAGGAACAGTCTAAACACCGTCTGTTCTCAGGGTGAAAATTTGTTTTGTTCAGCTCCAGCCTTGAGACCACAGCTGGCGCCTATATGGTAGCCGGATGAAATGATGGTAGCATTCCTTTAGTTCGAACAACTGCATGTCAATTTTACAGCCGCTCTAACAGTCCAACACTGGTCTCTCAATCTCCCGTTGGAGAGCCGCGAGTTTCTCCATGATGTTATCCAATTTTCGCTCATAGGTCTTAGTCTGAGTTTTCACTGCAGCCTCAAGCTTCAAGATCTTATCCGTGCAGCGTTCAATGAGCCTGTTTCGAGAAGTCACAAGTCGTCCCATCGCTTCAATCACAGCGGGCAGCCTTGTGGGGTTTTGAAGAGCCGATTCTGCTTTCTTTAATCTTCGATAAACCAGGGCCAAGCCAGCTCCGATCAGCAAGAACCCTGTTATCATGGTTCCGAAAAGGTAGATGTCTTCAATGTCCTCGATCGACAGCCGCGCCAGGCACAGGACCCTCCAGTTATTCCACTCGTCCATCGTGTATCCGGCAGGGAACGTCCCTCCAGGACACTCAGGCTCACCCGAGCCCAGGCTTCTCGTTGAGAAGAGGGTGTCAGTTGCATTCAGGGACCAGTTGATCAAATCCATAATTCCCCTTTTAGGTTTTAGAGAACAGACTGTGAGAGTGTTCCAGGGCAAGAGTAGAAAAGTAGACGAGACTAGACAAGGACACGAGAAGCCAAGCAGGGAAGATAAGGGAAAGGGGGAGGAGAAAAGTGCGACCGCCTTCGTCAGGAGCCAAGAGAGACAATTTAACAACTGATCTTTTATGGAAGTCATTTTGTATGAATAATTACTAAAGGTTCATAGTTAACAAAGCACATGAACAAAAAAATTGCATCACATATGTTACTCAACTCCACTCCACCTCCTCACAGGAAAACCAAAGTGAAGGACAAAGATCCCAGAGCTTCACCTGGAAACAGGTATTACTGTTTGCATTTTCCTTGTCTCCCTCCATCTAATAAACACGAGGATTTAAAATGTTTACTTCACGATGGCTGATTTCGGAACTCCCTGCACCTCTTTCTGTCTCTCAGCTCCACAGAGCCATCAGCAGAGAACAGTCCAGAGTACCTCAAGGCCAAGGTGTGTGAGGTTTGGTCATTGGTACCTTGGTAAATAGTGATTCTCTCTGAATAATAGTCTGCTTTGCCCTCTGTGGTGCACAATTATACATGCACTTAAAAAAGTCTTCTTGGCATCCGTGCAGTTTTTAACAAGTTCTGCATTTTCACTGCAGGTTACTGTTCACTTTGTAGCTTTAATGTACTGTGTTGTTTCTGTTGAACAGACTGCACTCACATGGCCACACTTCTTCTCCTATTCACATAATTAATAATAACGCTTCAAACAATTGAAATGGAAATAATTTTGTACCCCAAGATGTAATTTGGGGCTTATATAAAAGGAAATTACCTTGCGAAAGCCATAGAAATCCATAATTTGCTTTATAATTGCCCAATTAATTGTGTAACAGTCGATGAAACTCGGTTAAAAAAAACAACATAATGATTTAGCAAACATATGATCTGATTTTAGGTGTTAATTTAACTTTAGCAGAAAAATCTGATCACAGTGTGAATGAGTTCATTTTCTAATGTGTATAAAATCAGTTAAACCTCATCCTGATACAATAAGATTAAAGTTGTAGGAACTTACGTGAAAACTGGCTAATCCTGTGTAATATCAGATGGGGTTACCATAGGATTAAAAAGGAGATTATTTTTGATCCTGCACCAGTTCAGTCCTCTCTCACTCCCCAGCCACCCTCAGTATAAGAAGAGTGCACATGAGAAGATAAATCTTATCAGAACTTCTTCTTAATTATGTTTTTATGGAGCTTTTAGGTAAGGAGTCCTCCCAGAAAGCTGGCAGTCTAAGCCTGAGATTAGTCTCACTTTGACCTCAGATGGTACTGAGACTAAAAGGACTGAGTTAAGCTACTGTATGTTATTGAGCGTAAGAAATAGCTCTACACTCTTAGCCATATATCACCGAAACTATAAACCTGTGTATTTCAGGCGAAAAAAGGAACGTTCAGTAGCTCAAATAAAGTTTCTCTGCAGGGCAGTGTTGTGTCCACGTAAATTCCAGCCAAATTTATAGTTTGCATACTATTCAAGCATCTTTAAAAAATTACAGATATGCACACACTCCTTCTTGGAGCTTGTCAAACACCTAAAACATAATTTTTTTTAAAAACAGGGCGATGAAGCACATCAGTTACATTCTGGGAGAAAAAAACCTCCATTTTCTTGATTCATTCACTCCCCGTCCGCTCTCTCAGGTTAAAAAAATCATTCTTAAATACATTTGTAACATCTACATCGTGTTGGGCTTCACATAACGCTGCACAGAAACATCAATAACAGAGAAGCGTTCCAACTAATCGGCTAAATCCAGCCGCAGAGCCAGTTGGCTCGCCACAAGTCTTACGAACGTGTTGTTGATTTCTTAGGCACCCACTTTGTGCGATGATCTGAGTGCCAGCAGCAGCAGCTCAGTAGAGATCAGCGGTCTGCTCAGTGAAGCCAAGATGTCAGGACGCTCACACACGCTGGTGCTGTCCTCAGATGAGGTACTAAATGTTCCCGAAACTCCTTCGTGGACGTTCAATATGGAAACACAAACCATAAATACAAGCTTATTTATCTTCGCTGGTTCAAATCAGCCCATGCATAAAGTGTGTAATCTTATAGAAAACATCCAGAAAGTTTTTCTTTTTTTCTTTACATTATTGCACGAAAGCTTATCTTGTTTTTACTGCAGAAAAGCACTTTTTTTTTAATTTGCCAGGCTACCACAGAGGTAGCTTTTTCATTTCTGTTCTGTTAACTACCCAATCATTTTCTGTTGTTTTCTATGCTGCAACATTCAGAGTCTGGATATGATAGATGATGAGGTGAGACTGAGGTTCTTTTAATGCATGCGTGTCGCTGTGTCTGTTGAGCTGTGTGTAAACCATTTGTCTGTGTCTCACTGCTACACATCTTTGGTGAGGAACGATCTTTTTTCTCTTCATGGCCCCCAGAATTTCAGTATTTCTACGTGCTGAATGTAGGCATCGGTGGAATTTTTGATGTTGTTGACTGGGTTTGAGCCCATTATTCATCCAAATTAAGCACTAAAGATGGAGCTGATAGGTTTTTTTTATCGTATGTGCTTCTTTTCCTTGTCATGTATGTTCAGATGCTAGACGAGGGCCAGTTTTCAAAGCAGTACCAGTGGCAGAACCGCAGCATTACCGAATGGACTTCACAGCAAGTGGCCCACTGGCTTATGGGCCTAAACTTAGAACACCATATTCCAGAATTCACTGCCAAAAATATAGATGGAGTGCAGCTGCTTCAGCTGAATAGTGCTGAGCTCAAGGTAACAGAAACCTTTTTGTTATTAAATGCATCTTAATTAGATTTCGAATACAGATCACATCACAATGACCCAGTCAAAGTCCTCAAAGATAACAACGTAATTAAAAGGCTATGCCAGGACCTTAAGAGGGCTGTTTATAAATGAAACCTCCATAAAGAGTAGATAATGAATTCCTTCACAATTATGTGAGAGACTGATACATGTTTTCAGAAAACTATGACTTCATTGCTGCTAAAAGTAGTTCCAAGGGTATAGGCCTAACAATAAAGTGTTTTTATGAGATGAGCATAACTGGTCTGGCAAAAGAAATATGAAAGATTAAAAAGAATAAAGCGAAATAATTATACTTATGAGATAAATATAAAACAATTTTTGCTAATTTGTTTCAGGCTCTTGGGGTCACTTCTTCTCAGGATCGAACACTGATCAAGAAGAAGATCAAAGACCTTAAAGTTATGATGGAAAAGGCCAAGAGGAACCAAGAAAAGATGGAGAAACAGCGCGAAAAGCTGCGGAAGAGAGAGCTGGAGCAGCAGCAGAAAGATGCACGTAAAGAAAGTGCGGCGGAGTGAAACGAGCCCCCAGATTACCTCCCGCTTTACTGTAGCACCACATCAAGTAGCATCTCGCAGAACAGAACGTCAGCAGGCCCCACAAACGAAACCCGAGGGACGCCCGCTCAGTAGTTCAGTAGTTCTGAAAGGTGGAGCTCCACACCCAGCTGCCAGTTGTTGTTGAGTGACCTTTTCACCAACCAAACGAAACCAAAAGGATCAGTTGGATAACAGAATGGTGCCCTTCATTTGCCTCATTTTACACCCATCCTGTGTTTTTAGCCAGAATTTATGGATTCTGTTTTGCTGTTTATAGCTGTAAATTGGTTTTATTTATTCATATCCAGAGTGCGCCTGTGAAAAGTTTATCTCTGTAACCTACCACATCATCTCCAGAGACTTCTCTTACCCATCATAGCACCTTTAGACATAGACATGTACATGTACAGTGATAAATAAGGATGTAGAGGATGTGCCATTTCAATAGACTTATGTATATCCTGCTCAAATCTAAAGATCAGCGGAATCTCTTTATGGCTTTTACGAAGCACATACAGTTCAGGTCTTTGTGTTGGATTACATGAGGCAGTGTTCATCTCCCACCACCAGGTGTCCCCATGCTGCTTACTTTCACTACTGAATAAGGCAACACTGGAACTTCCCTAAAGGAATTGAACTGGAAATTAAAGATTCGCCGGGAGAAACGAGCGCTTTGATTTCTTGTAAGAACACTGGAAGTGCAACCACTGTAAATTTGACCTGCGTACTGGCTTACAGTGCCCCTTACCGTATACATGTACCGTACTCAAGCCGTTTAAAGTATAAATGATGAAGACATACTAAACTGACTGGACTTGTTCTAATAGAGATTTCAGGTACTGTGTAATTATTACATTTGTAACTTACCTAACCCGAACCACAAAAAACAGAAAAGTTGCTAAAAATGAAACTTCTTGCTTAAATGCATAATGTTGCTTTGACTCCCCCTTGTAACCTGCTTTTGACCTCTTTTTATATTCTCTCAGTAACAAAGTAATACCTGCCGCTGCCTTTAGAAATTTCAGCTTAGTAGAATTTTTCCAAACTCTGCCCTCTTCTGTGCAAGCGTCAGGACACATACGATAGACTAAACGACGTCCTCATTCGTGTCATTTTATTATCTCCGATGCTTTGTCATGCAGATTTCTCTGGAATGTCCTGAAAATAACATTTTGTAATGCTGCCATAAAGATGCTTTGTGCGACACCTAAAGTGCAGAAACTGTCCTTAAAGATGATCTCACCTAAAACTTTGATGTTACAGTGGAATTGAACTTTACAGCCCGAATATATTTTGGACTTTATTCTGAAATTGGTTCATCATTGTTGGAACGATTTATTTTAAGATTTCAAAGCTCACCGAGAGACATTTTGCCTGTGTTACTTCTTTATCATTCCCAGGAATTATTTTATAGGTTTACATTAAATGTAGAAACACCACAGCCACCATGAGAGATATGCAGGCAGCTGTGATGATATCTTTATCTTAATGACCCTGTCTGGTGTGCTGCTAACAGGCTGAGAAGAATAGATGGGGTATCAGTGCGGGTATACATGATAGTAGATTGTGTTATTATTTATTTATTTCTGTATTTAATGAAGCAGTGTACTATTGTTTATGATAACGAAATAAGAGGATTATTAACATTTAATAATTATTTATCCAGAATTGTATGATTACCTACTTTTGCCAAACATGATCAGAAAGTGATTTCAATTCAAATGGCTGTTATCAAATGAAGGATTTAAAGGTCGATATTGCAACGAGAGAAAAAAGTCAGTAGTATAGTCCCATTGTGCTTGTGGTTTTCCTCTAATACCACCATAGTGCTGCTCCCGTGCTACTCTAATAAACTGCTCATGATGTATTCTCATGAAATGTTTTGTAACACTTGAATCCTTCTATTAATACCCCTCCACACACACCCTGACAAACCAGTCAGCAGACTCTTTTGTATGTATAGTTAAACACTGAAAGCAATATGCTGTAAGAGTCCTAAAGAAGCCTTGTTTTGTATTGTGTCAATGTGGGTGCGCTGTTTTCCAGAGGGCTGAGGATGCTTAAAGGTCAGACCTGAGCTAAATA